>NC_073379.1:43301871-43663121 GCF_028641065.1 Leucoraja erinaceus
TGTGTGGGATAGTGTTAGTGTGCAGGTTGGTCGGTGCAGACTTGGGCTGAAGGGCCTGTTTCTGTGCTGTATGTCTAAAGTCTAACGTCTAAAAGCAGCAGGAAAATATTTTACAAACTGAATGTTATGGAAATTTAACATCTATATTTGTTTATTGTACAAACTTTTTCAGGTTTTTGATTGTCATTTCCTACCCAACGAAGTTAAATATTCACATAATGGATGTCCAATTCTGGATGAAGATCAAGTCATGCTCAGAGCTTACAGGTAAGTGAAAAGCAGTGGAAGCAGAAACGTTTTTTAACATGGAAAGATAAGGCTAAAGCTTTGATGCTGGTCACCCAATTGATCATCTAAGGTCATAGCAATTTTAATGAATGGCAGGAGAGATTTTCTTCAGTTCAGAGATGGTTCCATTCTTGATTAGTTAAGGTTATTGTCATGTGTACCGAGCATTTTTGTTGTGTGTAATCCAGTCAGCGGAAAGACTATGCATGATTACAATTGAGCCGTTCATACTGTACAGATACGGAATAAAGGGAATAATGTTTAGTGCAAGGTACAGTCCAGTAAAGTTTGATTTTAAATAGTTTGCGGGTCTCCAATGAGGTAGATGGGAGTTCAGGACTGCTCTCTAATTGTTGGTAGGATGGTTCAGTTGCCTGATAACAGCAGGAAATAAACTTTACCTGAATCTGGAGGCAATCATGACGGCAGAGTGTGTGGACAATACACCTGAAAGTACACTGCAATAGACAGTGAAGATTTTTATACTTGCTAGGTATTCCAGGTTCCTTCCAAATCGCAGGTTCCTTCATCACCACTTGATCCGAATGTTGGAATCCCATACTCTACAACCCTATAGGTTTTAGGTGAGGGGGGAAATATTTGATGGGAACCTGAGGGCTGTAACGTTTTGGTGGGTGTGTGGAATAAGCTGCTGAAGGAGGTGGTGGAGGCAGATACTATTCGCAATGTTTAAGAAACATTTAGACGGGTACATGGAAAGGGTAGGTTTAGAGGGATATGGGCTAAAAGCAGGCAGGTGGGACTAGTGTAGGTGGGGCGTGTTGGTCCGTGTGGGAAGTGTGGGCTGAAGGGCCTGTTTCCACGCTGTATCAATCTCTCTCTAACCGTGTTGTACCTGAATTCCACAATATTACAAACATCCCATTTATTTCCTCAGCTTTTTTTTTACTTCCCCCACTCCTGCAACTTAAAATATACTTGTTTTTATTTTTCACTTTTCCACATTCAGATGAAGGGTTATTAAATTGGAATCATAACTCTGTTTCCTCTCCCTAATTGTTTGCAGAACTGATGAACTTATTCTAGATGTCCAGCATCTGCAGTTTCACTCGAAGGGCCACAGCAGTTGAAAATGTTTGACACCTTCCCCAGAATTAATGATCGGAGCAATAAATGCCGGCCAAGCCAGCAAAACTCAAATCCAGTAACATTCATGAATAAAATCTATCTGTAACATAGCATTAACTGACCAAGGATTGGTGTTCAGCAATTGCAACTGATATGGTTTAACCTATTCTGCATCGGACTAGGGGGAAAAGTTCCTAGACTCTTGCCAAGGCTAGTTATCACTGGCAAAATGATCTGTTAATGTCCTTAAGAATCTTTAATTGTTCCAGAATTAAGCATCAACTCCCTCCCCATGCTACTTTTCGTGCTTGCCATTGCAGGTTTACAGAGAATGAAACTTTTACAGAAGCATTCACCCTCCATGTCCGGTTGCTTGACTCCGACTGTAACATTGTCCAAGTGGGTGCAACAGCATTGGAAGTCCACGAATTTTATGGTGTATCCAATCTAGTCGACAGAAATGTACTTTCATTTGACTTTGATCAGTCTTCGAATCTGGACTGTATGGTGCGTGTGGCGACTCAAGAGACGTTTCTCCCAGCACATGGACGTCTCGTCATGGGGAAACTCTCCATGGACCAGGCACGTGGTGACAATCCACACAAATCAAGTAAGCTTCCCTTCGCTGTTATGTTTTGGTTTGCCTTTAAGCTGAAATAGAACACTAATGAAAATGTAATGTCTTTCTTTAGGGGAACTGTAACGTCTCTTTTTACAGAAAATATAATATATTTTCTCTGGAGAAAGGTTCATATTAACATGAGCATGACAAGCGTCCACTTTCAATTGTACTCCCCTCCCCATATTTATGTCCAATGGATCTGAATGTGTAGAAGTGAGTATGATCAATGGCTAATATCCTTGCCAACATTTAGCATTTTTACTGAACAGAAATTTCCTCAACAAAGAACTTGTGAAAATTATGATTTAAAAGAGTTACTGCAAAGAGGAAACTGAGACACTGCAGATAAGGAAACTATTTACCTAAATCCATGCATCAGGTGCGTGGAGTTCGATTTTTATGTACAAGCTCTTCCAATCCGCATTTACCCCATCAATTCCATGTTACCTCATTGCTTCGCTCCCAGTTTATTTTCTACGCTGCACATTTTTATTTGCCGCTTGTTGTCACCCCAATATTTCAGATACAATCCACTTTTCTCCTCAAACGCATGGTAAGTTATTTGTAGTTATTCTCCTTCATCATCTCTACACCGATAATCCCTCCCTCAGCACAACTGTAGACCTGACTGGAGGTTTGCACTTTTGTTTTAATTTTTACATGCATATTTGATCTATCCATTTATTTTCTCCCCTACCATCCATCCCTCTAGTAAATTGCCTAAGGGGGTTCGTAGTGTCATAGTCATATGGCACAGAAACAGGTCCTTCAACCCAACTCATTTATGCCTGTCAAGGTGCCTCATGCATGTTCAAGAGTTCAAGAGAGTTTATTGTCATGTGTCCCTGATAGGACAATGAAATGTGAGCTAGTCCCATTTGCCCACATTTCTTAACCATCCTATCTTTGCACCCATCCAAGTGTTCGTTGAATGTGCCCATGTATCATAGTCCAGTTTGTGTTATGAAGGATATTCTACAGCATTTAACCAGAATGTTTAAACAATTATCCTGTTCATTTGATCTATGTGTTTATCTAGCTTATACTGAAATGTGGCAATGAAATTCCTCCAATTGTTTCTTGGAGAATTGTTTGTTGCACATCCTACCAATCCAAGGAGAAATAAATATCTCATAGGTTCCACTAGATCATCTATATCACTGTTTCCCCCACAAAAGATTATTATGTATCTTCTAATCAAATTGATATGTGGTTATACCTGAAAAGAGGAGCAAATGGGGGGAAAAGATATTCATTTCAGACTGGAATTGGTACTGCATTTTTTTTCCCTTTTCAGAATCTTCTTATCGAGTCCACATTACAAGATTAGAAATTGTTCAGCCAGAGCTGAATAAACTTCTCAGCATCTGCATACAATGACATCTTGCGCTTCTTGTGCTTCTTCTGCGTAGTGGTGGAAAGATTGGTGGAAACAGTGCCGCAACGCGAACGCTCTTTCCTTGACCCCCTTTTCAGAAAAATGTTTTTTTTCCCCTAATGTCTAGTTTGATTTCATTCTTTGCCCATTCCAGTGCTACAATTGATCTCTGCAGTTGCACAAATAACTATGACAATCTTCTCACACAAACATAGCTAAAGTTAGTGGAATTATTCTACATCTTCCCTCCCCCCCCCCACCCCCCACCCCGCACCAGCTATTTGAGTGTATTTCTTCAGTCAGCAAGTTTTAAAGGTATGGATTTTAATCACCATATTTATCAGAACACTGTATTTGTTCTCATCAGAGTGGAATCTAGAAACGAACCAGGAAGATTTAAAGGAGCTGCACACTTTTAAAGTAAGCTGTGATGAGTTTCTTACAATGGGCCTTCGCTACCATCATCTCAGGCCCCCTTCTCCTGATGTTGACTACATCGCCATAAGATTGGAACTGATCGACCGCAGAAGCAAAAATGTGCACAAGGTACTTTTTGTTTGTCTGGAGGTTTGTTTTTTTTATTAGATTATTTTACCTGCAACCTTTTCTGTCTCTAATGAAGAATGGCAATGTTACTGTTATGAGTTTGGTTAATCATTCATTGGGTCTGTCTCCTTCAGCTTTATGGTTCACTGCCTTCCCTGTGAAGAAAAGCTTGCAATGTCTTTGCCTCCCTGAAGAATATAGGTTGGATTTTTTTTAATGCACTTTATTATGCAAATCATGATGAAATATGATAAACTTTGGAGAAAAAATATATTTCCTTTGAACAACACTTGTACCTGTTGAAGAAAGATAAAAAAAAGCTGGAGTAACTCAGCAGATCAAGCAGCATCTCTGGGGAAAAGGAATAGGTGCAGGCTCAAAAGACCGAATGGCCTACTCCTGCACCTATTTTCAATGTTTTTTATGTAACGTTTCAGGTAGGAACCCTTCTTCAGACAGAGCTCCTGAGTTACTCAAAATAGCATTTTGTGTCTATCTTTGGTATAAACTAGCATTTCACAGTTCCTTTGTACACATATTGTACTTACTTGCTTACTGTATCAACCAAAAACTCTTTATGCTTTTGTGGTCTTTGCAAATCAATTTAACAACATGATGAATAAAACAAAGGACTCTGGACCTTTAGTCTAGAAATTCATGAATGCCCATTCTGGGCGTACAGAGGGGAATACATATTCTGAAGATCCAGAATATTAAGCCTTGGATTCCTGTACAATAGAACTGGGGGAATGCTGTGATGGGGGAGGATGGTTAAATGTAAGACTGGAAAAATAATTCTTGACACATCAGGCTCCACATTTAATTATTAATTATCTTCTTGTTGTAAACAGCTTCTGTCTTGGAAAGTGGATCACCAATGAGCTTTTGAGTCCTATTTACAGTTGTAAAGACCTCAATACCTGTTGCTATTGCTAGTAAAATCTGCCTCTTCTTCAATAGGTCAGTTACTACAGTTCCAGCCAGATGCACCAAAATTTTGTATTTCTCAATGTGTGTAATTAGTGGATCAGTGCCAAAGAAACATGAACAATTTCTAATCTAAGTATTTTCAGCATCAGAAAAGTCAAACGGGGCAGTTCTGTTCCATAGATCAGCTTCGCACCAACACATTTACAAATGTAAATTAATGTAAATTTATACATCTCTGAACTTCTAACTATTGCTTGACAAAAGCCAGGAGATCGTATAATGGGCTGGATTTCTAAACACTTACATGTACAGGTTCACCTCGGATTTTCTGCCAACTGATGGTCTGGCGCCTCCTTTGATTTGGACAAAATCACGAGTGCAATTGAAATACCTCCCTCCCCCAACAAGTCCCCATGAAAATGTGGCGCTTAAACTCGCTGGAGTTTAGAAGAATGAGGGGGAATCTCATTGAAATATACAGAATAGTGAAAGGCTTGGATAGAGTGGATGTGAAGAGGATGTTTCCATGTGGGAGAGTCTAGGACTAGAGATTATAGCCTCAGAATGAAAGGACGTTCTTTTAGGAAGGAGATGAGGAGAAATTTCATTAGCCAGAGTCAAGTCAAGAGACAAGAATGTTTTATTGTCATATGTCCCGGACAATTAAATTCTTACTTGCTGCAGCATAACAGAATATGTGAATATGTAAACATTGTATATAACGGGAAAAAAAAGAAAAAGTTCAATAAATAACAAATATAGTGCAAATAACAAATAATAATATAGTCTGATGCAGTTCAGAGCTCATAGCTTATCGTTGTGTTTAATAGCCTGACGGCTGTGGGGAAGAACTGTTCCTGAACCTGGACGTTACAGTCTTCAGGTACCTTCTTCCCTTTGACGGTGGGGAGGTCAAAGCCGGTGATGGACTAGGCAGTTGTCACAACTTTTTGTAGTCTTTTTCGTTCCTGGACGTTCAAGTTGCCGAACCAGGAGACGATGCAACCACGAGGGGGGTGAATCTATGGAATTCTTTGCCTCAGAAGGCTGTGGAGGCCAAGTCAGTGGATAATCTTAAGGCAGATATAGATAGTTTCTTGATTAGTACGGGCGTCAGAGGTTATGGGGAGACGGCAGGAGAATGGAATTAGGAGGGAGCCATGATTGAATGGTGGAGTAGACTTGATGGGCCGAATTATTTAATTTTACTCCTATCACATGACCTTATGGCCTAGGCTTCATAAGCCAGATGATTTCGACCTCATCAGCATTTCCGCATCGAAAAGCAGGTTGATTTGCGGCAAGTTCCAGAGTCCTCTGGAATCCGGCCTGGCCGATGCCAGTAGATCTGTTCCCATAGCCGATTTTCAAGGCCAACCTTGCGGGCCGGTATCTCGATCCCTTGATGGCCTCGACACACCTCTCAAAGGCCATGACCTCTATTGGTCTGGAAAAATGGATAATCCAGAAAAGCTCTGGAACCAAGGGTGCCAGAAAATAGATGGTGGACATGTACATACTTTGGCCCTCCCTGAGCCTTCAAGAGTTCAGCAATCAGAATGTGTGGTGAATTCAACACAGTGCAAACATCAAAATACACTATAAAGACAACATGACCACACTCTGCATGAGCTGACGACATCAGTTTTTAAAGGCATCTCCCCCAAATTTAAGAACAAAAAGAGTTTCTTCAACATCCATTTCCATGTAGTGAGACAAATATAATGACTACAGTGAGGAGAACCTGAAAGGTCCCTGATCAACTACTTATCTGCTGTCAGCTCTCTGACAGTTTCTATTTTGTTGACTCACCATCATGTTATCCTGTGGTTATACACAAATAAAGCACATTTATTGATTAATGCTTTCATTTACTTTAGATAAATGATTCTTTCAATATTTAAGATGGGCAGGGGTTCTCAAAGAGACATTTGCCAAGCACAAGAGTTCCTGACTGTGACTTCCAGCTACAGTCTGTCTTGGCCTTTAGCCAGATTGTCAATTGGACCAGATGGCAGGTTTAGAAATAGAATAGAAAATGACAATGCTGTCTTGCTGTGAAATTTGGGGTCGGCTTTCTGTCCTTGATGCATCCTTGGTTATTTTTGGTCTTCTCCACCTCCCCGTAATTATCCAGTATTTCATGTCAAATGTTCAAATATTTAAGCTAATTCAGATTTACTAAAACCAATGTCAATGTAAATCAAACCCACACAAATTTGCAGGTTTCTAATTTGGAAACAAATTTAATTTAGAAGATCTAATTTAGCATAGGCCAAGCTTTTCTTTGAAACTTAAAGTTGATATTAGAAGAACGTTCTGCTTTGTAGAATTCATTCTGTTTTGTTTTAGGTTTAATATTGTCACGTGAACCGAGGTACAGTGAAAAGCTTTATTTTGCAAGCTATCCAATCAGATCAGATAAACTATACATAAATACAAACGTCAAACTCAAGTACAATACAAAGTGCAAAGAGTGCCCTCAGCATTGTAGCACAGCTGTTCCATAGACAGAGTTCAATGTCCAGGGTGGGGTAGAGCTGAATCAAACAGTACTCTAGTTTATGCAAGTACCGTTCAGAAGGCTAATTACATCTAATAGTGTAAGTTAATGTTAGTGAATGGTTATAGCATACATACATCTTTTTCTTAAATTAAAATGTGAGGTTGATTCTGAACATTCTCCGAAAAAAAGATGCAAACTTTCCTATCAACAATATTAGGGCAGCACTGTGGTGCAACAAATAGAACAGTTTCTGTCAATATTCAGTTGCGTTCTTAGGTATTGTCTGTGTGGGGTTTGCAGCTTCACTTCTGGCTGTGTGTGTTTTCCCATGGGTGCTCTGTCTTCCTTCCACAGCCCAAGGTCATATAGGTTGCAGATTTTGACTTTAGACTACTTTAGACTTTGGACATTAGAGATACTGTGCAGAAATAGGCCCTTCACCCCACCGAGTCCGCGCCAACCTGCAATCACCCTGTACACTTGCACTATCCTACACACTATGGACAATTTACAATTTTATCTTAGCCAATTAACCTGGAAACCTGTATGTCTTTGGAGTGTGGGTGGAAATCGAAGCACCGAGAGAAACCCACGTGGTTACTGTGAGAACATACAAACTCTGTACAGACTGCACCATAGTCAGGATCGAACCTGGGTCTCTGGCACTTTAAGACAGCAACTCTACCACTGTGCCATTTAATTGGCTGCGTAAATCTTTCCTTATGTGTTGGCAGGAAGTAGAATCTAAAGAAGTTTGTTGGAATGTGGGAAGAATAAAACGCGATTAGTGTAGGGTTCCTGTAAATGGGTACTGATGATTGATGTGGTCTCATTGGATTGTGCGCTGTGTCAGTCTATAACTGTGCATTTCTCTCCCAATCTCTTTCAGACAGAGAATGCCTGGATTCCAGTCAGAATCACAAATGCCTTTCCCAATCAGTCTCCTAAAGTGAGTTTTATGGCGATGTTCATCCTGGATGTAGATCAATTCATTCTGACCTCCATGACCACAGGGATCCTGGATGGAGAAGACAGCGAGACGCCAAAATCCCAGCTTGTGTTCAATGTCACCAAACCGCCTCAGGAGGGCTACATCACTCATTTATCTGACCACACCAAATCAATCACATCATTCACTTGGGTTGACCTGCATGACTTGCTGGTCGCCTTTCAGCCACCAAACAGCAGTCATACTGAAAGAAGGAACTATGAGGTATGTGATGCAACTGACTGATGAAGGCCAAAGTGCCAAAAGCCTTTGTGACTCGACCTTCAAGGAACCATGCACCTGTACCCCTACATCCCTCCCTGGAAAATTACCCGGGGGCCTACCATTTACTGTGTAGGTCCTGCCCTTGTTCGACATCCCAAAATTCAACACCTCACACTTTTCTGTATTAAATTCCATCAACCATTCCTTCATCCAACTAGCCAATCGATCCAGATCCTGCTGCAATTTTTCACAACCATCTTCACCATCTGCAAAACCATTAACTTTTGTATCATCAGCAAACTTGCTAATCTTTCCCTGTATGTTCTCAGCCAAATCATTGATGTAGATGACAAACAGTAATTGTCACAGCACCAAACCCTGAGGCACACCACTAGTCACAGGCATCCAGTCTGAGAAGCAACCTTCCACTATCACCCTCCGCTTCCTTCCACGGAGCCAATTTGCTATCCATTCAGCTATCGATCTAACCTTCCAGAGCAGCCTACCATGAGGAACCTTGTTGAACGCTGCACTGAAGTCCATGAGGACACCCTTCTTCCACACCTTCTCCCCACTCGGTTGCTCCAGTCCCTCACCGGGTACCCCCAAGGCCAGTGAACAGTGATCGCACAGCCTCCCCACTTTCAAAAATGCTACAATCCAATTTAAAGCATATATATTGCATTCAAGTGTAAGTTAAAAGACTCGCTACACTATGCACCATATTGCACAATTTCAAGCCGAAAAATGCAAATGTTCCATACCAATGGGAGGGGGCCACTCTCCTCCTCCCTCCCCCCCCCCCCCCTACCCCCCCCTCCCCCCCCCCCCCCCCCCCCCCCCCCCCCCCCCCCAGTCGCTATGCTCCCTCGGGCTTGGTCTCTCACAATTTCACACTCCCAACTCTCACCCAATGCTGGCAGCCCTGGTAGTAACCCCTCCTAGAGAAGGGGCAGTGCTGGACCTCCTGTTAGGAAATGAGACAGGTCAGGTGGCGGAGGTATGTGTTGGGGAACAGTTCGGGACCAGTGATCACAATACCATTAGTTTCAATATAATTATGGAGAGGGTCAGAACTGGATCTAGGGTTGAGACTTTTTTATTGGAGAAAGGCTAACTTTGAGGAGATGCGAAAGGATTTAAAAGGAGTGAATTGGGACTTTTTGTTTGATGGGAAGGATGTGGAGGAGAAATGGAGGACATTTAAAGATGACATTTTAAGAGTACAGAATCTTTATGTCCCTGTTCGGTTGAAAGGAAATAGTAAAAATTAGAAAGAGCCATGGTTTTCAAGGGAAATTGGACACTTGGTTCGGAAGAAGAGAGAGATCTACAATAATTATAGGCAGCATGGAGTAAATGAGGTGCTTGAGGAGTATAAAGAATGTAAAAATAATCTTAAGAAAGAAATTAGAAAAGCTAAAAGAAGATTATGAGGTTGCTTTGGCAAGTAAGGTGAAAGTAAATCCAAAGGGTTTCTACATCTATATTAATAGCAAAAGGATAACGAGGGATAAAATTGGTCCATTAGAGAGTCAGAGTGGACAGCTATCTACAGAGCCAAAAGTGATGGGGGAGATATTGAACAATTTATTTTCTTCGGTATTCACCAAGGAGAAGGATATTGAATTATGTGAGGTAAGGGAAACAAGTAGAGTAGCTGTGGAAACTATGAGATTCAAAGTAGAGGAAGTACTGACACTTTTGAAAAATATAAAAGTGGATAAGTCTCCAGGTCCTGACAGGATATTCCCTAGGACATTGAGGTAAGTTAGTGTAGAAATAGTAGGGGCTATGACAGAAATATTTCAATTGTCATTAGAAACGGGAATAATGCCGGAGGATTGATGTACTGCGCATGTTGTTCTATTGTTTAAAAAGGGGTCTAAGAGAAAACCTAGCAATTATAGACCTGTTAGTTTGACGTCAGTGGTGGGCAAATTAATGGAAAGGATACTTAGAGATAATATATATAAGCATCTGGATAAACAGGGTCTGATTAGGAACAGTCAACATGGATTTGTACCTGGAAGGTCATGTTTGACTAATCTTCTTGAATTTTTTGAAGAGGTTACTCGGGAAATTGATGAGGGTAAAGCAGTGGATGTTGTATATATGGACTTCAGTAAGGCCTTTGACAAGGTACCTCATGGAAGGTTGGTTAAGAAGGTTCAATTGTAGGTTATTAATGGTGGAGTAGCAAGATGGATTCAACAGTGGCTGAATGGGGGATGCCAGAGAGTAATGGTGGATGGCTATTTGTCAGGTTGGAGGCCAGTGACTAGTGGGGTGCCACAGGGATCTGAGTTGGGTCCACTGTTGTTTGTCATGTACATCAATGATCTGGATGACGGTGTGGTAAATTGGATTAGTAAGTATGCAGATGATACCAAGATAAGGGGTGTTGTGGATAATGAAGAGGATTTCCAAAGTCTACAGAGTGATTTAGGCCATTTGGAAGAATGGGCTGAAAGATGGAGTTTAATGCTGTTAAATGTGAGGTGCTACACCTTGGCAGGACAAATCAAAATAGGACGTACATGGTAAATGGTAGGGAATTGAAGAATACAGTTGAACAGAGGGATCTGGGAATAACAGTGCACAGTTCCCTGAAGGTTGAATCTCATGTAGATAGGGTGGTAAAGAAAGCTTTTGGTGTGCTGGACTTTATAAATCAGAGCATTGAGTATAGAAGTTGGGATGTAATGTTAGAATTGTACAAGGCATTGGTGAGGACAATTCTGGAGTATGGTGTTCAATTTTGGCCGCCTAATTATAGGAAGGGTGTCAACAAAATAGAGAGAGTACAGAGGAGATTTACTAGAATGTTGCCTGGGTTTCAGCAACTAAGTTACAGAGAAAGTTTGAACAAGTTAGGTCTTTATTCTTTGGAGCACAGAAGGTTAAGGGGGGACTTGATAGAGGTCTTTAAAATGATGAGAGGGATAGACAGAGTTGACATGGATAAGCTTTTCCCACTGAGAGTAGGGAAGATTCAAACAAGAGGACATGACTTGAGAATTAAGGGACAGAAGTTTAGGGGTAACATGAGGGGGAACTTCTTTACTCAGAGAGTGGTAGCTGTGTGGAATGAGCTTCCAGTGGAGGTGGTGGAGGCAGGTTCGATTTTATCATTTAAAAATAAATTGGATAGTTATATGGATGGGAAAGGAATGGAGGTTTATGGTCTGAGCGCAGGTAGATGGGACTAGGGAAGAATAAGTGTTCGGCACGGACTAGAAGGGCCGAGATGGCCTGTTTCCGTTCTGTAATTGTTATATGGTTATGACAGGAATGTATAGTTGGAATCGTTATCAGATCAAACATCATCTGAATATTCAGTTCCAGCTCCTCATTCATATTAGTTTAGTTTAGATTAGTTTAGTTTAGAGATACAGTGCGGAAACAGGCATTTCAGCCCATCGAGTCCACTCCGACCAGGCATCCCCATACATTAGCACAATCCTGCACACTAGGGACAATTCACAATTTTACTGAAACAAATTAAACTGAAATCCTGTACATCTTTATGGTGTGGGAGGAAAACTGAGCACCCGGAGAAATGCCTTGTTGTCACAGGGAGAATGTATAAACTCCATACAAACAACACCCGTCGTCAGGATCGAAAACTGAGTCTCTTGCGCAGTAAGGTAGCAATACTACCCCTGTGCCATCTTGCCGCCCTTGAACATATATTAATAACTAGTGGGACCCGTTGGGAGGCTTGGTCCCCCAACGCAATATTCCACCACTCACCCATAGCCCCCAACCGCACAGGCGCAGCTCATTTCCCTTCATCCCGTGCACTCTCTCCCCCTCCTCTTCACTCTCCCTCTTCTTTCCCCTCTCCTCTTTCCCTCCACCAATCCCTCCTTCACCTCTCTCTCCTTCTCATTTCCCCTGCCCTCAGTCACTCTCTCCCTCCCTCCCTCATAACTCCTCTCTCCTCCCTAACTCTCCCTATCCCTCTATCCCCCACCTCCCCCACTCCTCATCTCCCCCATTATCATTCCTCACCTCCCCCACAGCCCTCCCCTCCATCTATTCCCCCCTACCTACTTCCAATTACTCCCCCCTCCTCTTCCTCTATCCCTCTCCTCCTCCATTCTCCCTCCTCACCTCCTCCCTCTTAGTTAGTTTAGGGGGGGAGAGGGGGGGGGGGGGGGGGGGGGGGGGGGGAGGGGGGGGGGGGGGGGGGGGGGGGGGAGAGTGGCCCTCCCATTGGTATGGAACGTTTGCATTTTTCAGCTTGAAATTGTGCAATATGGTGCATACTGTAGCGAGTCTTTTAACTTAAACTTGAATGCAATATATATGCTTTAAATTGGATTGGAGCATTTTTGAAAGTGGGGAGGCTGTGCGATCACTGTTCACTGGCCTTGGGGGTACCCGGTGAGGGACTGGAGCAACCGAGTGGGGAGAAGGTGTGGAAGAAGGGTGTCCTCCCTCCCAGGGTAGGAACATTTTGAAATTTGATGTATTAAAATCATGTTTTAGTGCACTGTAGACGTATGATTTCAATGGTTTTTGTATGAAGTATTTTTAAGAGGTGATTTTTTAAGGGGTAACTTTATCCACACAAAGGGTGATGGATGTATGGAACAAGCTGCCAGAGGAGGTAGTTGAGGCAGGGACCATCCCAACATTTAAGAAAAAGTTAGACTGATACATGGATAGGACAGGTTTGGAGGTATGGACCAAAAGCAGGTAGCGTAGCTGGGACATGTTGGCGGGTGTGGGCAAGTTGCGCCGAAGGGCCTGTTTTCACACTGTATCACTCTATGACTACATTTTACCTCCACCATGCATGAATGCTTCAAAATCAAGTGATCGAGTTTTATTGCCATATACTCAAGCATAGAAACATAGAAAATAGGTGCAGGAATAGGCCATCAGCCCTTCGAGCCAGCACTGCCATTCAATATGATCATGGCTATTCATCTAAAATCAGTACCTCTTTCCTGTTTTTTCCCCATATCTCTTGATGTCGTTAGCCCCAAGAACTAAATGTAACTCTCTTGAAAACATCCAGTGAATTGGCCTGCACTACATTTTGTGGCAGAGAATTCCAGATTCACAACTCTCTGCGTGAAAAAAGTTTGTTCTCATCTCAGTCCTAACTGGCCCCCCCTTTATTCTTAAACTGTGACCCATGGTTCTGAACGCCCCCAACATCGGGAACATTTTTCCTGCAGTTACAGTAAGTGAAAATCTAGCAGGCAAGCAGGATGCTTTCTCCAACCACACCCATTTGAAGTCCACTATCTTCCACCGTTTCTACCCAGTGCTTGGTACTTACTTCCAGCAGCCACTGGTTAGGCGGTCTATAATACACCCCAATAAGTGTTGCTACACCTTTCCCATTTCTCAGTTACACCCAAATAGCCTCCCTAGACGAACCCTCTAATCTATCTTGCCAAAGCACTGCTGTAATATCTCCCCTGACAAGCAATGCAACACCTCCACCTCTTGCCCCTCCAATTCTATCACACCTGAAGCAAAAAAATCCTGGAATATTTAGTTTCCAATCACAGCCCTCCTGCAACCATGTTTCACTGATCGACACAACATCATGCTTCCAGGTGTCAATCCAGGCTCTAAGCTCATCCACCTTTCTTACAATGCTCCTAGCATTAAAATATACACATTTAAGAAACCCACCCCCTCGTATTCTCGGTTTATTATCTTTTACTTCTTTCTCCCCTACATTTTGTGTCCGAGTGCTACCCTTCTCTGCCTCCTGCCTCACACACTGACTACTAGCTTTCCCTATTTGAGTCCCTCCCCCCAACCATTCTAGTTTAAAGTCGCCTCAGTAGCCTTTGCAAATCTCTGCAGTCTCTGTCTTACTGCAGTAGACGTTCACCTCTTGCTTATCCTCTATAACTCTGCCTTAAGAATATTCAAAGATTCTGCTTCCACTGCCATTAGAGGAAGAGAAATTCCAAGACTCATGACTTTCTGAGAGAAAAGAAATTCACAAACTCTATTTGAAATGGCAATCCTTATTTTTAAACTGTGATCCCCAGCTTTAAGAAAAAATAAATAAAAACTAACAAACTCAGTGGGTGAAGCAGTATGTGTGGACGCAGAGATATTCAATGTTTTGGTTTAAATGTTGAATCAGGCGATTCAATTAATTGATTAAATAAAATAACTCATTGAGTTAGTTTCTAAGCACAAAACTAATTTCTAAATATAAGAGTGGAATTTTACAAATGCTTCCATTTTGAACAGAATCTTGATGTGCATTGGGGGAAGCCAGTTATAATTCAATTTTTATTTTATGAATGTAGAGCATGTGCTTAGATATATTAAATGCAGTGTGATAACTTTGCATTTAGATCATGTTAATTGCATAATGTATGCAATGTTTTAAGCTTGGTTCCTTCACAATGACGCAGCCTTTGGGAAGAGGAAATGACTCTTTAACATCTATATTCATCTTATTATTATTCTAGTGCACCGCACTTTGAGCTTTACCTTTGCATTGTTTGTGATTTTTCATCGACCTTGACCATATATTTGTAACAGGTCGAATTTGAAGTTCACGATTTCTACTTCAGGAACAGTGCACCAGTCACGGTACACATTTCAGTGAGGACAGCTGATACCAATGCTCCCAGAGTTTCCTGGAACATGGGTAAGCTTCATTCTGATAAATTGAATTGTTGGAGAGAAACTGAGTTGGAGCGAGTTTTTCCGACTGAAGGGCTTAGTTCACAAACGATACAAGCAAAGACTGGCAGATTATTTTTGCTCAATTATAATCAAACAAGCCTCTGATCAATTTAGTGATGCTTACATAAAGTGTGTGCAAAGTTATGATGTTAAACCATGCCAATGTTCATGAATATAGCAAATCCCATTTGTGAACTATTTGATTTATGGTTGAGGATTATCAAAGTCCATCTTCTCACAAATTTGAAAGTCTTTTTGTGTTTGGGATTTTTTTTAATATAAAAGACCTAAAGAGAATAGACACCAAGTTACCAAATGATTTCAAAAAACATAAGAAAAGGCACTTATGTAGGAAGGAACTGCAGATGCTGGTTTATACCCAAGATAGACACAAAATGCTGGCGTAACTCAGTGGGTCAGGCAGTATCTTTGGAGAAAAAGAATAGGACAAATGGGCGGCACGATAGCGAAGCAGTAGAGCTGCTGCCTACAGCGCTAGAGACACGGGTTCGATCCTCACTACGGCTGCTTGTCTTTACGGAGTTCGTACGTTCTCCCCGTGACCTGCATACTGTAGGTTTTCTCCAGGTGCTCCGGTTTCCTCACACTTTCCAAAGATGTGCGGGTTTGTAGGTTAATTGGCTTCTGTAAATTGTCCCCAGTGTGTGGGATAGAACTAGTGTGTGGGTGATTAATGGTCGGTGCAGACCTGGTGGGCCGAAGGGCCTGTTTTCACGCTGTATCTCTAAACATATTTATAGAAATTATGTCAATAAGAACATGTGGCTGTATCTCCTGTAGTGAACACTCGCATTTTAAAATCTTTCTACCATTTTCAAGGCACAAGTCAGAAGCATAAATAAATCATAACCATTTGCCTGGATGAGTGCAGTTCTGACAATTCTCCCCACAACTGCTTGATTTCCACCTCATTGCCACGCTAAACATCATTCCCTACTCCACCAGTGTACAGTGGCTGCAGTGTGCAACATCTACAAAATGTGTCACAGTTACACACCAAGGCTATTCTAAAAACACTTCTCAAATATTTGAAGATGGAAACAAAATAATGGAGCAACTCAACAGGTCAGACAGCATCTCTGGAAAATACGGGCAGGCGACATTTCAAGTCGGGGCCCTTCTTCAGATGAAAGTATAGGGTCTGAAGTAGAAGAAATGAAGAAGACTGAAGGATTTGAAGAAGGGTTCCAACCCATAACGTACCCCATTCTTATTCTTCAGATATGCTGCCTGACTGACTGAGTTACTCCAGCACTTTGTGTCTAGCTTAGTCTTAATCAGCAACTGCTGTTGCTTTCTTCATATCTCAAATATTTGACTTCCAATATTGAGTAGGACAAAGGAGGCAGGAACATGGGATATTGGCTCCTGCAGCTTTTCCTCCAAATCACCATCCTGCCTTGGTTCATCAATTGCATTGATTGTAAGGTACAGCATAGAAACAGGTCCTTCAGTCCACTGAGTCCATGTAGACCATCAAACATATATTAATGTTATCTCATTTTCTCATCCACTCCCTGCACACTAGAGGCAATTCATAGAAGCCAATTAACTTATAAACCTGTGTTCAAGAAGGAACTGCAGATGCTGGAAGATCGAAGGTACACAAAAATGCTGGAGAAACTCAGCGGGTGCAGCAGCATCTATGGAGCGAAGGAAATAGGTGACAGTTTCGGGCCGAAACCCTTCTTCAGACTCTGAAGAAGGGTTTCGGCCCAAAACGCAACTTATAAACCTGCATGTCTTTGGGATGTGGGAGGAAACCAGTGCACCATGTCATCACAGAGAGAACGTGAAAACTCCATGCAGTTAGCATCCGTGGACATGATCAAACTCAGGTCTCTGTGAGTCAGCAGCTTTATCAGCAGCACCACTGAGCTGCTGGTCTTTCATCATTATTGGGTCTAAAAACCAAGAACATTCTACCAATTGTGGGACTATCCTCACCTGAAGGGGTGCAGCAGTTTGAGATGGTGGCTCAACACCTCTTTACCAATGGCTATTAGGGTGAGAAACAAAGGCTGGCTTTGTCAGCAATGCCCAGATCCCAAAACATTAAGTTTGTTCAAAAGAGTACTCTCCTTACTGGCAAATTGTGTTTTCACATGCATCATTGTTATCTATTGGCTAAAATAAACAATATTTCATCACTAAATTTCTCTCAATTCTCTTTCTTTCTTTGCTTAGATTTTACCATCTAAAAATGATTTGGCAAATTATTTAATGATTTCTAATAATTTAGTCCGCACACAAAGATATATTTGTATCTGTTGAATATTTTGGAACCTGAGATTACAAATGAATAAATATACACGTGTAAGCATTTCATTGATTAGTTTAGTTTATTATTATTGTCACATGTACCGAGGTACAGTTAAAAGCTTTTGTTTGCATGTTATCTGGTCAAAGAAAATAATATACATGAATACAATCAAGCCATTCACAGTACACAGATAAAGGATACAGGTACCACACACATTATAGTATAACATAGAGTGCAAGATATAACATTGTAGTCCGAAAAAGTCTGATGAAAGATGGTTCAAAGGTCTACATTGAAGTAGACCTCATAGGCCATAAAGTCACCACTTTCAGCAATGATAATGAGCTAACATTCACCATGTTTGATTCTGTTTTGCAGGACTTGATCTATTGGAAGGCCAGTCTCGACCTATCACCTGGGAACAGTTTCAAGTCGTGGACAATGACGACATCACTGCAGTTCGTTTGGTTACGGTGGCCGGCTTACAACATGGACGGTTAACAGTAAGAGGTTAATATCCTTTCACCAAACTGGCGAATGGACGCCCTGAAACTCACCAAAGGAGAAATTCCTTTTCCCTGGTATAATTAATAATTTGATCCATAATTTTAAACTGTGGGACCCGGCTTGATGTCTTCTATTCCAAAGTAGAATCTACCAGATTGAGATGCAACACCGCAAAGTCACTGACTGTAATTCCCAATTTGTAGGTTGGTGGTTCTTGGCCAAGTGGGATTGGGAAGGAGAATTAAGGTGTTTAGCAACTGGAAGATCAGGTAGTTTCAGGCGGACTGAGCGAAGGTGTCCAGCAAAACGATTGCCCAGTCTACGTTTGGTCTCGCCAATGTATGAGAGTCCACATCTGAAATGTGCGTGCATATATATCGTGAGTCAATGGTCAAATATGATGTGCAAAACCATTTACATATAAGAACCCCAGTCACAGCCCTTTTTAAAATTAATTCCCAAGGGAAAGTATGATGTCATATTAATGCACAGAAGTAATCCAATTTGTGGACTAACCTGACTAATTTATGTTATTTGCAGGTGGAAAAGGCTTCATGTTTACAGTCAATGACATCAAAGCAGGTGTTGTCCGCTATCATCATGATGACAGTGACACTGCAAATGATTTCATTGTATTCAGAATTTTTGATGGTCTTCATAGCACCCGACACAAATTCCCTATCAAGATCTTACCCAAAGATGACAGTCCTCCATTCCTTATCAACAATGTAATCTTTGAACTGTGCGAGGACCACGAAATGCTGATTGAGAAGTTTATGCTTCAAGCATCAGACATGGACTCAAGTGATGACTACGTCTTGTTCAAAATCATCAAAACTCCACAAGCTGGAGAGATCATTAAAAGAACAGCTCCTGGTCTGACAGGTATCTTTTAACCCAGCCTGATGATTAAAACATCAATCACTTTCTTCTTCCCAGACTTTCAGTTTTGGTTGCTTCCTTTACTCTGGCTCCAAAATACATCCATATCCTTGCCTTAATTCAAAGTCCCTGTTGTATAAGTGTGACACTTTTTGCCATGGTAAGGCTGCATGATACTTGTTTTGCAAAAGTCACCAATATTGGTGGATGTGTTAAACACTGAGTCTACTTTAGAATTAAATTGAACTATTCACCAATAAAGCAGAAAACCTGCTGTAATCTGTAATCTTGAAACCAAATGCCAACAAATTCAGAAAAAAATCCTCTTCCCCGCTGTTATCTGACTCTCGAAGAGACCTCACATATGCTATGGATGTATTCATGATCTTCCAGTCTATTCCATTGCGGCCATTAATTTTTTTAACCTGCATTTTCTCTGTAACACAATATACTGCACACTGTTCAGTTTTTTGCACTACCTGCTGTGCTCATGTATGATATGATCTACCTGGACAGTATGCCGTAGCACATTTTTCATTGTATCTCGGTACTATAATAAACCAATACCCAATACCACTGTAGTTAGGTTAATTGGCAATTGTAAATTGTCCCTAGTGTGTGTAGGTGAGTGGCAGAATCTAGAGGGAGTTGATCAGAATGTGGAGGTAATAAAAATTGGGGTTAATACAGGGTTAGTGTAAATGGGTGGTTGATGGCCAACATTGACTCGGTGGGCTGAAGGGCCACTTTACACGCAGTATTTAACTTTGTGGGAGGAGGGTGTCCCTCCTCCCATTGGTACAGAACTTTTGCATTTTTCAGCTTGAAATTGCGCAATATGGTGCATACTGTAGCGAGTCTTTTAACTTACAGTTTAATGCAATATATATGCTTTAAATTGGATTAGCTATGAATAAGGTTAGACTAAATTACATTCCTAATTACATTCCACAGTAGAGCCCAGGCTCTGATCAACACGTGCAGCACATGAATGATCTTAGTGTATTCATGTATGGAAATCAGGTTATAATCAAACACTTGGCCTATGTTGACCAACCTAAGTCTCACTGCACACCTGGTACTACTGGCCCTGACTCCAGTTGCATACCTTCTCTCATTCCTATCCCTGAGTCCAGCCTTACACCTGGCCCCCTATTCTGCCCTGATCATAGCTGCTTACCTGCTTAGGTTCCCAGTGCTGAACACTCACCTGTTCCCAGCTTTGACTGCACACCTAGTACTATTCCAGACCTTGACTCTGGTTACACACTTGGCCTTACTCCTAGCCAATATATCTGGCACACACATAAAGCCCCATAACCTATTACGTTCAAGTCCACGGATGCTTATCTAATGCATTAATCCTTTATGGGGCACTTCACATACCAAATTATGGATAACAAAATTTGCTACATTCATTGGCTTCCTTGTTATCTAATATGCCCCGGTTCCACATAGGAAACCTGAACGGAAACCTGAACGGAAACCTCTGGAGACTTTGCGCCCCATCCAAGGTTTCCGTGCAGTTCCCGGAGGTTCCTGGAGGTTTTTGTCAGTCTCCCCACCTGCTTCCACTACCTGCAACCTCTGGCAATCACCTGCAACCTCCGGGAACCGCACGGAAACCTCTCTCCTCTCTCTATTTCCTTCTTCCCCCTCTCTCTCTCTCCTCTCTCTCTCTCCCCCCCCTCCCATCTCTCTCGCCTCTCTCTTTCTTTCCCACTCTCACCCTAGTATATCTCCCCCTCCCAAACTCTTCCCCCTCTCTCTCTCCCTCTCCTCTCTCTCTCCTCTCTCTCCCTCTCTCTCTCTCTCTCTCTCCCTCTCTCTCTCCACTCTCTCTCTCCCTCTCTCTCTCTCTCCCTCCCTCCCTCCCTCCTCCTCTCTCTCTCTCTGCCTCCCTTTGAGAGTCTCTGTCCTTTGGCACAGAGACTCTCACGGCAGCGGCGCAACGCTTCCGACGCCTCCGACGGCCCGGGAATCTTGCACTGAGGCTGCTCCATGGCCGGAGCTGCAGCGAGCGACTCGCCAGCCCCACAAACACTCGTCAACCCGGCAAACACTCGCCAACCCCAGCTCCCGGCATCTGTCCCTGCTGCTCGTTCTGCTTCCATCCCTCCCTCAGCCCCAGCTCTCCAACACCCGCGGCCCATGCAATTTATCTGAGTTTTGAAATTTTCGTAGATCACAGAATTTCTCGCGACAGAGTGTGAGAAATTTGTAATCAGCGTGAGAGCTTGAGAATTTGTTCAAATGCGTGATTCTCACACTCAAATCATGAGAGTTGGCAGCCCTGATGCTTGTACGAGGACCATTTTGGTCCATCGCCTTTGCCTGCTGATATTCTTGGGAGCGAACAAGGAAATTAAATCTGTAAACTCAGCATGGGTCATGAACTGAATCCAGAGCAGGACTCTCAAGATCTGTGTATTCAATGTGAATCAGTGTCACTATCTGGACCACCCGGCAACTAGTAATAATGATAATTTATGTTCTCTCTGTCATTCACTATTAAAATACTTTGTTTATTGTTACTTGCTTTTATCAGGCTATCCTATCAACAGTTTCCTTCAGAGAGACCTCTTCAATGGGGCAATCTACTATCGTCACTTGGGAGGAGAAATGTTTGAAGATTCCTTTGAGTTTATTCTGCTTGACAGTCATGACCCTCCAAACCTTTCAGAAACTCAGGTATCTGTCTGTATCCAACCACTGTGTGGTCACAGGAATTGTGATAATGTGATGGAAAAAGAGATGAAAACATCTCTCCTGAAAAACAGAAAAAAATAGAGAGGATATAATGAATGGTTTCAAAACCATGAAAGCTTTAGGAATTAAGAAACATAAAATTAGCTTATTGTTGATAATTGTAGACTGCAAAAAAATTCAAATAATGCCAGCAATTTACTTTTCTATGGCGGCTCTGCAATTTTCTCTGCATATATATATTCAATTCCCTTTTAAAAATACAATTGAATTGAAGAGAGAATCAATCAGGAAATTCCAAATGTAATTACAAATGTAATTGGCTGAAGAAGGGTTTCGACCCTAAACGTTGCCCATTTCCTTCGCTCTAAAGATGCTGCCTCACCCGCTGAGTTTCTCCAGCATTTTTATCTACCTGTAATTACAATAAGCACATTTTAATCTGATTTTCATCCCAAAATAAATTGACAAAAGTAATTTGAAGGATGAATTTGCAGAATGCATTTGAGAGAGTTTTCTATAACAGGATGCCATGAAAGCAATTAGGAAGCATCTTATCTCAGAACAAGTTGTTTAAGAGATAGAATTGATTGATTATCCGATCATTAAGGATCCTTGAAGGAAAAGTAATTAAAAATTAGACAATTCTACAAGCAGTCAGAATGAACCAGTCAGAGAATAGATTTTTTTAAATAATGTCAAAATGTTGGGTAAATTGGGTCAATTAAGAAATTAGATTAGATAGTTTTCTGATGTGTAAACAACAGCAAGCATTTAATGATACAGTTAAAAGTCTCAATTAATTTATGTTCCATTAAGCAGTAAAATATTCACCAGAAAAGTGGCCAAGTATGGAAGTTAAATATATTATTACTATAAGGGCAAAGTTATGCTGGCCTTGGTATGTATGCGGTGTGGTCACTGTTAATTACTGAAATGAAATAGTCACGCTGAGAAGTGGTTGAGAAAGAACAGCTCTGCTCATTACTATTTAGAAAAGTGAGTCATACAAGAATGCGGGCTGGACTGTGAGATTAGATGCAGGGGAGTTGTTTCCTTCAACTGCCAATCCATTACTACGGAATTAGATGTACGCTTTTAGGGGCCACACATTTTAAGTTGAAATGTGAAGAAATATTGTTATAGAGGTCACAGGTTATAGTCATGAAACCACATGTGACGTAAATAGGTCCCTTCGGCCCAACTCATCCATGCTGACCAAGTTGCACCATCTAAGCTTGTCCCATTTCTGTGCACTTGCTCCCCCATATCTCTCCATCCCATTCCTATCCATGTATCTGCCCAAGTGTATTTTGCATGCTGTTATAGTACCTACTTCAACTATCTCCTCTGGCAGCTCATTCCATATACACACTACTGTCTGAGTGAAAGAGTTCTGACAGAAATAAGATACTCTCATTTTATTTCACTTAATGTTTTTACAAAAACATGGACAGTCACATGGGACTAAAGTAGAAATTGATAAATATAAAATTAAATATATATATATTTTCATTATTACTGAAGCCATAAAATTTTAATATGTTGCTATGAGAAACTTGTGTGCTAAATATTTCTAATTAGTTTTCTGGTCTTGAGATTGTTCAGAAGAAATACTGTCTTATTACATTGCCATAAACACAATGATACCACTCCCTGGTTCTGAAAGGGAGAATTATGCTTAAAAAATAGATGTTGACATCAAATTATTAATTCAGTGATAACTGCACATGCACAGGTTGTGGAGAAGCAAGGGATTATGGTCAACAACCTCTCTGTACACTGTACAGCTCTACTGTCTGTGTGAAATTTACATGTTCTTCCTGTGACTCCGTGAGTTTTTTCTGGGTAGTCATGTTTCATAGTAGAAACATAAACACATAGAAAATAGGAGTAGGAGTAGGTCATTCAGTCCTTCGAGCCCAGCACCGCCATTCAATATGATCATAGCTGATCATCCAGAATCAGTACCCCGTTCCTGCTTTTTCATATCCATATCCTTTGATTCCGTTAGCCATAAGAGCGATATCCAACTCTCTCTTGAATACATCTAGCGAATTGGCCTCCACTGCCTTATGTGGCAGAGAATTCCACACTCACAACTCTCTGGGTGAAAAGGTTTTTCCTCGACTCAGTCCTAAATGGCTTACCCCTTATTCTCAAACTGTGACCCTTGGTTTTGGACTCCCCCAACATCGGGAACATTTGTCCTGCATCTAGCCTGTCCAATTCCTTAAGAATTTTATATGTTTGTATAAGATCCCCTCTCATCTAAATTCCAGTGATTACAAGCCCATTCGATCCATTCTTTCATCATATGTCAGTCCCGCCATCCCGGGAATGAACCTGGTGAACCTACGCTGCACTCCCTCCCATTTGTCAAAGAGGTGTGGGTTTGTAAGTTAATTGGCCTCTACAAAATGCCTATATTATGTAAGGAGTGGATGCAAAAGTGGGATAACATGGAACTAGTGCGAATGGGTTATTAATGATCGGCATGGACTCGGTGGGCCCAAATAACAACCTGTCAGGTTTAGCGAAAGTAAACACCAGCAGTGTCAGCGTCATTACAACAATGAATACCAGGGCCATTAGGGGGGGAACTCACCTTTGATTGCCAGCACAAAACAAATGCTGACAGCTTGTATTCACTTCCCTTAATTCAATTAAATGATTGTCGAGATCTTTGCAGATATTCAAAGCTAACCTGCAACAAAGAATGCAAGTCTTTCCTGGGTTATAAACGTCCGACTCATGGACACTATACATACGAATGAGCATTTTGGAATCTGGCAAGATGGACAGGGATGGATATACTAGCTGCTGAAGGGTGCAGGCATCTTTTTCCGGGTGGAAATGGAGCACTTCTGCAGGCCTCACTCCCCACCCCAATAACGAGCCGCAATAATCGGGTGCTGGATCGAGCCGAACAAAGGTGGGAAGCGTGGAGCAGACACACTCGCTCACTCACTAAGTCAGTGAGGCAACTGGCGGCCATTCTTCCTGTGCTTGCTTGCTCTCCCATTATAACTGTTTCTGTGATCATCTCCCACACACTTTTTTTTTCATTTCTGACTTACAAACAGTTCGGGTTATGAGCAGTTCTCTGTCGTAAACCTATGGACTGCCTGTACCTTTTAATCTTACCTGAATGACAGCAGTAGATCGTCTGACCTACAGCGATCTTGCTTTACCCCTCCACCCCTTAGTGTTTTGAAGATGTGATTATATTCTATCAAACTAATTCACCAAAGGAACACATAATTGACTCACTGAGCGGATGCGACCAGTGGTGTACCTCCCTCATGGCCAAACTTATTGAATAATGGGGACAGAACTTGCTGTGATTTCCCAAAAGTTCAATCATTGCAGAATGTTTCCCATTAACCACACATGCTTATTAGCATAGGCAGTGTTTTAAAAGTTGACCCAGAACCTGCAGTCAGCAGCAAGACATTTGTGTTAAAGTCTGAATTACAAAGGAATACAAAGGTGCCTTATGCAGTTCACCCCTGTTTGGAATTTACTGTGAGAATCCCAGCCCTATCCTTTAAACTTTAAAGATACAGCATGGAAACAGGCCCTTTAACTCACTGAGTTCGTGCCGACCAATGAACTTCCCGAAACATCGAACTATCCTACACACTAGGGACAATTTACAATTTACAGAAGCCAATTAACCTACAAATCTGTAGGTCTTTGGAGTGTGAGAGGAAGCTGGAGCACCCTGGAGAAAACCCACGCAGTCACAGGGACAATGTACAAACTTCAGCGCCCATAGTCAGGATCGAACCTGAATCTCTGGTGCGGTAAGGCACAATTATACTGCTGCACCACTGTGCAGCCCTGTGAAAATGAACATTAAAATTCACAATGTGCTGTGGTTTGTCGCCAACATAATCAAAGACTTGTCCCACCCTGGTCACTCCTTCTCTCTGCTCATGTCTGGGAGAAAGTACAGATGTTTAAAGGCCCGCATCGCCAGACTCATTAACAGCTTCTCTTCCTCTATTATCAGGCTTCGGCATGGTCCTTCCATAAGTTAGAGTACTGATCAATTCACCTCTACACCATTGAGGACAATGGACTTCGTCTCAGCAACTGTTGCATTACAATGCGCCACAATGTTGAGAACTATATTCTGCAGTCTGTAACATCCCCTGTGCTCTATCTAAAATGCTTGTGTTTGAACTAATTGTATCTATGCATGGTATATCTGATGTGTTTATTTAGCATGCAAAACAAAGTATTTCTCTGTACCTCAGTGCATGAGTCAATAGTAAATAGTAAATCTAAACCTAAACCTTAATGTTTATTTCCTCATTAATGCTATAAAACTCTTGCAGTCTTTTCTCACGGAGTTAAATTACTTGCAGACTGTAATTGTTCACATCACCCCTGTGGATGATCAGCTTCCCAAGGAAGCACCTGGAGTTGTCCGCCAGCTCGTCGTTAAAGAGACCGAGATGGCTCATCTGACGAAGAACCAGCTGCACTTCACAGACACCGAGTCTCCAAACGGGCAAATTGTATATACAATCACAACTCCACCCTTCTTTACTTCAGTATCTCGGTATGTGTATGCTTTCTCGACTACTTTGAACATTATGGCCACGCTGAACGATCTTAAGTATCTGGCAATGTATTTCACAAGATGTTGTTTTGAATTCCTTTGCAACATAATGATATTTGTAGGAATAATGCTTGAGACTGAGTGTGTCACAATTATGCAGGTTGAGACCTTTGAAGCAGCTGCTAAACAGGAGGTAGGGGTAGATTAGGAGGAAGCAAAGCAATACATGCAGTAACAAATGAAGCAGATTCAGCATCCTGCGATTAATACCTCAATTAAAATATGAAAGCCACAATGAGTCTGCAGGATCTCATTTTTGAGTAGCCACTATGTGATGTTAATGATACTTCCAAAGTATCAAAGCCATCAACGTATCATCATACCTGCCTCCAGATGAGATTAGTTTATCTTGGCATTATGTTTGGCAAAGACATTGTGGGCCGAAGGGCCTGTTGCTGTGCTGTACCTTTCCTTGTTCTATGTTCAAACCAATCCGGAGTGATGTCCAGAACCTACTGCATATGGACATGAATTGGTTCATTCTCTGTACAGCAATGACTTTGGTTCAGACCTCTACTCAATAAAAATGCAATACTTTTGGGCATTTGTTGACTGCCTAAAACAAACTATGCTCCTGAATCTTCTTAAGAAGGAACTGCAGATGCTGGAAAATCGAAGGTACACAAAAATGCTGGAGAAACTCAGCGGGTGCAGCAGCAGCATCTATGGAGCGAAGGAAATAGACAATGTTTCAGCCCGAAACGTTGCCTATTTCCTTCGCTCCATGGATGCTGCTGCACCCGCTGAGTTTCTCCAGCATTTTTGTGTACCTTCGATTTTCCAGCATCTGCAGTTCCTTCTTAAGAAGATTCAGGAGCATAGTTTGTTTTAGGCAGTCAACAAATGCCCAAAAGTATTGCATTTTTATTGAGTAGAGGTCTGAACCAAAGTCATTGCTGTACAGAGAATGAACCAATTCATGTCCATATGCAGTAGGTTCTGGACATCACTCCAGATTGGTTTGAACATAGAACAAGGAAAGGTACAGCACAGCAACAGGCCCTTCGGCCCACAATGTCTTTGCTAAACATAATGCCAAGATAAACTAATCTCATCTGGAGGCAGGTATGATGATACGTTGACGGCTTTGATACTTTGGAAGTATCATTAACATCACATAGTGGCTACTCAAAAATGAGATCCTGCAGACTCATTGTGGCTTTCATATTTTAATTGAGGTATTAATCGCAGGAGTAGGAAATCTGAAACAGTCAGAAATGGATAATGCCGGAAATATTTGGCAGGCCAGGCAGCCACAATGGAAAGAGAAGCAGAGTTATCATCTCATGTCAAAGACATTTACAGAACCAGGAAAAAGAAAAAAAGAAAAACAAGTTTGTTCTATGTTGCAGAGAAAGTGGAGGAGAGATGGATAAGGCACAGGGAATAATTCTGATAGGGTGAGGCCAGGCATGCTCGAATGATAAGCTGTTGATGGACCTATTAGTTATCACATTGGCAAATGGAGAGCATTTCATTCCATTCATGGCTTGTGCCGTGTAGAGGATGGGATGTCAGGCACAATTCTTGATGTTTGTGTAAAACGGGTCCATTAATCAAGTGAATGTTGTTAAATCGAGATATATGAGGTTCTAAAGGTGGGATCGTTCAAGGTTCTAACTGTATTTTTCCTTCTCTGATGAGGCTGCTTGATGCTGGGAAACTACTACTGACTGACAGCATGAAGAAACTGATTAAAGAGTCCAGTGCCCCAATGCTCAGGTCATTTACACAGGTGATTAAAATGCTTTACTTTCAAATTTCCCTTTAAGAATTAAGAGCAAAAAACGTCTTCAATCCTTCTACTCTCTTTCTGAATCAATTCAGAGCAGTATAAAAATAGAACCCATGTCACAAATATGCACATAAAAACCCATTGACCATTTCAAAGAGCCAGTTATTATTAATTAAAATAATCCACAGATAGATATAGCAGATAAGGCACCCATTCACCCCATTGTTTCTGTGATGGTTTTTTGAAAGACCTAATGAACTTGTCTAATCCACCACCCTTGCCCCGCAGTACTGTAAACATTCCCCTTCAGTAGCGCCACTTTGTAAGTTATTTTAAAGCTGCTTCTATCTTCATACAGTCCAGACCATAACAAGGTGGACAATGAAAGCTTAAAGAATACTGTGTTTCAGAGGAAAAATTATTAAATGTGTAGGATTTACAACACATTTCCCAATTGGGCTGATAGAGACATGAAATATTAGCTTTCAAGTGTAAATTGGGTAAGCATCTGCAATTGAAAAAAATGAAACCAATTGGGCAGAAACCTATGGAGATTTTCAAAAGCATCTTTGAAAAAACAATAAAGGCTTGATCAGCTGAATGCACATGCACGATTCCTCTCTGATATTAAATGTCTCTCTGCATTTGAAAGATCTTACACTACCCAAGATAGATCTTTGTCATGTGGGAACATGAGGGACAGTTGAAGTCAGAATGTGTAGGAAGGAACTGCAGATGCTGGTTTATTCCGAAGATAGACACAAAATGCTGAAGTAACTCAATGGATCAGGCAGCATCTCTCGAGAATAGGAATAGTTGAAGTTTCAGGCTGGGACTCTTCTTCAGAACGTTGGCTTACAGCAATGCACAATGTAGATGGTAAAGACTGCAGCTTTAATGTTGAATCCAGACTCCAATGTGAGGAGTACTATCTGCTGACGCTGAGGCGCAATATTGTACCTGCAACCCTCCAAGCCAATGGTGAACTTCCCAGCTTTTGCCAGAACTTTACTGAAGGTTGAAGGGATGGAAAACGAGCCCATTTTACAAGTCGATACCATTGTCACAGCCTTACGGTACACTGATGTTCAGATTTAGGGAACAACCGCAATAAAGTCAATTAATAGAATCATATGAAACCACTGAGTCTGTTATGGCGTTATGGCGAGAGTTATGGCGAGCTGAAATTGTTAGTACAGGGCTCTTACTGATTTTGTTTTTGTCAGTGGCCTTCTGTGATTAATTGTAAGCGTTCTCTTTTGGTTTGTTTCAGGATGCCGTGAACCACCTGAGAGTGGCCTACATGCCTCCTCTGCAGGATATAGGGCCCTACCCACACCAGCTGCAGTTTCATTTCTCAGTCAGTAACCAACATGGTGGCACGTTAGTTGGCCTCTGCTTCAACATCACGGTTCTCCCGGTCAACAATCAAGCTCCTGAGGTAATGACCTACAAATTGGCACAACGTCAGTTCTGACTTCGATAACTGGCCTGGTGCCAGCTGATCCCTTTCTTCGGAGGTAGTTACATTTTTGAATGGTTTTGGACCTTTTTGTTGGCAGGAGTTCAAAACGTCATGGTTCGGCTTATCAATATTTTGTAGAAACAAGTCCCTTCAGATGCTGGTTGAGAAAAAAAAAAGAAACAAAGTGCTGGAGTAACCTAACAGGTCAGGCAGCATCTCTGCAGAACATGGATGGATGACATTTTAGGTGGGACCCTTCTTCGGACTGTCTGACTGTCTGACCCAAAACGTCACCTATCCACGTTTGCCAGAGATGCTGCCTGACATGCTGAGTAACTCCTGCACATTGTGTATTATCAATATTTTGTCGCCTGATCTGCCAAGAAACTAGTTGCTGCAGATTATGGTAGCAAAGTATCAGAGATTGGAGTAGCAGTACTTAAGATCACTGTGTGGATGTCAGTAAGTACTTTTCATTTCAAATTTCTATTGTCCGGATCTCTTATCTCCAAACTCTCATAGATAATGTTGGAGGTAAGGGCAATGGCAAACTGAAATGGTGTTGGTAAGCTCATACTAGAGGACCAGTGTATTCATTGCAAATGTTTCTGTTCAGAAATCATAAGTAATGCCAGCAAAAAACCAACTGCTGAAGAAATACAGGGTCAGGCAGACAAAGGAATAGTTGACATTTTGGGTCAAGATCCTGTCTTGCTCCAGATATCACCATCTACAGTCTCCTGTATCTCTGCAAAACCAATGCCATATAAAATAATGAAATACAACCAGAACATGCTGGAAACATTCAGCAGGTCCGTACGCACACGTGGACAGCGAAATAGTTAATATTTCAGGTTCTAGAACTTTTGTCAGAACATGGAAAGAGTAAAAAAAGCTTTCTTTTTCAGTTCTGATCAAGAGCCGAGAACCTGAAATGTTGTTTCAATCTCCACAGGTGCTGCCTGACCTCCAGAGTGTTTCCAGCATTTTCTACTTTCATTTTGGATTCCCAGCATCTGAAGATTTTTGTTTATTTGAACAAACCCTCACATTGACCATGCTGGACTCCATGTAGACAAAAATGCTGGAGAAACTCAGCGGGTGAGGCAGCATCTATGGAGTGAAGGAAATAGGCAATGTTATGGGTTGAGAATCCAGGATCACTGGTGACTTTATAGTGCAGCATAGCAAGAGAAGCTAAAGACAGACATAAATAAAATAATGTCACTGTGGGTCAATAGGATTAGCATGTGCAAATACTTGATTGTCAGCATGGACATGGTGGGCTAAAGGCCCTGTTACTGTGCCAGATGACTCATCAACTCCAATATAACTGATGACAAGATTACACTGTTCAAAAACAACTGGGTTCTCTGATATCATCAAGCTACAAGGAACCCTTTTTCACACAAAAGGTGGTGGATGTATGGAACAAATTGCCAAAAGAGGTAGTTGAGGCAGGGACTATCCCAGCATTTAAGAACCAGTTAGACAGGTACATGGATAGGACAGGGCTGGAGTGATTTGGACCAAATGCTGGCAGGTGGGATTAGTGTAACTGGGATATGTTGGTCAGTGTGGGCAAATTGGGCCGAAGGGCCTCTCTCCACACTCGTATCACTCTATGGCTATGACTCTAACTAATCAATTCTTGCATTATTAACATTGAATGTGAATGCCTCCTCCTGTTATAACTCGGGTGGGAAATTGTCACCACTATTTCTATCACCCTCAAACAATGGTCCCTCTTAGACCCTTGGCACTTCTTAAGAAGTTTCCATCAACCCTGCACTGACCAACCACATGGAAATGTGAGGCTTTTTTTCCCCATTTTGCTCCAAAAGCAGCTGATGAAAATGAAGAATTATTTTCCTATTTCTATATAGATATACACAAATCAATTGACTGTCAAAGAAGGAGGAGTGGGCCAAATTACCATGGATCATCTGCTGGTAACTGATGTTGACACACTGGAGGATTACATCAAGGTTGTGCTGCAGAAGAAACCAGTGCACGGAGAAGTAGAAGTGAATGGAATTCCGATGATTGAAGGCAACATGTTCACTCTAGCAGATCTCAAGAAACTCAGAGTTAGGTGAGGAATCTTTTGTAGCAAACAAAGTATAATTATGGCGGCATTATTGCGGCACAGTGGCACAGCGGTAGAGCTAGTGCCTTACAGAGCCAGAGACCCAGGTTCGATCCTGACTGCAGGTGCTTGTCTGTACGGAGTTTGTACCTTCTCCCCATGACCTGTGTGGGTTTTCTCCAAGACCCCTCACACACTCCAAAGCCATGCTGAAGGTTTGAAGGTTAATTGGCTTGGTATAAAAACATTTGAAAATTGTCTTTAGGTCGCTGGCCGGTGCAGACGCGGTGGGCCGAAGGGCCTGCTTCCGCACTGTATCTCTAAACTAAACTGAAATGAACTACATAACTGGACAACTGTAAGCGGAGATATACAAGATGGAAATGGTTTGAGGAACAATAGGGTCCATGTCGCCTTCATGTATGAAAGATAGGGTTTGACTATGAATGATGGGATGTAAATTCTTTCTCTTGGCTGATACAATGTTATTCAGTAAATCTCATCTCATCTCAATGTCATTCAGACATCCTCATCTCATCTCAAAACAGTTATTTAATAATGGCTCATTAGCCAAAGTTCCTAATCTGATTTGGGTTCTCAACCCATAACATTGATAATTCCTATTCTCCCAGAGATCCTGCTCGACCCACTGAGTTCCTCCATCAGTTTGTTTACACGAGCTTGTATCTTTGAAAGTGACAGATTGGGATAATGATAAAAACATAAAGGATCCTATCTTCATCAATAGAAGTGTAGAGTTCACCAATATGACATTTATTATTAGCTGCAATCCTTTTCTTTACCCATGATATGTGATGGAATTTATCCTGGAATAAACTTTGTTGGCAATTTTTTAGTCTGATTACAAGATACAAGATACATTTAATTGTCATTTGGACCCCTTGAGGTCCAAACGAAATGCCGTTTCTGCAGCCATACATTACAAATAAATAGACCCAAGACACAACATATTTACATAAACATCCATCATATTGCTGTGATGGAAGGCCAAATAAACTTATGTCTCCACTGCACTCCCCCCCCCCCCGATGTCAGAGTCAAAGTCAAAGCCCCCGGCTGGCGATGGCGATTGTCTCGCAGCCATTAAAGCCACGCCGGGTGGTGCGAGGTCGCACACCGGCCGATTGATTACACCAATCAAGAGTGTTATCCAGATTCTTCCTGTTGGGAAATCCCTAATGTCATTTCTACGTCACTCCTTTGGAGCGTTACAGGAAAACAGACAACAAATATGTCCAGGAGGTGCACATTAAAAAGGTCTCCAAAGATAAAATGGACCAAATCATGCAATGTGGAACTTGGGTAAATCTATAGGCAAATGAAGTACTTTCCTAAAATTGTGTGCCTCTTCACGTGTCCCCAAGCTGACACTGGCTCCCAATATTCCCAATGTCAGGAGGTACCCAATAAAAAACAGGATTTTTTTTGAGGAAAAGTTACTTATTGGAGGATTGTGAGGCTAATTGATAGGAGAATCGTCTAATTTACTCTGGTAAGGAATAACATTGAACGTCGTCTAGTAGTTCTCCTAGTTGCTGTGGATGGTTGGGTAAGCTACAGTGATGGTTAACGTGATGCCGATAATAGCCAAGGATAAAAATCATCTTATGTTCATAGGTACCGGCATGATGACTCTGAGACAATCTACGATGAAGTCACCTTTTTAGCCACTGATGATTCAAATTCAGCTGAAAATGTCCTGGAGATCAAGGTCTGTGAGAATTCATTGATTATGATCTAGTGTTTTGCAAGAGCAGAGTTCTGAGTATTTGCATTATAAGGGTTTGTTCCAACATTAAATGCCGTAGGAGACAAAATGTTCTATTTTCAAATACTTCTGGTTTTGGATTTACAATCCGACTCAACTGTTGAATGTCAGATTTAAAAATCTCTCCCAGAATGCTGATTATCACATCCTAATTTCCTGTGGGCTTTCTTACTGGACTAGTGATATCTCAGTCCTTATTTTGCGGCATATGGCTACTCAGAGATTTCCTCATGGACCCTGCTGACCAGGCAGGGAAGCAATAACAGTGGCAACAACAGCTAACATTGATACCACCTGGCTTTGGATTGCCAAGGTAAATATTGCCTGACAGGTAACAACTCCATCAACTCCACAAAGGTGCTGGTATGAATATCAATTAAAAATTGCTACATTTATCAACAATTTTTCCCATCAATAAAACCCCCTCTTCTGATTTAATTGTGTTACAAATCAACTTCTAATTTAAGAACTAATAACTAAGAAATATAAAATTAAAGTATAAAATAAACACGTTAAAAATGTCAAAATCTGCTTTTTATATTTTTAGAGACGTTGGTATGTTGCGGTGTGACGGTGTGAACAAAAAAAACCCCACTGGATTTTCCCTTGCAGTTCACATACTTCTTTATCTTCTTCTATTCCATGCCTTGGGAACATTATTTTTAATACCGCTTTGCATTCAAGAGGTTAAGTTCCAAGTTGCTCCATAACAAAAAAAATCTTTGGATATACTTCCTCAAAATCATTGTAACATGGAAGTTGCCAACTTTGAGTAAGCACTTGATGGAGTTGGTACCTGTCAGACAATACTTGCCCTGCCCATGCAAAGCTACGAGGTGCCAATGTTGGCTGTTGTTGCCTCCTTTATTGCTTCCTTGCCCAATCTCGAGGGGGAATCTCCAAGCTATCATGTGCACCCTTAAAGGAGAGCTAGAAGAGGTTTGTCAACATGTTCCTCTCCCACTTTGCTGCATCAACCTCCTCCTTTTCCTCATCCTACAGGAGATTTTCAGACCAGGCCTGATCCTTCATTATGATCAAATTGTAGAACATGTAACAGACAAATATTATATATTATATATAGTGTAGAATCGGTGCACTAGTATCAGGCACAAGAGTCTCATCAGGTGGACCCTAATTTCACTTTCCACATCAAACATAGAACAGTACAACAAAGGAACAAGCCCTTCAGTTCACAATGTCACTGTGCAACCTGATGCCAAGACCAGCTGTTATCTGCCTGCACATAACCCATATCCCTCTATTCACTGCATATCCTTATGCCTTTCCAAAAGTCTCTTAAAGGACACTAATGTATCTGCTTCCACCACCACCACCACAATGCACACACACCACTTTTATTTTTTTATATCGTGCACTGCACATCTTCTTTAAACATTTCCCCTCTCACATTAAAGCTACGCTCTCTAGTATTTGATATTTCCATCCTGGGAAAAGGTTTCTGACTGTCTACCTGTCAAGTCAAACTGTAATGAAAGGACTAATGCTAAATTAAAATCACAAGCGCACAATAGTGGGAAAAGAGCATATACCGTACAGGTGAAATGGAGTTAAAAGGGGAGTAGTGTTAGGTATGGGATAATTAGGATAAGTAATTGGTGTCTTGTGATGTCTTGGGCAAGTACACATGAGCAGGGGGAGACTGGAGGGTGGCGTCCTGTAGTAAAGAAGCTTGTATGATTCTCCCGTGTCCGAGCCTTTATTCAAGACTGTTCAAAGCATCCGAATACACAACAATTGGCGATGAGGATAAAAGAATGAAGATAAGAACAAGGCCAGCAAGAAGAATCGAAAACAAAAGTTAAAAATAGAAGTAGTATTTGGAAACAAGTGGAACAGCACCAAGCCAAATGGTTTTGAATCGGCGCCAAAAAGAAAAAAGGTATGAATGGGAAGCAATAGCTCAGGGAAGAGCTAGGAAAACAAGTAGGGACAGTAAGGGTCACCAAGCACTGTGTCAGCTTACCTGGAATGTATCCAGGGCAGTGCAGCCCACAGCCAAGCCCAAGCAGCAGCCACAGACGTCAGGTGGGGGCCTAGTACCATGAACGCCACGGACAGGTCCAGAGAAGCCACCGACAAGAGGACCGTGTAGCCCACGGCCAGCCCCAGTAGCAGCCACAGACGTCAAGTGTGGGCCTAGTACCATGTATGCCACGGACAGGTCTAGAGAGCCACCGACAGAGGCTGAGTCTTCAGCCCAGCCGGGAACAGTCAACTCGGTGGGGGGAGAAAACAGAGAAAGCCCAGTCGGGATCAGAGTCAGCCCGACCGTGAACAGAAAAGCGGACAGGCCCGCGAGAGAAGTTGTCTTGCGGCTAAATCTTGAACAGTATAATCTAAGAGACTGTCCTTAAAAACTGTGACGATCGCCAGCAAAGGCATGCAGGACTGATTATCTACAGCACCCGATTAGCAGCCGGTTTTTCACCTGCTAAAAGACTAAACTGTTAAATACCTTAAGACCTACAACATCCAAATGCCTTCAAAGTAATGGCTGAAGCAATAAATCAACTGGAACTGTAAATTAATTGCTGAATCTGCCAAAATAAAAAGGGAAAAAAAAAAAAAAAATGGAAAAGAAGTGTTTGGTCATTGAGTGAAATCCAGTTCATCATTTTGGGGTAGATAAATCAGATCCCTTTCAAAGCGGGGAATCTGCACAAAAACATTAGAAGACTTGACACTACCCTTTCTATGCCTCATCATTTTAAATACCTATCAGGTCTCCCTGCAAACTCTGGCATTCCAGTGAAAATAATCCCAGTCGCCAATCTCCCCCTAATCCCGGCATCATTCTGGTATACCCACTCTACACCATTTCCAAAGCTCTCCACATCCTTCCTGTAATGGGACGACCAAAACTGCACGCAATACATCAAGTGCGACCTAATCAAAGGTCCTATAAACCTTCATTATGACTTCCTGACTCTTATATAAAGAGGCTCGACCAATGAAGGCAAACTTACCATATGCCTTCTTTACAAGTCTATCTACATGTGTTACCACTTTCAGGGAGTTATGACTATGGCAGTGCTCAGCTGAACTAACAGGAGTGTGGAGGGTGAATAGGGAAGGAATCCCCCTTGATCCTTGATACCCACCATATTTTAGCTGGCCATGCAATACAACAGCCAATATATAGACAGGTTTTACAGACTGTAGGAGAATAAAGATGACGTGTGTTTAACTGAAATATGGTATTGACCAAGAAAAGTTCACCTCATGAATGGATATCAGTGAGTCATCCACGAGTGACAGGCCTTATAACTCATGTAAAGATCTGGGTTCACCTGGGGATTCTGTGGTACCAAATAAGTCCAATCTCTCTATTCCCTAAGAATGATGAAAGGCTGCAACAGACACAATTCTCCAGTCTGAAGAAGGGTGTTGACCCGAAACATCACCCATTCCTTCTCTCCAGAGATGCTGCCTGTCCCGCTGAGTTACTCCAGCTTTTTGTGCCTATCTTTGGTTTAAACCAGCATCTGCAGTTTCATCTTACAAAATCCTCCATTGTTCCTCTCAGCGGCTCCATTTAGAGGAGAGGTAGATACAATCTACTTTTTTGAGAGGAGTAATGGAAAAGTCTTCATTGCCGGGAGGAGCAGCAGACTGATGTGTGCTACTGAATCAGCTGACTCATCCTGTGATGATTTGGAAAGCAAAGAAAGTCAAAGACATTCTCCATTTGCATGGCTGAACTGTGTAGGAAGGAACTGCAGATGCCAGTTTACACCAAAGACAAGCACAAAATGCTGGAGTACCTCAGCGAGACAGGCAGCCTGTCTGGATAGTAGGGATGGATGATGTTTCAGGTCAGACTGAGAATCAGGGGAGAGAGAGAGAGACATAGAGCTATGACTATGATTGTAACAATTGTAACTGATTGTTTGCAGATCCATTCTACCCATTCCTGGGGCTTCATCCCCTTTGATCTCTCATTTTCACACCTTCCCCTTCCATATCTCCATGTCTCCCTCTCCCCTGACTGCAGAAGGGCCTCAACACAAAACGTTACCCATTCCTTCTATCCAGAGATGCTGGCTGAACTGTACCTGCAGAGGTTTATTGATGTCAGTAAACACTGCTTCTGAAAGAAAGGGAAGTTGGGGGGTGACAGAGCAAATAAAGTGCATTGCATAAAAGGATTTCTAGTTCCCTGTAATTTTAGATTTAAAACTAAAATGAGTTTGAATGACCAAAAGTATTTCTAAAGCCATAGCCAGGTTAAACTCGGACTTTAACATACCCGTGGACAGTGACTGCCTCGCCCTCTGAGTTTCTCCAGCTTTTTTGTCTACCCTCTTTAAGGAGAAATTAGGTAGGAGGAGAAAGATTTAAAGTGGATCTGAAGAACAACTTTTTCTCACAGCAGGTAGTGGGTAGTGAAATGAACTGCCCAAGAAAGTGGTCGAAGCAGATGCAGAGAAAAAAATAGACGGGTTAGTTTATGTTTAGAGGGAGACAGGTCTAATACAGGCAAATGGGACTTTCTGAGGTAGACAACTTGTTCAGCATGAACCAGTTGGCACAAAGGTTTTGTTTCCATTCTGTATGACTCTATGGCACTATAACTATCCTCAGGCTGAGGCGAGCAGGATATCATGCCCAAACTGTGTCAATATGGTTGGAGAATTGCATACTTTACAGGAATGATGTGCTGCCATTTGGAAGGATATAGTGTAGAATTTCAAGGGTGTTGCCGAAAGTGGGAATTTTAGCTTTGAAGAAAGGTGACCTTGTCTGAGGCTGAAGGGAGATAAGTCAAGCTGATGGAATTGCTTATTTACCAAAGTGTAAAGTGGAAGAATCTTATTCTCTCAGCCAAGAAGTCAATTAGTAGGATTGAATAGGAGCTGAAGATAAATATTTTCAACCAAAAGCTTGGATTCAGGAACACTCTGCCTAAAGGGAGAGGAAGGTGGCAGAATTTTTTCGTTCACTTATTTTGGCAGACACAGGCAGAATAGCCTTTGTTTGAATCGTAAATTTCTATTGTTCGCTAATTAATTGCAAATATTATATCGAAGTGAACCTATTTATGTATATCTGGTGAACTGAGAAATGGGGCTCAAATTGTAGACATGTGCACAATTTCAAAATCTGGCCCGATGTGACTAATATAGTGTTCTGATCAATTCTTACTAACTGGAGTTGCCTTTGGTACCTTGTTATACCTGAACTTTAACCTTGTTTCAAAGTTAACCCCCGATAGCCTGGTAATCAGGCATTAGTGCAGTAACGCACGTCTTTACTGTGTTTGCCCACTAGGTGACACCAGTGAATGATGAACCTCCGGCACTGAAGTCTGGTTTGAACCCCATGCTCTACTGCCTTGAAGGGGGAGAAGTTGTCATTTCGACAGAAAATCTCCATGCCACTGACATTGACAGCAATGATGAGAAGCTGTTGTTTATAATTGCAAGGCAACCATTACACGGGGTGGTACAGAAGCGCAACCAGATTGCTGATCACTTTACTCAGGCAGAAGTTATTGCTGGAGTAGTGAAGTATATACACACAGGTAAGCAGTTACTCCTTGGTGCCACTATAGTCTTGGCAAAGCAGCACATCTGTGCTAACAGCCCTGAATTGAAACATTCATGGGCCTGTCCCACTTAGGTGACTTTTTTAGGCGAGAGCAGGAGACTCTGCGCTCGTCACATGGTTGCCACATGTTCGCTGGTGGTCTCTGGTAAGTCTCCTTCATGGTCGAGAGGATTTCCCACATTCTGGGAACGAGTCGCAGCCTCAGTATGGTCGCCGCAAAGTTTTCAACATGTTGAAAATGTGATCAACAATTGGTCGCCATGGAGCTAATCGATAATCCTGTAGTCGTAGGTGCAATTGTAGTGGGGTCGCCATCTAGTTGTAGGTAGTTGAGGTAGTCGTAGGTAGTTTTAACTAATTACCTTTGCTGACTGGTCATTTTCATTGGCTCATTGGGGGAAAAAAAACGTAAGCAGCAGTTTTCAGAACCAACGATAACCGACTGGTAAAGTTAAATGACCACCGAACTTCACAGATGTGTAACTCTGGCTTATTAAAAGTTGGCTGGCTTCCTAAAAGTTGTCTCCACTCCTTCTCCCCCCCCCCTCCCCCCCCTTCCCCCCCCCCCCCTTTTAAAGGACTTACCGTACATTGTGCTAGCCGTCTTAATTACAGCACCAACCTTCCTGTTCATCGCGGTGTGTATCTGTATCTCCTTGGCTTTGCATCGTGTGAATTTCACACAACGCTCCCCCCGCCTTTGCGATGTGTTTGTGTGTTTGTGTTCCACTCTGGCAGTCGCCGTTCCAGTTCCCGATTTTTCAGGCAACTGCCAGCAACTTGACAGTCATAGAAACATAGAAAATAGGTGCAGGAGTAGGCCATTCGGCCCTTTGAGCCTGCACAGCCATTCAATATGATCATGGCTGATCATCCAACTCAGTATACTGTATATGCTTTCTCTCCATACCCCCGATCCCTTTAGCCACAAGGGCCACATCTAACTCCCTCTTAAATATAGCCAATGAACTGGCCTCAACTACATTATGTGGCAGAGAATTCCAGAGATTCACCACTCTCTGTGTAAAAAAATGTTTTTCTCATATCAGTCCTAAAATATTTCCCCTTTATCCTTAAATTGTGATCCCTTGTTCTGGACTTCCCCAACATCGGGAACAATCTTCCTGTATCTAGCCTGTCCAACCCCTTAAGAATTTTGTAAGTTTCTATAAGATCCCCCATCAATCTTCTAAATTCTAGCGAGTACAAGCCGAGTCTAGCCAGTCTTTCTTCATATGAAATTCCTGCCATCCCAGGAATCAGTCTGGTGAACCTTCTCTGTACTCCCTCTATGGCAAGAATGTCCTTCCTCAGATTAGGAGACCAAAACTGTGCGCAATACTCCAGGTGTGGTCTCACTAAGACCCTGTACAGCTGCAGTAGAACCTCCCTACTCCTGTACTCAAATCCTTTTGCTATGAATGCTAACATACCATTCGCTTTCTTCACTGCCTGCTGCACCTGCATGCCTACTTTCAATGACTGGTGTACCATGACACCCAGGTCTCGTTGCATCTCCCCTTTTACTAATCGGCCACCATTCTGGTAACCGTCTACTTTCCTGTTTTTGCCACCAAAGTGGATAACCTCACATTTATCCACATTATACTGCATCTGCCATGCATTTGCCCACTCACCCAACCTATCCAAGTAATCTTGCAGCCTCCTAGCAGTTGCAGGCAGTCCACTGAAAAATTGCCTAAGTGTGACAGACCCATAAGGCAAAGTACAGGATTGTCAGAAAAGTAAGAAACTGCAGATGCTGGAATTTTGAGCTAAGCACAAAGTACTTTCGGAACTCAATCGCTCAGGCAATATCTGTGGAGGGAATGGACAGGCCAAATTAAAAGTTCTTACTTTTAATGTAAAACCCCACCCGGCTTTAACTGCTGGGTACACAGCTTCCCCTGTGAACTAACATAAACTCGAAATGCTGGAACTCTGGAAGAAAAACAGAAAATGCTGGAAACACTCAGTTGGTCAAGCAGCATCTGTCAAAAGAAAAATAGTTCATGTTTTACAAATTGGTGAAGGTCTGTCATTATATTGTTTATCTTTCCACAGATGTTGCCTGTCCTCAAGAATGTTTCCAACTTTGTTTTTTTACTTGTATTTCCGTTAAACTTTGCAATGCCCCTCCTCAGATAAGATGAGCACACATACTTCAGCTTTCTCCTTCTTTCCTGTCTTGGATCTATGTTGTGGTTTAGATTTAGGGTTAGGTTTATCATTATGGTCACGTGCATTGATACAGCAAAAAAAAGACATACCATGCCAAGGAGAAAAAAAAAACACAGAATGTGGCATATAGTTTTACTGCTAATGAAAAATTGCAGATTTTTTTTAAAGTGCAAGGGCCATGACAAATTAGGTTGAGAATTATAAAATTGATCTTGGCTTGTGAGAATACCATTCATGAGTCTGATGATGATAGATTCCCTAATGATAGATGCCTCCTTCTTGAAGAAGCATCTCTTAGAGATGTTTTTGATGAAGGAGAGGGCTGTGCCCATGATGGACTAGGCTAGTTCCATCACTAGCTGAGGCCACTTGTGTTCCTGTGCATTGGAATTGTCATACCAGGCCATAAAACAACCATTCAGGATGCTTTCAACAGTGTCCTTCTTCTCTCTGCGAATGGATCCAGGAGCAGAGCTGGCATATTCCTGGTATTCTTTCCGCAGTGTGCAGGTACCGAGATCCAGAAGGCACCGCTGGATTTTCTGCACACAACGCTGGATTTTCTGCACACAACACTGGATTTTCTGCACACAACACTGGATTTTCTGCACACAACACTGGATTTTCTGCACACAACGCTGTATTTTCTGCACACAACGTTGGATTTTCTGCACACAACGCTGTATTTTCTGCACACAACGTTGGATTTTCTGCACACAACGCTGGATTTTCTGCACACAACGCTGGATTTTCTGCACACAACGCTGGATTTTCTGCACACAACGCTGGATTTTCTGCACACAACACTGGATTTTCTGCACACAACGCTGGATTTTCTGCACACAACGCTGGATTTTCTGCACACAACGCTGGATTTTCTGCACACAACGCTGGATTTTTCTGCACACAACGCTGGATTTTCTGCACACAACGCTGGATTTTCTGCACACAATGCTGGATTTTCTGCACACAACACTGGATATTCTACCTCCAACCAAAGTTTCTCCTCACCAGCAGCACATTCCGGTCAATATTGTGAGGTGCCAGTTTCATCAGGACTTGATCCACCACTTTCTGAATTTGAGTAGAAATGTGGAGAGGCTAGAATACAGGAAGTTTTAATCCAACCTTCAATGATACTTTATTGTCACATGTACTTAGGTACAGTGAAATATGTTGTATTTGCATACAATCCGGTAAAATCATACAGCAGACCTCGCTTAGACAGTACATAGAGAGACTCCTCGGGAGCTCTCCCCGCTCTTGGTAGCCCACCCACTGGGTTGTTTGGTTCTGCGGCCCATCTCGGGAGCCTGTGAATTGAAATATCATTCTTAATCTAAGAATTACATAAAGCAAAACCTCATAGAATTTGATTCTCATCTTGTTTCTTTCCCTTAGGTGGTGAGGTGGGTTTAGCACCCTGCTTTGACACCATGACGTTTGTCGTCTCTGATTGGGATGCAGGCACGCTTGGACACTGCTGCAATGAAGAACCACTTGTTCCTCCATTACCTCTGCACGATTCTCTCCCTGTCTACGATCTCAACATCTCTGTCATGCCCATCGACAACCAACCACCAAAAATTACTATTGGTAAGAAAACAACATTTCTATGTTCAATTAGTATGAATGTACACTCAATGACTCAACACTTTCACTGGTACAGCTTTGATGAGACCGGCCGGTGTCACCACTGTTTACCTTTGCTTCTGATGATCTGTGTAGTCTCATTTCAGAGCTTTACCAGGTAGGCACAGCCCTGGCATGTTTTTTTTTTCAGTCCACATTACTGGACCAAGGTTCATCACCTAGATTAGTGGCTGTGGTGGACATGGCTAGTTCATGTTCAGAGGCTGGTTTAATAGCCTAATGCTGGGACATCTCAGCACAATGACTGCCATGTGAAGGAAGGAACTGCAAATGCTGATTTAAACTGAAGATAGACACAAAATGCTGGAGTAACCCAGCAAGACAGGCAGCATCTCTGGAGAGAAGGAATGGTTGATGTTTCAGGTCGAGAAAGGTCTTGACGTGACCCGACGGATCTCGACCTGAAACGTCACCCATTTCTTCTCTTCAGAGATGCTGCCTGTCCCGCTGAAGTACTCCAGCATTTTGTGTCTGACAATTATGCTGTATTGATGAGTTATGGGTGCATTATCATCCAGTGTGCCTTGGACTTAGCAGATCCTTGTTAGTCCCAAGAAACAGCTGAATGTTGCCAGTTCCTTTTAAAGCCAGAATGATATCACCCAACATGTTGCCTATGTAGAACATTATGTTGCAACATATGCTGCAAGGCATCTCTAACCCCTCATTTTCTCCAAACAATAAACAAAACTGGTTTGCTTTAAAACATTTATTAATCATAAACCATGTTGAAAAGAGATGTCTTTAGTGCAAATTATTAACACGCCGCCTTGTTCTATTTCCTATAAATATGGTGTTACTACCAATATGCTCAGAAAAAGAATGGTTTATTCATAAAAGATAGACAAAAATGCTGGAGAAACTCAGCGGGTTAGGCAGCGTCTATGGAGTGAAGGAAATAGGCACTGTTTCGGGTTGAAATCCTTCTTCAGACTTCTTTATTCATTTTTCAAGTTACCAGAGCAATATAATGCTGGGCTTTTTAATACAGACTTCTGTGTTATAATTTGAAAAGTATTCTTCTCCCATCTGATGATGTCACTTTCCAGGTGAACTATTTGTTGTTGATGAGGGGTTTTCAGCTGCCATCACTGTCGACCACTTGTGCGCTAGCGATCCAGATACTGCAGATGATGAACTGTCTTTCATCCTGTGGTCCCCACCTATGTTTGGTTACATAGAGAACACATTACCATCGCCAGGGCACGAGAAGAGCAACATGGGCATCAGTATAGGTAAGATCAATTGGAAATGAATCTGAATCCTTCAATCCACTCAGTATCTTCGCTCTATTAGCTGTTAAACTATCTCTCTATAATGAAAGATTAGTCTATAAAATGCAGTTTATGGAGCACAAAGTTGCCCCATTATCAAGAATAAAGTGAAATTTTAAAAAGAGCATCTTACAATTATTATTCCTTAACTAAAAAGAATCGTGTTGCAAACTACGCACTGGATATGCCAATAGTAGAAAACACTGTATACTTTGATGGCAATTTGCAAAAATGTATGCTCAGAGAATTGAGTTATTGTCTCCAAGTTATTAGGATGCAAAACAGCAAACAATCTCAAAGAATGAACCCAAAGCTCAAACCATTGTTCAGATAGGATTTCACACCTCTACAAATTTTAATCAGGCAAGAGACTGCTGAAGGTACACAAAAATGCTGGAGAAACTCAGCGGGTGCAGCAGCATCTATGGAGCGAAGGAAATAGGTAATGTTTCGGGCCGAAACCCTTCTTCAGACTGCTGATGCTGTAATCTGAAGCACCAAACAATCTGCTGGATAAACTTAGTAGTTGAACAGCATCTGTGTAGGGAAAAGATATATATGACAATTGTTGAAACCCTGCATCAGGATTACGAGTGGAGAGGGAAGAGAGACAGTTTAAAGAGTCTTGGTGAGATATAAGAGACTGCAGATGCTGGAATCTTGAGCAAAAACAAACGTTGAAGGAGCCATCTGACCTTTTGAGTTCTTTCAGTAATTTGTTGTGTTCTGCAGAGTCATAATATTGTGCAACACAGAAACTAGTCCCTCCGACACATAATGTCCATGCTGACCATTCCACATATCTGTACTAATCTCATTAAACCATATTTGATCCACAGCCCTTTAAAGCCTTGCCAATCTCTCTTAAATGTTGTGTGAATCTCTGCCTCTATCACCACCATCAAAATTCTAGATTCTAGCCACTCTCTCTGTGTGAAAAAACTCCCCCTCAGATGGCCTCTTAACCTCCTGTCTCTTGCCTTAAATTTTGTGTCCACTTTCCTTAGATACCATCACCATAGGGAAAAGATTCTTACTACCTGATCTGTCCACCCACTTCATTAAATCTAGTGAGTTAATGTGCTGTTTTCTCTCTGACAGCACAGTTCACATACAACTCAGGCAAAAAATCTATATACTTCACCGATTACGACGGACTCGGCATGCTGTGAATTTCAGCAGCCGAATACTATGTCTTATGATCTCAGTGACACAAAATTAATTGCCATTTGATTTAACTTTAAATTGGTAACATCATTAATAAAACCATAAAGATGTGGTGGCAATAGAGAACACGGAGAAGAGATTCTCCAGCACGTTGCCTGAATTTGCAATTGTTGCTTCAGTTGTAAAGAGTAATGGGATTTGTCTGGGGTTTTTCTCACTGGAACAAGGGAGGGTAATGGGTGATCTAATAGAAATTTATAAAATTACTAGACCAACTGCAGACACGATTCCACCACTCACCCGTTCCCCCAATGCAAGCCGTTCCCCAACGCATAATTGCACCACTCACGCATAGCCCCCAACTACGCAGGCGCGGCTAATTTTTCCTCATCCCCCAGCACTCACTCCTCCTCCTCTTCCCCCTCACTCTTCAATTCCTAGGGAGGGAGGGGGCAGAGAGGGAGGAGGCAGATAGGAAGTGGGGAGGCAGGGAAGCGGGGAAAGTTAGGGAGTGGGACAGAGAGGGAGCAGTTGATATGGATAGCGGACAGAGAGGGAGGGGGAAGACAGGGAGGCGGCAGAGAGGGAGAGGGCAGTGAGGGAGGGGGTAGAGAGCGGAAGAGGGAAGAGGGAGGGGGTAGAGTGGGGGGGGGGGGGGTTGAGGAGAGAGAGAGAGAGAGAGGAGGAGGAGGGGGGAGGAGAGGGGGGTTAGAGAGTGGTGTAGAGAGGGGAGGGGGTAGACAGGGTGGGAGTGAGGGTAGATAGGGAGATCCTCCACACACACCCCTCTCCATCTCCCTCTACCACCCCTCTCCCCACCACATCTTCCTCCTCATTTCCCTCATCCTCCTCCCCTCACTCCCATTCCCTGTCTCAGGATCTACCCAGGTCGTAGAGCAGTGCCAGGGCCTGGAACTCGATCTGGTTCTTGTCCCGGCCCTAGCTGTAGCCTCCAGCCATCAGCTCGGCCGCTGCCTGGGCTATAGAGCAGGCTACGAATTCATCTCTGAGCTCGTCCCTGACCACGGACCCAGGCTCGCCCTTGGTTCCAGCGGCAGCTTCTTTTTTGGCTTCGGTCACGGCCCCATCCCAAGCCCCGGGCTCGGCCCTCACTCCAGCTCCAGCACCACCCTCCCCACCGGGCATCGAGCATTGGGCACCGGCAGCCACCGCCACGTGAGCGTTGGAGTGCCCCTCCCTCCCAAAGTGTCCCATCCTGCCTTGCGAGTGCATTGTGACGTCACTCAGGTTTTTTTCCCCGAAATGGGTGTGTTTTCAGGCTGTTTTTATAACTTTAAACAATTAATAAGTTCGGAAATAAAGGTGGGAATGCGGCGGGAAGATGTTTATTGCCTCGACGGGCAAAATGTGATCTATCATTCCCTCTCAACCCCATTCAGCTGCTCAATTCCCAATGATATATACTCTTCAAACATAGATGGCACATTGATAGGAGGGAATAAATGAGACTTTCCTCCCTCAGGCTGTGGTGTTAACAGGAGTTGGAGGTGCAAAAGGTCGATAATGTTCCACCCTCCCACCCATTCTAATATATAAAGTTCTTCTCAGTCATTTCCATTCTTTTTCTATTCCTAGGTTCATTTGACCTAACGCACATAAAAGAGTTGCACATAAACTATGTTCAGTCACGACATCAACGGATTGAACCAACAGCGGATCAGTTCCTTCTGTATGTTACCGATGGGAAGCATCGGTCCATGGAAGTTCCATTTTATGTCATAATCCGACCTATAAATGATGAAACACCAAGTTTCCTGGCCAGGAATATCACTGTAAGTGTCTGTATGTTTCTCCTAATTGTTGCATCTTTATTAATGTAAAGGCTGCTTCATTCTCTTCTCACTGTGGCATTCAGGGAACATCATGGGCTTGGTATTGGCCATGAGGTAATTTTGCACAAAGTGTGGTAGGTGCCTGGAATGTCAGGGGTGGCGATGGAAGCAGATATTATAGTGGCATTTAGATTGGCACATGCAGGGAATGCAAGGATATAGTTCATTTTCAGGCAGAAGGAATTAGTTTAATTTGGCCCTGTTCGCCACAGACATCATGGGCCGAAGGGCCTGTTTTTATGCTGTACTGATCTACATACTATATCTCCAGGCAAATAGAAAACAATCGGAACATAAGATGATGAAGTAACTCAGGGGGTCAGGCAGCATCTCTAGAGAGCATGGACAGGTGATGTTTCAGGTCGATTTCCTTCTATAATCTGAAGAAGACTCGAAACATTACCAATTCATGCTCTTCAGGGATACTGGCTGTGCAACTGAGTTATTCCAGCATTTTGTGTCTTTTTCTGTAAACCATCATGTGCAGTTACTAGTATCCAGAAAAAAATAGGGGTTTGTTTGAAATTGCAAGATTAATGGTATGGTTTTGATGTATTGGTTCATGAAAAAATGAAAAAAACAAAACAAAATGCAGATACAGCAATGAATTGTGAAGATAAATAGGAACTTTATTGCAGGGAAGTATGAAAGCCTAGAAATATTGCTGCTGTTTTATTGGGGAGGAACACACTTGAAGGAAAATGCAGTTTTAGATTTCATTTGTTAGGAAGGATAATAATGCTGTAACAAGGGTAGACAAGTGTCAATGTAATGCAAATTCATTAGATTGAGTTTAAGCAATGTCCTCAGTAAGCTTGTCCTATAATCCCTGCAGTGTGGAAGAATGAGGGGCTGAGAGCAAATAGATTCTGAGCAGTGTTTAAGAAGGAACTGCAGATGCTGGAGAATCGAACCGAAGGAGCGAAGGAGCGAAGGAAATAGGCAACGTTTCGGGCCGAATTCGGCCCGAAACGTTGCCTATTTCCTTCGCTCCATGGATGCTGCTGCACCCGCTGAGTTTCTCCAGCTTTTTTGTGTACCTTCGATTCTCCAGCATCTGCAGTTCCTTCTTAAACACTGTGTATAATCCATTGCGTTATCTCTTCAAGATATGCCTACCTTGAAGAAGTTCTCCTCTGAAGGGTTTCGGCCCGAAACGTTGCCTATTTCCTTCGCTCCATAGATGCTGCTGCACCCGCTGAGTTTCTCCAGCTTTTTTGTGTACCTTAGATTCTGAGCAGGATTGACAGGAACGTTGCTTTCCTCAGCCTGGACTATCTCGAACCAGGATTTGGCCTTGGGTGATGAAGGGAATAATTTGCATCTCAGATTTGGAGAAAACTCTTTACTCAGATGGTTTGTGAATTGTTGAATGTAACCTAGTGATGTTGAGGTACACAACTGAAGATGTGTCTGATTGTTAGCAAATTCACCTAGTGGCCATAACCAAGAATGTCAATTGTAGTGAATTCTTAGGGATTGTAACACCCAGTCCTACTAATCAATCTAACTTGGAGACTACCTGCATATTCAAGGTGCGGATAACTTAGAGATGTTTAGTACGGGGACAGTAGATAAGGCATTTGTCCTGCCATATTCCGACTGAATGATGGCACATTTTAGGGTGATTGAATGGATTATTTTTCATTATTTTCCTTTGTTGGGAAGCCTTTCACAAGCCACTTTTATGTGCCTTTTCTTTGCACTCTGCCACTCATCCACTGCAGATATTCCAAACAGCAGAGCTATCTGAGGTGCATTGTTTAACTAAACATTATTTGGGCATTTACACACTGAAGCCCATCATTCAATCTAGTGTATCTTTCTCTCATTGCATGGAGAGTGCATTTGACCATTTATCTGCATGTAAAGTTTCCCAAGTCCTACATGTTGTGTGAGCTCTCAAAGTAACTCCGACAACAACTACATGAGGTAAAGTGGATTAAATGAGCCTCGGTACAAATATTGTAAAACCCTATTGTTGCTTTATCCAGGTGTCTGAAGGCCAAATGTGTGAATTAGATCCATCGATAATAAATGTGGTGGACCTCGATGTGCCTGCGGACAGCCTCACCTTCACTGTGAGCCAGCAACCGCGCCATGGGATGATCAGAAGTGGGATGCACGGGAATGACGTTGTTCTTTACAAGCGACCGCCCCTCAATGATCAGGAGCTCCCTGTGCATGACTTCACCATGGATCAGCTGATGCATGGTATTTGTCCTGCTATGATATACGACAAGTAGGAATAGTGTATTAAAGTACAGACCCAGTATTAGCAGATAGGAAAGTACAGGTGTCTGAGCAAAGTCTCAGTTGCAAGGATACTGTTTAGTTTTACAGCCATCTCTGCTGCATCTTTAAACTTTAGAGACACTGGGTCCACACTGACCAACGATTACCAATTGACAACTGTTTTTATCCAAAGCCAATTAACCTACAAATCTGTACGTCTTTGGAATGTGCTTGGAAACTGGAGCACTGGGAGAAAAACCACGCAGTCATAGTGAGAACGTACAAACTCTATACAGACAGCACCTGCAGTCAGGATTGAACCCGGGTCTCTGGCGCTGTAAGGAAGCAATTCTACCACTTTCTGGCTGCAGATTGGGATTCCTACGCTGATCTACTGTGAAGTTGCATTCAATATATTTGTATTTTATGACTTGCCGGTAAATAATAATCTTGAGAGTTTGTGAATTGGTGTAAAAATAAAACTGGTTCAACCCAATTAAGATATATTCAAATTTGTCACTCAACTATCAGGCATTGATGTTAATCAATTCTCACAAAACCTTAAATATCTTTCGGGCAACCGTGGACGAACAAGAAACAAATATTAAAAAGTAACCAGAACTATTATGTAACTGAACTTGCTTTCTTTGTGATTCCTAGGGGCCCCAATTCAGCCCATCAAATCTACTCCACCATTCAATCATGGCTGATTTACCTCTCCCTCCTAACCTCATTCTCCTGCCTTCTCCCCATATCCTCTGACACTTGTACTAATCAAGAATTTATCGACTGTAAATCTACCTTAAAAATATCCACTGTCTTGGGGTCCACAGCCTTCAGTGGCAAACAATTCCACAGATTCACCACCCTCTAACTAAATACACTTCTCCTCATCTCCTTCCTAAATGAATGTCCCTTAATTCTGAGGCTATGACTAGTCCTAGACTCTCCCACTAGTGGAAGCATCCTCTCTAGATCCAACACATTTCAATGGCCATTTTGGCTTGTCATTAGCAGGAAGTCAAGTGGTGGGAAGGTTACTGGCATTGTGGTAAAGGTGCTTTTCAGGCAGTTGTTCATAGTGTTTAATGATAGCTGGAGATTATCAATAATCTGATTTATTGACCTAATATTTTCTCAATGAATGATGAGGATAGAGAAATCTGAACCCCCATCATCTCACTGCTGATCTCAATGTCCCCTTCGGCACAAAGTACACATCAGAATCCAACCAAGGCAGCATTCCACTATCATATAAGAAAGGGAAATGGAAATAAGTCCCTTATTGCCTGCTCCATTGAGCAACAAGTTTGTGGTTGATCTTCAACCACTTTACTTTAAAAATCCTTGATTTTCCTGATATTCAAATATGGTTATACATCCATTGAAGATTGAAAACACTAACCATTAATGTTTAGGCACAAGGGCATGGAGGGGTTTCGACACAAACGTCACCTATCCATGCTCCCCAGAGATGTTGCCCAATCCGTTGACTCATTCCAGCACTTTGTGTCAACCATTAACATTTGACCATTTCCTTGGTGTCTATATTCCATGTCACTTCCCAGTACATTTCTGTTGAATAGTCATTAACCTTTTTCTCCCACCGCTGTCTGACCCGCTGAGCATTTCTATTACATTCTGTGAGAGAATAATAGAGAAAATGTGGCCAACGCACTAGTCAAAATAAGGGAAATGCAACTGAAACACGTTTGAGGTTTGTTTAGAGGAAGATATTAATCTGGTTTCTGATCTTTTCTACTCCACTTACAGGCTTGAAGCTGATGTATGTGCACGATGACTCTGAAAGCACGGCTGACAAATTCACTGTTCAGTTGTCTGATGGAAAGCATAAGGTCCGCAAAGTAATTTCAGTCCAGGTTCTTCCAGTGAATGACGAGCGGCCATTTTTGAGCAGGTAACTTCTGGAGGTTGGCAGGTGATAACACAGAATGCCAGGTGAATTATCAAAAACCTGTTGAACGACGTGGCAAAAGGATTATTTTGTGGTGGGTTAAAAGGCAGTGCCCATGAGTTCAACATATGCTTCATGTGTGAGCCCATCATAGTACAATCGTAGAGGGCAGCAGAGTCGTACAGTAGCAGAGTTGCCGCCAAAACCCCCTGTCCCACTTACGTGTCCTTGGTATGCTAATTACGCGACCTTGTGGTCGCATTGAGGCGCGATGGTCCCGCTAAGGTCGCATGCGACTTCATGCGTCCGCACAGCCCTATGGAGCGCGTGACGTCATTTGAAGATGGACACAAAATGCAGGAGTAACTCGGCGGGACTGGCAGATTCTCTGGAGAGAAGGAATGGGTGATGTTTCAGGTCGAGACCCTTCTTCAGTCTGAAAGAAGAGTCTTGACCCGAAACGTCATCCATTCCTTCTCTCCAGAGATGCTGCCGGTCCCACTGAGTTACTCCAGCATTTTGTGTCTAACCTCAATTTTCTTGCCGCGCTCTGGGAGTAGGAATGGGGGCGGATTCGGACCGCAACATGCGTGAGCCCCAGGCTGAGCTCGGCGATCGTTTGCCGGCTTCTGCAGCTGTTGGAGATGAGACATTGCGTCGCGCCAAGGTCTTGGGTCTGTCCCACTTTGGCTGTCAGTTACGCGACAGGCCAGTGACGCGCAAAAATTTTGTTCACTACAAAATGTTGGAGCGCCACGTGATACTACATACGCGCACAACTACATACCCCTCCGCACTTCTCAGTGGGACCGGCCCCGCGCAGCCACACGATGCCCATGCGCCTCAACGCAACGACGAGGTTGTGTAATTTGCGTGCCAAGGACACGTAAGTGAGACGGGGCCTTTACAGTGACAGAGACCTGGCTTCAATCCTGATTATGGGTGCTGTCTGTACAGAGTTTGTATGTTCTCCCTGTGACTGCATGGTTTTCTCTGGGTGCTCTGGTTTCCTCCCACATTCCAAAGACATGCAGGTTACAGGTTAATTGGCATCTGTAAATTGTCCCTCATGCGAAGGATTGAACTAGTGTATGGGTGATCGCTGGTCGGCAGGGTCTCCCGGGGTTGAAGGACCTGTTTCCATGTTGTATCTCTACACTAAAAGACTGAAGTAGAGTCCTCTGTAGTCCTCTGATATCCTGGGCAGTGTTGTTATTTATAGCCCATCCCTATTTATCCATGAATTGAGGCAATTAAGACCCAGCCACACCCATGTCATTCCAGTCACATGTAGACTGGTGGATGGCCCAGATTAGTATGAAGGCGGTTTTCTACAACAGTCCAGTGGTTTCATGCTTGTCATTATGCAAATTGGCACTTTAACAAAACACAGGTTTATTTAATGATTTGAATTTAACTTCTGGTGAGATTGAAACCACCTTTGGCCTGGTATTCTGACTGTCAGTTCAGCATCTCAATCACTATGTTAGCAATCTCAAAATTAATTGGGTGTAAATTCACCCATCATTGTGGTGAGATTAAAATTATTGGCCCAGGGTTCATGAATACCAGGCCAGTGTTAGAACCACTACCTGAATGAGCTTGGTTTTAAGGATTAAATAAATAAGTAGATGGGTTTATCATGGTAATCTCCTACCACATTATGGTCTCACCATTCCGTGCAGCTTGGACATAATCAGGGCTCAAATCAATGTTCAATCTTCTTTAACTGGACAGAATGGTACACAATTAGAAGGCACGCAAACACAACACATGGCCAATGGTATAGGCGATATATTCCTTGCATGGAATATAGGTCTAAGGGGGAAATTTCCTCCACTTGTCTTGCCAAGGCAAATTAAGGTAGGTTGTGGGTGGATTGGTTCTAGCGGATAGGGGCATCATAATGTGATAAAGACCCAGAACATTGGGACTTGGAGGACGACATAGATCTCTGTGGTGGGCTTGAACCTCAAGGTTAGGTCATGACACTGGGGCAAATATTGAGATGAGGTAGGGGGCAGTTGATGTCATGAATGGTTGGGCAGTTTCAGGGTAAGGATCTGGAGGGTAGGTAGGTTTACATGTATTCAGGCCAGTATGTTGTATGGTGATCTGAGGGTGACTTGATATCAACCTTGTGAAGTACTGTTTGGTTGCTGTGGGATGTTGAAGGTGTTTCATAAATGCATGTTCCTGGAACAGAATATGTCACATTTTTTTCAGTGATAATTCTTAAGGGTTTTTTGTGCAAAAGCATCTGAAATAGCTAAAGTATGGTCCTGTAGATTATGTAAAGTATGGTCCTATAGATTATGATGGGATGAAAACTTCAGTGGTAACTAAAATCTCTCGCTGGCAAACTTTGCTAGGGTTTATTTGTCACCTACATTTTACTCCTCTATTTCAGAAACAATGGACTGGAGGTAGAAATGGGCGATATCAGAATAATCTCCAGCATAGCATTGGAGGCTGAAGATAAAGATACTCCAAAGCAGCACCTTTATTATGTGATGGACAGTGTCCCCAAACACGGAGTGCTCCAGCTCAAGGTCAGTGGCTAAATTTAGATTGAAGCTTTGTGAAGATCAAGTGTGTTTTATTGTCATATGTTCCAGATAGAACAATGAAATTCTTATTTGCAGAACAACAGAATATGGAAACATTATACACTCTAAACAATATAAAAAACGAGAGAGGGCGGAAAAAAGTTCAGTATGTGAAAATATACACATACTCACAAATACACACATATAGATCATACATATAAATACACACACATGTACTAACACAAAAAACATTTTCCTCTTCACTCTTTCTCCCCACATTTGCATGAACTTTCCTCAGATTCCACCACCGACTGGGAACAATTTACAGTAATCATTTAAGCTACCAATCTGTACACCTTTGGAATATGGGAGGAAACGGGGGCAAAATGTGTAAACTTCACAGAGACAGCACCAAAGGTCAGGATCAAAACTGAAGCACTCTATTTGTGAGGCTGCTGCTTGACCAAATGTCTGTGTGTGTCGTACCATGCAGTCATGACAGAAAAAAGCAACAAAACACACAATGAACACAATTTAACACAAACATCCATTATAGTGAATCTCCAGGCACCTCCTCACTGTGATGGAGGGCAAAAAGTCTTATCTCTTCCTTGCTTGTTCTCCCACTGCTTCGCGGCGATCGAGGCTCTCAATGTTGAAGCCCCCGTCGGGCGATCGTAAATCCGCGGCCGATTTTATGCTCCGCAAATGGGCCGATTCAAACTCCGTGACTTGGGGCGGACGAAGCTGCTGCCACGGGAGCTCCCGAATATCGGTCACCAACCAGGGACCTGCGAGCTCCCAATGTTACCGTTCACAGGGTCCGCGGCCTAAGCCTCCGAAGCTCTGAAGTCGGGTCGCAGCCACAGCACCACCACAGGTATGGGTGAGTTGGGCTGATGAGCCTGTTTCTGTGGTAAATTACCCTATGGCTCTGATTGCTGCTGGTTTTCAAAGCTTACTTTTCAATGCCCTGCCTTTTCCGTTACAAAAGGTTATCTTCTCCACATTTACCACCTGTTCTTCCATCAGGAAAGCATGGAGTGGCAAGGCCTGTACCCTGGCATGAACTGCAGTCAGGAAGACATTGACATGAACCGACTGAGATATGTGCACACAGGAGCGATTGGCACAAAGGGCCAAGACCGCTTTCATTTCCACCTCATGGATGGCGAGAACACATCGCCACAGCAACATTTCCACATCTCCATTCGAAACATTGAAAAGGGTACGATAATAAAAATAACCCTAGAGTTAAGATGCAGCTCCAAACGCAAAGTTCAGATCATTTTTTTAAATAAGTAAATATTATAGCAATTATTTTAAATATGTTATTGAATTGTACTAGTTTACTGTGAATGTATTTAGTACACAGAATTTACTACTGTTTAAAATAATGATTCGGATACCTTTTTCATCTACTCTGGCCAATATTGGGGGCGGCACAGTGTTGCAGCGGTAGAGTTGCTGCCTTACAGCCCTTTCAGCTGCAGAGACCCGGGTTCGATCCCGACTATGGGTGCTGTATGTACGGAGTTTGTACGTTCTCCCCGTGACCGAGTGGGTTTTCGCCGAGATCCCCGTGACCATGTGGGTTTTCTCTGAGAACTTCGGTTTCCTCGCACACTGCAAAGACGTGCAGGTTCGTAGGTTAATTGGCTTGGTATAAATGTAAATTGTCCCTAGTGTGTGTAGGATAGTATTAATATGCGGGGATTGCTGGTCGGCGTGGAATCGGTGGGCCGGAGGGCCTGTTTCCGCGCTGTATCTCTAAAACTAAAAATTAAAACTAAATTTGATGACATGGAACCTTAAGGCCTCTCTACTTTCAGTGATGTTATGGGGAGGTAGCAACCTATATTTGCTCAATACAAGGTGTTTTTACATGAGAGGATGGAATATTTTAATTGCTTTTTATATACTTTAAATATTCAGTAAATTTTCCTCTTAAATCTTTCCCCACACTTGCATTAGCTCCCCCCAGATTCCACTACTTGACCATGGACTGGGAATAATTTTTAGTAACCAATTAAGCTACCAATCTGCACATATGTCAGATATGTGAGAAAATAGGAGAACCTGGGGGAAACAGGCAAAACCGGGGTTTTTTTAGCTACATGCCATCCAGAAAATTCCCATTGTTACATAAATAGCACTATTCCAAGATAGCACTATGATTTATTTCCACCTCCCACCCCACCCCCACAATCAGTCTGAAGAAAGATGCTGACCTGAAACATCAGCTATCCATGTTCTCGAGAGATGTTGCCTGACCTGCTGAGTTACTCCAGAACTTTGGCTTCTCCAGCATTATTCCAAGATCAATATCCACTCAGATTCTGATAGCTATGGGCCTATCTGATAGTCATATTGAATCTTGCAAATTCTCTGATAAATGTGCATCATAGAATTCCAGGAATGCCAATATGTATAAATTAGCTCCAATGACCCACAGTGCATGTCACAATTCTCATTCCCTGAAATAATATAACCTAATGGTATAGTAAGATGCCATACCACTTGGAACTAAAAGAGGGCTATCTCACCTGGTTTAATTAAATTGCAAAAGCAGCCTAATTTAACCTAGGAATGGCCAGACTTGAGTCTTGTCCCAGAGAAAAAAAAATTATTGACCGTATAGTACTGGAAAAGAACCAGACCATTCCTTCAGATTTCTGGGCCATTGCCTCACGATGTAACAGTCTTTCCTTCCAGCCACAAATAAAGCTGAACAAATGAATTTGCATATTATTAATATTTGTAATGGAATGCTAATTTATAAATGATACAATATAATACACATTTTTTTAAAGTTTAATCAAGGAGCTGAAATTACATTTAAAGGTGTTTGACATGAATGAGGCAGCAAATGACAATAAATTTGCTAAAAGTACAAGATAAGGAGCCTGATGCAAATAAATTGTTGTAGTTATTAAAAAGCAATTTCATCCTCCATCTTTTATAAAGTGATGTTATATTATATTCACTCCTTTCTCTCCTGACTTTAACATATTGCTAATTCTAACTATATGGCGTAAATGGCTTTAAGTTTTTGAATCTTTAACATGTTCTTTGTCTTGAGAAAGTGTTTACTTATTCTTTTCTCTAGGTGAAATTGCAGTTTTAACAAAACCACTCACCATTGTCAAGGGGGACCGAGGTATTTTGACTACAGCTGTTCTTCTTGCTTCCGATGGCACGAGCAAATCTGAGGAGCTGCTTTATATCATTATAATCCCACCAAATTATGGACAAATAGAATATGTCAACTACCCTGGAGTAGCAATAACCAGCTTTAGTCAGATGGATGTAGCAGCTCAGACAGTTTCTTACACTCACAGGAGCAAGGCTGTGACCATCAGAGACTCACTGAGGTGAGAATAGATACATAAATGTTTCAAAGTATTGTTAATAAATGATATAGCAAATCTTATCATTTTCATGCATGTGCTGCAGGTTAGTTACACACTGAGAGAAATTATTTCTCTTTTAATTGTAGCCAGTTACATGTCAATCAACCAAAAACAAGTATAATTGATTCTGAATTGATGTACTCATGATTCTTAAATAATACTGAGATTGCTGCCGCAAACTTGGGATTTTCCTTCCATTCCAATAAATCAGAAAAAAACATTGGCTGACTATTGCAGAAGACACCTATACCAGCCACTGTGTGGATTTATAATTCTAATGAATGCAAGGGTTTATGGTTAAGGCTAATTAATATTTTATGGGTATGCTAACAGGAAAACAGATGTAGCAAGGAAACTGAAATTGATCATGGATCAAAAAGGAAATGTACTCATGTAAGTTCATGCACTTTGTTAAGAGTTTGCCTTTAGATTTATTTTATCTATATGGAGAAAAATTGCAGATGGACAAAGTACTGAGTGATATAGGTGTGCTGTATGAATTTTCAGGCAGATGTGGCAGATAATTCTGGAAAATGAATGGCATTTTGGTCTTTAGTCGAAGAGGGTTGGAGCTTGGAAATTAAGGATCACAATTATAATTGCACAGGGTGTTAGTGAAGTCACACCTGGAATACTGTGCAGTTTTGGTCCCCTCATCTAAGAAGGGATATATTGGTATTGGAGGGCAGAACAGAAAAGTCACTAAGCTAATTACTATGATATGAAAGTTAACCTATCACTGGCAGAAACATAAATTACATCTACAGAATAATGAGAAGCGTATCATTGAATCTTTACATTGAATGATCCTGATGAGCATGACTAATTGGATATTGAGATTTATTCCACTAGGCCTACACAAAGTTATAATGCGAGGAAGTGGTCATTTACATTTTTAAATCATTATGAAATTCCAAAATGTTTGTATGGGATACTCTTTGCCTTTAAATTAGTGTAATCATTTTTAACAGAAACTCTCAGCATTTGTAAATCAAATATATCAAAAAAATTAAATTGTTTTCCCAATCATCAGTTTAAAATGATTATGTGATGAGATAACTATTATGAGTTTCCTCAGCAATGGTATCTAGAAAGTAATGGATAGATTCATCACAACTTTTTGGCCATTCTCTCATGTATTTGGAAAGTGCCTGCCAAAGCTCCTGTATTCTATCTGTGTTCTTTCCAAGAGATTCAGTCTGGAACAGACATAAATCTGTCTATGTTTGTTTGCATGAGTTTACATCAAAGGGGAGGAGTTCCAATATCCCACAATCCCAAATTATATCTATTTGATTCTGTTGTTGACTTGGCAAATGCAACTCTCTGATCTTTAGCTCTGGGACCTAGCTTTGTGTGTGGACTATGCCAAGCTTGTTGACATAATTGATCATTTCTAACCTAGATTGAAAATGAATAAGAACCACGAAGAGCCTTGGCTGAGTCTTGAGAAAAATAGGAGCCGAGTTAGGACACTTGGCTCTCCAAGCCTGCCCCACCATTCAATATGATCATGGCTTATCCACCAAATGAAAAATGCCAAATTTTCCAACATTTTGGAAAGATAGCCACTTATGTGTGTGGGGCCAGATCAAGGCCCATGCACAAAACTGGAAAGATTGATGACCAATGGGCAACAAACACATTGACCCAACATTGTCTGACATTTTTAATAGTAACCATGATTATTATCTTGAAACTAATGTAGTTTTTATTTTAGAACAAAACTGGGATTAAGCCAAAGATTTTCCCAATAAATGTTTTTTTTTCTAATATCCAAGTACCCCAGAAGTGAAGTCTGACTCTCCCTTCTCCACACCCTCCCTTTCACCCTGGCCAGCCTCAGCCACACTCTCCAACTTACAGTGAAAACTGAGGCGTTTCAAGTCCCCCTTCACAACCAAATGTATTTAAATCATGGAACCTTTGATATAGATCCACAATGGATGTATCTTGCCCACCATGCTAAGGTGCATCACTCTAAGAATTTTCTGGATGCTGAATTTTCAAACAAGATTCCTTCTTTTTTAACTTTAAATGAGTTTTAAAGCTAAAGTGGCATCTCTTTTCTCATCAATGTTTCCTCAATATATCTTTACTTTGATGTAATAGAACAGGAACTACATGTTATAAGTTCATAGGTCAGAAGAGCAGAATTAGGCCATTTGTCCCATCAAGTCTACACCACTGTTCAATTATGGCTGCTCAATTTTTCCCTCTAAACCCCATTCTCTTGCCTTCTCCCCATAACCTTTGACACCCTTAATAATCAAAAAAATGTCGGTATCTGCTTTAAAAATACCCTATCAGGGCCTCCATGACAACTTGTGGCATTGATTTCCCAGATTCACCACCCTTTGACGATAGAAGTTTCTTTTCATCTCTTTTGTAAACGTGCACCCTTTGCGTTGTTCTTTACATCTGGGGATCTACAGAAATAAATACAAATCTTCCTAGTGTTCCAGAAGCATTTTATGAAGGCAGGTCTTTTAATTTAAGGTGGCAACATTTTACAATGTTAACTGAATGTTAAAAATCAGCTGTAAATTCTGGTGAAATCTAAGGATTAATTCTTTGTAGAACTGTAAATGTAGAACTTTGGGCGAGTCCACAACCAGGGGCCACAGTCTTAGAATAAAGGGGAGGTCATTTAAGATTTGAGAAAAAAACGTTTTCAGCCAGAGAGTTGAAAATGTTTGGAATTCCCTGCCACAGAGGGCAGTGGAGGCCAAATCACTGGATGGATTTAAGAGAGAGCTAGATAGAGCTAGGGGCCAGTGGAGTCAAGGGATATGGGGAGAAGGCAGGCACAGGTTATTGATAGGGGACGATCAGCCATCATCACAATGAATGGTGGTGCTGGCTCGAAGGGCCGAATGGCCTCCTCCTGCACCTATTTTCTATGTTAATTTGCATAACAATTTAAAGCTATTTTGGAACTCATTTCTCCGTGCCCATCCAGAACACAAAGTGACATATCAGTGTACTCTGCTTTTTTGGCAATGTGTTGACCAATGCATTTTAAATTAAGACAGTCATAGTGTCTTACAGCATGAAAACAGCCCCTTTGGCCCAACCTGCCTGCGCTGCCCAAAATGCACTAGTCCCACCTGCCTACTTTTGACCCATATCCTTCTAAACCTACCCTTCCATGTACCTGTCCAAATGTATTTTAAATGTTGCGATAGTATCCGCCTTAGCTATCTCCTCTGGCAACTCATTCCATATACCCACCATCCTTAGTGTGAAAAATGTTGCCCCTTAGGTTCCTATTAGATCTTTCTCCCTCACTTAGACTGATGTCCATAACACCATCACTGACTGCCTTACAAGGGATAATAATTAAAGTATTGTTTCACTCATAATGACTCTAACTTTGGGAGTTTTACTGCTAAAAGAACACAATTTTTAGGCCACATGACAGCTTATTTCTGAGCTTGGGCTGTAGAACCACTAGGACAAGAATCCCTGATAAAGGTGTGTATTGTTTTATTATTTCATTTCTGTAGACGGTGAATCAAGAACACTTGCTGAAGGCTGCCTTGCCTCTGACTCTCTTTGCTAGATTCATTGTCAGCAACGGGCTGTCCACAAGAAACGGAACTCTAGATATCGTCATTGAAAATACGGATCGCCTGCTCCCCGAGCTGTCCAAAAACAAAGGGATCAGATTGGTGGAAGGTTCCATGATGTCCATTTCGCCGGATGTGTTACAATTATCCGACGCTGACTCTCCACCACAGAATCTCACGTACATCGTTACTCAACACCCTCAGTATGGACAACTGTACTGTAAAGGGGCAGCTCTTCACCAACATAACTTCACGCAGTTGGATGTCAACAACATGGATGTCGCTTACAAACACAATGGAGGAGATTCGCAGATTGACAAGTTTATGTTTGTTGCCACTGATCTAACTAATCGTGGCTTTCTGATTGATGGGAAATTGCAAAATGATCCAATTGTCTTCACAATTGAGGTGAGTGGATGGGAATTTTCTGATTTATATACTTGGGCATGATCAGAAATATAGTCCGATTGGTGCTTTTGATTGTCAAGGAAAGGAGAGGTGAATCTTAGGCTGAGGAATTGCAGATGATGGTATCTGTTCAACCCTCTCATTGTGCGATTTCTGTGGCCTTAGAAGTAAGAAAATGATTCCAGCTTGGTTTAAAACTTGGTGAAATGTACGGTAGGATTTAGCCCATTGATCAGATAATTGGAATTGATGTGGATTAGAGATCTATTATTTCCTTAACATGGCTGACATAATAAAAGATTAAATGGATGAGTAAACAGACATGTCTTCAATTCAAATCATACCTGCTGAAAATTTTCAATTCAATTAATGAAGTGATCTCAAATAAAAACTGGCAATAGTATTGGTGATGTTAACTACCAGATAATTCTAAAACACCAACATTGCCAAAAAGGACACAAAGTACTGGAGTATCTCAACGGGTCAGATAGAATCTCTGGAGAACATGGATAGGTGACACTTTGGGTCAGGACCTTTCGTCAGACTGATTGTAGGGGGGAAGAACAAAGCTTAAAAAAAAAGGAGAGAGGCAGGACTAAACATGACAGATAATGGGTCGACAGAGGTGAGGGGAGGGGGGGATTGATAGACAGATGATTAGAACAAGGGCCAGATGAGAAAGGAAGCTGTAAGACAGGTTTTAAGAGTGGTGCGATTGTAAAGCCAGAGGGAGGAATGTGGTGATGGGAGGGGGAAGAAATGGGTGGGAGTCCAGGTAGGGCACAGGGGAGGGAACATGGAATGCAGGGGTGGGGTATGAGGGGGAGACTACCTACTCAATCTACCCAACCTACCCAGCCTACATGTGTTTCAGATTCAGAACAATGGGAATGACTCTTAAAATGTCTAAGGAAGATATTCATATGTTTCAAAGCTGTGTGAAATAAAACATTGTCTTGCCAAAGCAATTTGGCTTATGCAAAGGTACAATAAATCTGGGTGACTTTTCAAAAGTTCTCCCCACTAAAATTTTTAATTTAAATTCAGAGAACTGGTCCATAGGTGACTCAAATATAAGCCTTAGGCATTCCTGTCACAAACAAATTCCCAAATGCGTTATCATTATCACTGAGAACAGAGATCCCACCCAGAGATACTGACAGTCGGCCACAGTGGGACACAGTGGGGAAAGCTCCAAGTATCCTCTACTTTGGTTCCAACGGTGATTAAAACAAACAGCAGCAAGGAAATGTGCCGCTGAAGATTACCCCCTTACCAGACTTCAACCTTCCTCAATTAAAAAAAAAAAACACGTATCCATGTTGAAAAGCATTTGGAAGAAGCACTGAGGGTCACAATAGCACAGAATACACCCAACATGGAGGCCAAAGTCCAGCTCCAAGAGTAACTCAATAGCACCAGTATTAGCTGATTTGGAAAGGACAGGTGTTACACTGGGTGTGCAGCAGCTGGTGAGCACATCAGCACAAGGGAAAATCATACTTGACCTTATCCGAGCCATTGTTCAATACTCCATTGTCCTCTCCATCCCCCCCAACCCCCCCCTGCTCCTATACTCAGTTTTGCTATGAAAGCTAACATACCATTTGTTTCTTACTGTCTGCTGCACCTGACTAAATGACTAGTTCATGACTCCCAGGTCTTTGCATCGCCCACGGCACCATGACATCAGTCTGATGAAGGGTCTTGACCCGAAACGTCACCCATTCCACATTCTCTACAGAGATGCTGCCTGTCCCGCTGAGTTACTCCAGCATTTTGTATCTATCTTGTCCTTGCCAATTTACCCACCGCATATACTTCTAACCATAACAGTCTTGATAAGTGCGAGCACTGTCCTGTTTCACTGGGGCAAAAGTCCTACCTGCCACTGTGAAAAGGACCTGCCTACTTGCTTATGTTTGTGCCAGCATCCACATCAATATTTGGAACGGGCTTTTAGATTTTAGAGAAACCAGCATGGAAAAACAGGCCCTTCGAAATCCACTGAGTCGGCCGATCACTAAATTAAAAAAAAAAAACACGTATCCATGTGCTAAAGCATTTGGAACAATTTTAGGGTCACAATAGCACAGATTAACCCAACATAAGGCCAAAGTCCAGCTCCATAGTAACAATAGCACAAGTATTAGCTGCAGGAAAGTAGGCCACACTGGGTGGCCCAGCTCGTGAGCACATCAGCACAAAGGTCATTCATACTGACCTTATCATGGCTCTCCATCCTCCCATCAGTACCCCCCCCTTCCCCTTCCCAGTTCTCCTATATCCCCTGTCTACGACTAAATTTTATCTTTAAGAGCCCTATCTAGCTCAGTCTCTTGACCCGAAACGTCATTCCTTCTCTAGAGATGCTGCCTGTCCCACTGAGTTACTCCAGAGGTATCTATCTTGTCCTTGCAGACTTACCACTGCACTACTTCTAACCATAACAGTGAGAAAGCGAGATGTCCTGTTGTCTCCGTTCCCACCTTCAAACTGGGAACTGCTTCTTGTATCGTGTTAAAAATGTGGAACCCTTTAGATTCTGGACAGCATCCCCCCACCGAGTCGGCCGAACATGTTTCCTGCCTCTAGTGTGTCCAAACCTTAACAATCCTATATTTCAATGAGATTCACTCTCATCCTTCTAAACTCCAGAATGTACAAGCCCAGCCGCTCCATTCTCTCAGCATATGGCAGTCCCACCATACCGGGAATTAACCTTGTAAACCTACGCTGCACTCCCTCAATAGCAAGGATGTCCTTCCTCAAATTAGGGGACCAAAACTGCACACAATACTCCAGGTGTGGTCTCACTAGGGCTCTGTACAACTGAAGAAGGACCTCTTTGCTCCTATATTCAATTCCTCTTGATATAAAGGCCAACATGCCATTCGCTTTCTTCACTGCCTGCTGTACCTGCATGCTTACTTTCATAGATTGATGTACAAGGACCCCCAAATCCCGTTGTACTTCCCCTTTTCCCAACTTGATGCCATTTAGATAGTAATCTGCCTTCCTGTTTTTGCTACCAAAGTGAATAGCCTCACATTTATCCACATTAAACCTGCCATGCATCTGCCCAATCCCCAAACTTGTCCAAGTCACCCTGCATTCTCATAGCATCCTCCTCACAGTTCACACTGCCACCCAGCTTTGAGTCATCTGCAAATTTGCTAATGTTACTTTGAATCCCTTCATCCAAATCATTGATGTATATTGTAAATAGCTGCTGTCCCAGCACCGAGCCTTGTGGTGCCCCACTAGTCACTGCCTGCCATTCTGAAATGGACCCGGTAATCACTACTCTTTGTTTCCTGTCTGCCAACCACTTCTCTATCCATGTCAGCACTCTACCCCCAATACCATGTGCCCTAATTTTGCCCACAAATCTCCTATGTGGGACAAATGCTTTCTGATAGTCCAGGTGCACTACATCCACTGGCTCTCCCTTGTCCATTTTTTAGTTCCATCTTCAAAAAATTCCAGAAGATTAGTCAAGCATGATTTCCCCTTCGTCAATCCATGCTGACTCAGACCGATCCTGCTACTGCTATCCAAAACTGCTATCTCATCTTTTATAATTGACTCCAGCATCTTCCCCGCCACCGATGTCAGGCTAACTGGTCTATAATTCCCTGTTTTACTTCGGAGTCACGTGAGTGACTACGTGAAGAACCCCGCTTCCAACGCATGCATGTCATATCGCTACACGCATTGCACGAGTCAACAGGAGGGGGGAGGACGTCCCCCATTAACGGGTGAAGCCAAAAGGGCCAGCAAAAGGCAGGTAAGGGACTCTGCGGTTTTTCTATCCCACAGGAGAAATGGACAGAGTTAAAAGAAAGCGGTCTGCAAGGAAGCTGCCCACGGAACACAGTGAATGTATGAGACAGCAGGGCAGAGACAGCAGCCGTCGGCACTAGACACCTCAGTGGAGGAATCAGCTGTGCCAGAAATCTTTCCGGCACCGACAAAAGTTACTTCGCAGCCGGGAGGTAAAGCTCTGAAAAAGACTCACCATCTGGAAGAAATGCCCGACTTGGAGCAGCAGCGGGCGACCAGTCCGTACGAATATCGCAGCAGGACTGAGCGGGTGCGAGAACAAACCCGCTATGAGTGCCTGCATACGGAGGAGCAGCCCGGACCAACAGCTGACCGGGTACAGCGGTGGACCTACAGACGGGACCGGTATGGCCAGCGGCGGGATGAGGAAAGCCCGCAAACCAGTGCCCGTGAGTACCAGGGAAACAGGAAAGAGCAGCAGTCTGCTGAAAGGCTGCAGGAATGGGAGCAGCAAAAAACGGCAAGTGCTGCTGAACATAAAGACCGTTTAAGGGAGCTGCTAGAGGAGCTCCTTCATAGTGGCAGTCCCATGAATGTGGAGACTAGCCACAGTGGGCAGGCAAGCCCCACATGGGTACCCCGTGAGGGACCCCTAGATATCTCAAACTCTTCAGAGGAGAGTGGGCAGGACCCTGATGGGCCAGACCCTGATCATACAGGATTACATGATCCTGAATCTGGAGAAAAGGATAAACTGCTGGACATGGTGGCTGATTTTTTTCAAACCAAGTCAAACTGGGGCAGACTTGGATTCCAGGATGGCAGCCAGTATCAATTACATGTCTGGCCATCAATTACAACAGCAAATTTTCACGGAGACACTGGCCAGACATCTGCCACCTGGAAACTGTGATGCCTTACAAGTACCCAGTGTTAATCAATGCATTTGGAAGCATATGGGGAAGGACATCAGGAACCATGATCTTAACATCCAGAAAGCCTTAAAAGGGCTTACGGCAGGGAACACAGCTTACACCCGCACCCTGGACAAAATAGAGCTAACAAAAGAACACCAAGACGCACTAGCCCTGTTTTGTAATGTTCAATATGAGCTAAATAGCATGCGGAAAGCTGCTATTAAGCCCGCACTGGATCCAAAATATGCAGTTATTTGCAAACAAAAAGCCATAAAAACACCAACCCTTTTGTTTGGGCAAGACTTGTGTAAACAGGTCAAAAAACTGGACGAAGAATCCAAGACACTGGGGCTCATCAAAGCCAGTGCAAAGGCTTATTTTGGACAACGGTACCAGCCGCATGGAAGACCCAAAAATATGGCTAATAGTAGTAGCAGTGCGAGATCCCAATATAACCCATAGCAGCCTTTTTTATGGTATGGCCAGGGACAGCCACCCTGGAAGATGTGGAAGCCTCAACCTCCAGCACAACCACGAACTCCATCAGCAAAAATAGAACCCCCCTTTTTCAATAAAACAACCACTAGTAACCATGGAGGTAGGTGGGTCTTGTTCTTTTATAAAAAAGGGGGGCACGACAGTGGGGGGGAGGCTGTAATACTACAGTAACGAATGATGTAAAATCACTACAGACTCGTATATTCTAAGCAGTATTCGGGGTTATCTGATAGAATTTATTCATTTCAATAACCCCCCCAGTACAACATACACCAGAAAGGCATTTCGTCCTTAGGGAAACCGAACAATCTAAAGCTCACATTGAGCTGCAACGATTGTATACAAAAGGGGTAATTGAGCATACTATACGCGAACCATTAGAATTTGTATCAAACATATTTATTAAAAATAAAAAAGATGGGGGTTGCCGGATTATCATTGACCTGTCAACCCTAAACACATTCGTTCAATATATTCATTTTAAAATGGATACCTTTATTACTGCAAAAGAATTAGTGTCAGCTGGGTTCTATATGGCAAGCATTGACTTAAAAGATGCATACTATACAGTACCCATCAGAGGGGAACACAAACGGTATTTGAAATTTAACTGGATGGGAGAACAATGGCAATATACAGCCTTACCAAATGGGCTAACATCAGCCCCCAGATTATTCACAAAAATTCTGAAACCAGCTTTGGCATTGTTACGTCAACAAAGCCATAGGGTGATGGCATATTTAGACGACATTTTTATTGTTGGCACAATTTATGAATTGGCACATCAAACAGTATTTGCCACAAAACAATTGTTTGAACAACTAGGGTTTATCATCCATCCAGTTAAGTCTAAATTGATACCATCAACTAATATGGATTATTTAGGATTCACCATTAACACGGTCAATATGTTAGTAACTTTACCAATAGATACAGCCGCAGCCCTACAGGAGGATTGCAGCATGCTTCTTAACACCAACAGACCCTCCAGTAGACGGGTAGCCCGGATAATTGGGATGATTGTGGCCACATTCCCGGCCACACAATTTGGGCCATTACATTATCAAAATTTGCAAAGAGCAAACATTAGAGCACTCAAATTTAACAAGGGTCATTTTGATAGGCCTATGGAGCTACCTACAAAAGCTATAATTGAACTACAGTGGTGTGAACATAACATTAGGTATTGCTCCAACCCAATCATCATTGAAAACCCGTCTATGGTATTACAAACAGATGCCAGTGCCATTGGTTGGGGAGCCACTAATTCTGTTTCTAGTTGTGGAGGAAGGTGGAAGACAGAGCGAGGCAGTTGTGAAGCATGGACCCGTTCCATGGCATGAGGTCACAGAGCTTTGAAATCTTCACGTAGTCATTCACGTGACTCCGAAGTAAAATAGTAAGATTAAACGAGAACTTACCAGTTTGAAGTTTGATCTGTATTTTATGAGGAGTAACGTTGAGGGAATACGTGCCCTCCGCTCCCACCCTCCTACGATCATATCAAAAACTGTATCTCTTTGATAATCTTACTATGTTAGGTCATTATAGTTTTCTGTGACCTCACACCGCTGCTTTGAAGAATGACACGCATGCGTTGGAAGCGGGGTTCTTCACGTATTCCCTCAACGTTACTCCTCATAAAATACAGATCAAACTTCAAACTGGTAAGTTCTCGTTTAATCTTACTATTTTCTCTCTCCCACCTTTCTTAAAAAGTGGGATAACATTAGCTACCCTCCAATCCACAGGAACTGATCCTGAGTTTATAGAACATTAGAAAATTATCACCAATGTCTTTGGAGTGTGTGGGGGGGACTAGAGCACCCAGAGAAAACCTACCCAGAGAATGTACAGACTCCGTACAGACAGAACCCGTGGTCAGCATCAAACCTGGGTCTCTGATACTGCAAGTCAGCAACTCTACTGCTCCGCTACTGTGCTGTCCCTAAATGGGCATCAATAATGTGCTGAAGGTCACCAGCAGTGGCCAAATTGTGCTCTGTCATAATCTGTATTTTCATGACCTGAATAATCTTCTCACTGCTGCCACGATGTAGCCAGAGATTCATTCCCAATGGAATGGCAGGTGTAGATATACGTGGCAGAAGGGACATCGGCAATACCTAATAATGTGGTGCCATTCTCCTGAGACTATAATTAGGACCACATCCATGCTAAACAGCAAAACAAAATGTGCTTGGCACTGCTACTTTATCCCACCATCATTGGGTCAGACCAAAAAACGGACTCGAAGTGCAGGAGTAACTCAACGGGTCAGGCAGCATCTCTGGGCAATGTAAATAGGTGGATGTTTCTGGTTGGGACCCTTCTTCAGATCAAAACTCAGCTGTCCTATCATGTCTAGACATGTAAGTGATTAACAATTCAACAGTTACCAAGAGGAGGAGGCATCCCCTGTTCAACAGCTTGGGCTCACCATCTTTGCCTACTGTTAATATGGCTAGATTTAATATTTGTTAATAATTGTACAATGTTAATTTCTATTCAGAATTGCTCAGAAAAAAAGAAGCAGTTGAGGAATGCATGAAATTGCTGTTGAATATTAGTTTCAATATTCCTTTAAAATTAACTTGACAAAGCAACTAGAAACTGAATTGTTACCTTTGTGCAGGTGGACCATGTGGACAAGGATGCTCCAAAAATAGTTTACCTACAGTGTCCTTCAAATGTCAAAGTCTTCAAAAATGGTCAATATGGAATCTACATTTCCTTTCGAGAATTGAAAGCATCAGACATGGACAGCAAGGATGAGGAGCTAATTTTTCACATTCTACGTCTTCCACACTTTGGTTACCTGGAAAATGTCACCACTGGTACGGAATCTAAATTATCAGTCAGTTTTCTGTTATTTCTTTAAAATTTACAATTACAGTACTTCAATGTTTTTATCATTGATTAGTTTGTTCTTTCTCAACTATGACTGCTTGCTTTCTTCATAATATCCTTTTGTGTGGTCATTGGTTGATAACTAACTAAACAAGATGGCAAGTGTAATAGCACAGTTCAGCTTCAACAAATATTCCTTGGGTAACAGGTCATAACAAGTATTAGTATTCGAGTGTAAAAAGAACATTGAGTTTGAAGGTGCTATCTTTTAATTGAGATGTCAGGCCAAGTTTAGTTTAGATTTACAGCGTGGAAACAGGCCCTTCTGCCCACCAGCAATCTCCATTGGCAGGCAGTCCCGGTGGCGCAGCAGTAGAGTTGCTGCCTTACAGCGAATGCAGCGCCAGAGATGCGGGTTCGATCCCGACTATGGGTGCTGTCTCTTGTACGTTCACCCCATGACCTACGTGGGTTTTCTCTGAGACCTTCGGTTTCCTTCCACACTCCAAAGACGTACAGGCTTGTAGGTTAATTGGCTTGGTAAATGTGTAAATTATCCCTAGTGAGTGTAGGATAGTATTAATGTACGGGAATCGCTGGTTGGCGCGGACCCGTTGGGCTGAAGGATATGTTTCTACGCTGTATCTCTAAACTAAACTAACCTATCCTACACACTAGGGACAATTTTACGATTTTACCAAAACCAGTTCTCCTAAAACCCATGCGTCTTTGGAGTGCGGGAGGAAACCGGAGCACCCAGAAATAAGTCCGGGGGAGAACATACAAATTCCATACAGGCAGCACTTGTAGTCGGCATCGAACCCAGGTCTGGTAAATAAAGTCAGGGTTTTACAAACTAAGTTTGTTCTTTTAGCTAACTCATTGATGTGCTGATCTAGACACAAGGGCCTGCAGATTCTGAAATGTTGAGCAAGGAAGAAAGTGTTGGAGGAACTCAGTAGGCCAGGCTTCATTCATGGAGGGAATGTATGGGTGATGTTTTGAATCAGGACCCTTCTAGATAGACAATCAGAAATGTCATCTATCCATTCCCTCCTCCATAGATGACGCTTTGGGTTGGGACCCTTCTACATGGATGACCTGAAACATTGTCTATCCATTTCTTCCACAGGTGCTGACTGACCCGCTGTGTTCCACCAGCATTTTGCTTTTTTAATGTGCTGTGTTTATAATCATCTAGCTATGTTTATGGCCAATGATGAGTTTCACATTTGGATTAATCCAAATTACGTAAAAAGTAGGTATAGATGCCAAAGATAATTCCAGATATTGGTTTCATTTGTTACTGATAGAAGGTAAAGCAAGTTTTGCCTTTACGAGGACACTATCCTTCAGGTCTTTTGATTCTAACCAATCCAGAAATGCTCTCAGCACTGAATCTGTCGATAGTGGAAAGTGAGTATATTTATACATTTCAAAGGCCAGGTATGGAGTTCTCCAAAACGAATGAAATGTGAGATAACTGGTGTGTTATTTTTGACTTGCACACAACTACATCAATAGATTGGTGTTGGTTTATTATTGTCATGTGTATCGAGATATAGTGAAGAACTTAACGTATCTACCTGTCAAATCATATCATATGACTGTGAACTCTCGAGCTGCCTGCTCGATTGACACCATATTCACCACAGAGGAACGTGCATCCACTGCTGCCACTGTGAGTTTATTCTCATCTACACCCACCCCCACCCTAGAATAAGGATTTACCTTCCATTAATTTCCAAACCCTGGCTTTATTTACATATTTGGTATTCTGACTGTATTTCACTCAGCATATTCAACGCCACTTTAACTACATCCGTATTCCTTGCTGTAATTTTTTTCCAATGGTCCCCACAAATTATCAGTTTGTTCCATTCTGTCTCTTTGAACTCGTCCACCTCCATGATCTCCACATTTGTTTAATTTTGTTCACCAGTCCAATTGTAGTTTCACTTCCAACTTCTTTCCCCATTGTGGGGTTGCTTCACCATATTGCACACCATAATTATTGAACCCATAACTGCAGGAGAGATCTCACTCAGGGCAACTGGTGTCGGGCAATAAATGACCATTTCTGAGCACAGAGTGCACAACTATTTTTAGAACACAGAGTAAAACCACATAGTTTGCTGTTGCTTCTCAAGATACAACTCTGACTGAATTGATGTTCTTGTGCATTTCATCATGTTTTATTATTTGTTAGGAGGATTCATTCACGATAATTTCACACAGCAAGACCTGAACAGCAAGACCATCATTTACATTATCGCCCCCTCCTCAGAAGTGACGTCAGATAGTCTGGAGTTCCTGGTTTCAGATCCCACAGGAAATTCAGCTGCCCCTCAAACGTAAGATGCCTGTGTAAGATATCAAGAAACTTCAGCTCCATTTCACGAACAATGGTTGAATACATTAAGCAGCAGGCTTCAAAATATTTTGCTGTGTAAAATCAACTCTGCATTAAACTGTGTAATAAGGCCCAGTTGCAACCTGCAGACAACACACCTAGTAAACTAAGAGTAGATACAAGGAACTGCAGATGCTGGTTTACAAAAAAAAAACCAACGTGCGGGAGTAACTCAGTAGATCGGGCAGCATCTCTGGAGGATATATATAGGCAACAATTTGGGTCGGGACCCTTCTGCAGACATAGAACGATCGAGAAATATTGCTTAAGTTTGGAACACAAAAGTTGAATAATTCCAATCTGTCTAAGAATAGTGTTTCCCATAAATCCCTCCACAAATAAATGGTATTAAAAGGTTTGCCTCTCGAAAGTGTCCTGCAAGCATAGGACATTTGTTAGAATTCTTGGTATTATTTTTTAATGTCCTTCTGAACACTTAGACTCCAATTCATTGGAATTGAATTATTTGCATGGACTTAGAGGCTTGCAAACTGGCATTTCATTTTGGAAAGTTCTCCACAAGCATGTTGACAGTGACCATTGCCTGTCTAGAGGAATGGAACATGGGTGATCAGTTAGGGCTCTGGTGTTATCTATAGTGTTGATGGGATAGATGTGAAGCAGATTAAACTACAATAAATTCACATCTGGGGGGGGGTCTATTTATATAACACAATTATCAATGAATACATGTGCAGGACGGAACTGTGGTTGCTGGTTGCATCTGTGGAGAGAATGAATGGGTGACGTTTCGGGTCGAGACCGTTCTTCAGACTCCAGCTTTTTGTACCAATGATTACAAAATGAAGTTTAGGAGACAATCCTTCACCCAAAAAGTGGCTACAATGTGATTCTTGGTGCCATGTTAGGGTCGTTATATAAATTAGTTTTTGAGACAATCCATTAGCTTCATGGTCAATATTATTGAGACATGTTTTGTTTATAATAAAATATAAGACAGATTATTGATTTAATGGAATGTACGTTTGAGTTTACTCAGGTGAGACGTGAGCTAATTTAACCATTGCATCACTATTCCTAGTAAATGTGAAAGTAATCAGAGCTTTATTCCTCTGCTAATTTTATTGACCTTGAGTAAAGATATTAATTTTGTTCTCTGCTGATTTAATCAACAAGTGGGACTGGCTCATCATTCTCGCATTACCTTTTCTCAACTCTACTTTCCACTTTTGTCAACCAAACTCCTCCTTACCCATGTCTCAATTTGACCCATCCAGCTACTTGGCTCATTCCTTCTCAAGTCTATCCATCCACTAATGGGAAAATAATTGGATTTACCTATTATTGTAGGACTTGGACTTAAAAAAAAAACAATTGCTAATGCGCACTGACTACATTTCACAATGGTTTTTGTTATGTCCTACCGATATTCTTTTTGCGCATTTTAAATTCCTTCGTCGTCCAGTTGGACTTGATTTTGGGAGAAAATAAATAATTTCTCTAAATGCTTTAAGTGTATAATATTTTGTCAGTAAGAGAAATGTGTTTAATTTACAGGCTTGAATTCAAATGGTCTCGTATAGAAATGCTAGTTTCAGAGTACCAGGTGTGCGAGGATGCTGGTGTATTCTCTGTGAAAGTCATAAGAACTGGATACTTGGCGGAATCTTCTTTTATTGGTATTAAGGTAATCTTCTCTCAGTTTATCCTTACCCATATTCAGGAACAGCGTTTGGGAAAAAACCACTCTGACCATAACCTGGAAATTCTCACAATTTGGCAGCGTCTCCAGTAAATTATGCACTTTACTTTAATCCTGGGGACCTTGCAGAAAATCCTCATCAGTCTTGCCAAATAAAGGAACTATCCCCATTTCCTTTATGATCACTTTATCCATTTGGTCTGCTTTCTCCAAAGATATGTATCTGCAATGAGCTGACAGAGAAGGCTACAGAAGTGGCTACAGTTATGATTTTTAAAATACATTTGCACAGATATATGGATAAGAAGGGTTTAGAGGTGCTCTGGAAATACAGGCAAATGGGGACTAACCCTAGATGCCAACTTGGTTGTCGTTGATCTGGTGGACCGAAGGGCCTGTTTCTGTGCTGTAACTCTCTGACTCTCGGTTATCACCGAAAAGCTAAGGTCTGGATCTCCCCAGCCCGTGTACACACCTGATCACAAAGCTTCTCTCCTAAAACTGACCTCATGCCTTTAGCTTCACATGCGATGGGCTCATGTATACATTGTGATTTGAAGCCTCCCTCCCCCAACTGGGGAACTACTCCCCCAAGACTCCAACTCTAGTAACCCACCTCTTGCCATCAACGGTCTTTCCATTCAGCCCTGGTCCCTGTGTTTTTCTCTCTCCTCCAATGTTGACCTTATTGCCGAGCCTCGATTTCCATCTTCTTCTGCCCTGCAATTGGAGACCACCTCATCCTCATGCATTAAATTTGAAGAACTTCCCTCCCATAGTTGCAGCTATCCCTGAGAAGGTTTAATTTCCTTTATCTTGTGGTTATTGAGTACTCTCCAAGCCCAAATCTCCCATTCCCTTCCGTGTTGCGAGCAACAACTTCCGCTGTACAGAACTCTCTTCACCCATTAGAAGATTTAAAAGATGTGGAAGTGTAGCTTTAAAGAGATCAGGGCCAAACACAAGCAAATGGGACTAGATCTTGGAGGCACCTTAGTCGGCATGGATAAGTTGGACTGAATGGCTTCTTTCCCTGCATTATAACTCTATGACTCTTTTGCAACCTATCTTCCCCCATAGCACCAGTCTTTCGCTCCCACTCTTCTTCAAATGATGATTTCACTGTCATACCTAAGTTCAAGCTCCCTCTCCTTTAACATCCTTTCCATCTCTTCACCAAACTTGTTGACCATCAACATTTCCCAAAGGTCTTCATTTCACATGTCACTATGTTTACCACTTGGAGACAGAATAGACGATTAACTTGCAAGAAGATTTCGCCATTAAATTTATCTGCACCTCTGCTTCTGCAGTGCTATTTTCTCCAACCCTTCATCTGTAAATACCAAGGATTTGATGTGTGGCTTATATGAAACACTTTCATGTACATATAGACATCATCGGCAGTCACTCGAAATGAGTATGACTGTCCTCTCCATAGGGTCGTCTACTTGTGGGTCTGTAGAGGCCGATATACGATCCACACACCTTGGTGCAACGTGGGCATTGGAGACTGGCGGTGGTTGGTAGTCGTCGAGCCCCCTTCTCTCACTCCTTACGGTGCTGTCGCTTTGTCTCTGCGATACGGCGTAGTTCCCTTTCATGAAGTGCAGCTCATAAAATGCACTTTGTGAGCTGCACTTATGAATGGATGCACATAGACTATCCATCAGAAATCAATGGTAAATTTTCAGAATTTAATTTGCATCCATTCTGAGATTCTTAATCTCAAACGTGACTGCCACTTGATTTCAATTTGTAGGCAGTCACTCATTGATCATTATTTTAAATGTAATTACTCCTTGTATATGTACTGGTGTATCCAAATGTTTCTGTTGTTCACCATTCTCTCTTCTGTTTAGGTTAATAGCATCACAGCCACTGTTGGAAAGGATTTTACTCTAAATTCTGTCAACCTGCTTCAATTTGATCCAGGTAGATTATAATTATTAAAGATTAAATATGTGAGATGTCTCTGTACGGCATTGCAGTTGGTTCTGATCGTTAGCTGTGAATTTATAACTTATGTGAAATGCTACCTGTTGATATTGACAATGAAATGTGCAATCAAAGGCGAGAAGCAGTTGTTCAAAATTAGTGTAGGTTGCACTATGAGTGTATTACGTGACATTAGTATTGACTCATGGTGTTTATATGGATTGGTGAGGAGAAGCATCTTCACCAGAGTAAAATAGATTTGCTCAGAGAAGTACTTGAGCTGCTGAGGCAACAGGTACATGAAGATGTATAATGCACTGTGAATCTGCTCTATTGTTGGTCTATTATTCTGAGATAGCTTATTGTAAGCAATGTGATAAACATAAGACCTTTTGTGGGAACACAGAGGCACAAGAGACTACAGATGCTGTAATCTTGAGTAAAATAACAAACTGCTGGAGGAACTCAGCAGACCAAACAGCTTCTGCGGAGAGAAATGAATGATGTTTTGGGTTGGACCACTTCTTTGGACCATTCTGGGAGGGAGGGAGGGAATATGCACTGGTGCATGGATTACACAGGCATAAAGAGCTCAACTTTGTTCCCACAAGGTAAGAAATGGCCAGTGTAATTGATCTTCATTTGCTCAGGAAAAAAATATCAGGAAATCAACCACGTCTAAAACATTACAATTCTTTTTTGTCCATGTACCATCTCTACCCACCAGGAAGATACACATTATGTAATCTTGTTTTATACTCATTGTCCCAGCAAGTGAGGTTCCACCCAAGAAACCAACATCTGAGAAATCGGTTTGACTGACCACCATGAGTACTATTTATTACTTGCCCATCGTTTCAGAATTAATTTCAATATAATTGCATCAAATGTCTCAAAAAGGAAACTAGCATCATCAAGTGCCCACACCATCCTAGCCATGCTCTCACGTCACACCTGCCACCAGAAAGAATGTGTAGAAGTCTGAAAACTGTAACATGCAGGTTCAGGAACAGCTTCGTCCCAATGACCATCAGGTTATTGAACACTACAAACTCCATCAAACTACAGTACAAACTGCCTTGGTTGCACGAGGGACTTTGGGCTTTTTTATTTTTTTTTTATTTCTTGAACTTTTTTTTAGCTTGTTTATCATATTCTCTATTGAGTACTGCGATTACAAACCTGTCGTGCTGCTGCTGCAAGTGAAAATTTAATTGTCCTGTTTCAGTGCATATGACAATAATATACACTTGGCTCTTTTGACTCTAGCCATAGGTAACTATTTGAATCCTTTTTATAGGTGTATCAGTGAAGAGCTGGAATATAGTAATTGCCAATGATAGATTGGAGGAAAATGAGGAAAAGTTTGAAGTATTACTTGTATCTCCAGTGAATGCAGTTCTTGGTACCAAGACAAAAGCATTGATCAAAATCATTGATGCAAGAGGAGGTAAAACTCTTGAAAATTCTAATCACCTGATGTGTAAAGTCCAAGTCACTTGTCATTTGCCGTGTTCCATATTCTTTCTTTCTTGTGTTTTAGGAGGTTGTGGAGTTACAATCGGTAAAAGTGAAGAGAATCTGCCAGTCAAGGTGTTCAGTGACAGGGTTTCCCCAGATGTTGCAATCCTACCAAATCTTGGAAGTGACCCTGTCCACGTTAAAGAAATCCCAGTCACTTACTTGCACAAAGAACCGAAGCAGCCTCAAAGAGATGTGTCACAGGAATTCCCTCAGCAGCCTATCCCCAAGAAGAAACTCGCAGTGATAAGAAATAAGAAAATGGTAGGAAATTGTCAATACAATTGCATTAAAAGGGGGGGGGGGATTTGATATCCAACACCAAGAATTGTGCTTCTCCTATAGCTGACATGAAAAAGGAAGTTTATTATTTTGGATTGCAGGCATTTCATAGAAATTAGTTTATCTCATTTTGGACTGGTGATTGGTTTCCACTGGGTAAACTGAGCCTGATTGGACTAATAATAGGTTTTTGAAACCCTGTGAGAGAAATGTTATTTTATACCTCCTTGGAAATTCATATGAGAATTAAAGTTGACAATAAAATTATTCTGGTCCCTTGTGCCAACTGCTTAATTATGACATAGCACAAAAACCTTTACACCCGATGTAAAGAATTAACTTTGAAGTTCATTTCATTCATCTAATCTCCCGCTTAATGATTTCTGCACCACCTCTACCGTGTATTTCATGGGAGCTGCCGCGCTCCATTGAGCTGTGGGAATTACTGTATAATGAAAATCACTGGTCGAGGAGATTTCAGTGCAGGTCTAACTTATTTCTGCAGGCAACAATATGGAAATGGAAACTCCAAATAAATGTTATTCTGTAAGGAAAATGAAACATTCCCTAGCAGCAGAATAATGATTATACGGTTGATCCTGCTTATGCATGGACTGAGGGGAAATTAATTTCTAAGAAGCACTCATTCCTTTGTTATGGCAATTGTCAGTCCACCTCGGCCTACGCAATTACCCAATAGCCATACACTTTAAATCTCCTTCCCGTTTCCATAGTGACCTTTCTGTTCTGGGCCTCCTCGCTCCACAGTCGGAGTGAGGCCATACCTAAATTGGAGGAACAGCATCTCATATTTCGCCTGGGCTGTTTACAACCCATCAATATGATTACTCATATCTCTAATCAGTAAATAACCTTTGGATTCCCTCTTTCTTTGTCCCTCCCCCACCCTAGTCATCTTGTTAGTTTCACTATTTGTATCCCCTCGTTATCATCTACTCCACAGCCAACAAGTAGATTCATTATGGGCTCCACCTTTCTTTGGTCATCGGTGCTGGCACTGATTAGTTCTGTACCTATTCGTGCCTCCAGTTTCCCTCTCGCCTAACTCTCAGTCTGAAGAAACGTCTCATCCAGAAACGCCACCTATTCCTTTTTTTTGGAGATGCTTCCTGACCCGCTGAGTTACTCCAGCATTTGGTGTCTATCTTTTGTTGTGACTGTCTGTTTCATAGCACTTGTTACTTATATAAACTTAGTCTTCAAATACTGGCCATCTGAGTGGTGGGGTAAGCAGTCTTGAACACTGATTGTATCATATTCCAGAGAGTTGGCAATATTTAAACAAAAATACTTTGGTAAAAATCTATCTGAACTAATGACACAATTTTAAAGAGATTACCCGCGGACATGACCTCAGAATTAAGGGACAGAAGTTTAGGGGTAACATGAGGGTGAACTTCTTTACTCAGGGAGTGGTAGCGGTGTGGAATGAGCTTCCAGTGGAAGTGGTGGAGGCAGGTTCGTTGGTATCATTTAAAAATAAATTGGATAGGCATATGGATGAGAAGGGAATGGAGGGTTATGGTATGAGTGCAGGCAGGTGGGACTAAGGGAAAAGTTGTTCGGCACGGACTTGTAGGGCCGAGATGGCCTGTTTCCGTGCTGTAATTGTTATATGGTTATATGTTATATGATTATATGGTTATTACCCCTTGAGTGATGTTGAGAAGGAATTGTAAAAAAAAGGCATTGGAGAAATGTCATATAAGAACGAGCTGTACTAAATTGTTATTTTAAAAAAATTGGTGAGGTCTCAGCTGCAGGACAGTATGCACTCGGGGCACCACAGTTTAACAAAAACAATTAGGTATTTGGAGTCGAAATTTGTGAGAATGTTACCAGAGATAAGAAATTAATGGGGGGATATTGTAGAGGTTGAATTCAATTGATCATGACATTTGAAATAGGGATTGGTTTTGATAAAGAGGCAGAAAAATAAATAAACACGGGATGTGGATTTAGGGTGAAAGGCAAAAGGAATGACATTAAGGGCCTATCGCATTTTGCGATTATTTTCGGCGACTGCCAGCGTCATTGACTGATGTAACAGGTCGCTGAAAAACTGTCAAGTTGTACGACAAGCTACGACAATTTACATAACCGGCGTCACAATTTTTCGGGACCTGGGACGACCACAACAGTGACAACATATGACATCGGGCGACTGCAACAAAGTCAAACAACGACAACCAAGGTCAACATAAGTCAACCTGCGTCGTGATACGGCAAGATACGACACTGTCTGCGACATCTGAAGGCAACAGAAGACAAATAACTTCACTGTGATCCGTATCTTGATGCAGGCATTGTCGCCGGTTGACGTATGATGACCTATGATGACGCAGGTTGTCGCAAAAGGAATTCGCCAAGGTCATGACCTTGTGACATCATACGTCACCTGGCGTCATCCTGGCGACAACCTACTACAGTACCTATGACAGCAGACGACAGGCAACGTCAAGCCCACTTTCATAGAAACATAGAAACATAGAAATTAGGTGCAGGAGTAGGCCATTCGGCCCTTCGAGCCTGCACCGCCATTCAATATGATCATGGCTGATCATCCAACTCAGTATCCCGTACCTGCCTTCTCTCCATACCCCCTGATCCCCTTAGCCACAAGGGCCACATCTAACTCCCTCTTAAATATAGCCAATGAACTGGCCTCAACTACCCTCTGTGGCAGAGAGTTCCAGAGATTCACCACTCTCTGCGTGAAAAAAAAGTTCTTCTCATCTCGGTTTTAAAGGATTTCCCCTTTATCCTTAAGCTGTGACCCCCTTGTCCTGGACTTCCCTAACATCGGGAACAATCTTCCTGCATCTAGCCTGTCCAACCCCTTAAGAATTTTGTAAGTTTCTATAAGATCCCCTCTCAATCTTCTAAATTCTAGAGAGTATAAACCAAGTCTATCCACTCGCTGCAACCTTTCGCTGCAAGGTTTTGAACATTTCAAAATCCAGCGGCGACAAGAGGAAAGTGATGCCACTTGTGGAGATGGCTCACGACCACACAGGCATCAGCCCACGTAATGCCACGACCATGAGGCAGGCGACAGCCTATTTTTCGGCTGTCGCCGGAAAAAGTCGCCAAGTGGGAGAGGGGCTAAAGGTAGCAATTCTTTGCATGGAAATCTGGGTATAAACTGTTCCACTAGTACCTGCTCCACCTAGACTCAATCATTAGCACTCAGCCAGAGACTGCAGATGCTGGAATCTGGAGTAGCAAACAATCTTCTAGACAAACTCAACAGGTTGAGCAGCATCTATGGATGAAAAGTCTGTGCATCTGAAACATCGACCATTTCTTTTACCCACAGATGCTGCTCAAATCACTGAGCTCTTCCAGGAGATTGTTTGTTACCATGTTGTTGTGGCTCTTTCCACTGACAAAGGCATCATCACAAATGCTTAATATAAACTTAGAAACTCTTCCAAATGTTTTACAAGCTTGAACAGTCTCGGCTGGAAAGCCTGCCAACATATCACACATTTATTCCTCTTTCTCTATAAGTATTCTGCAAGGATATGGCCCTTGAGGTATGACATCTGTTTCCAGCACATCAGAGCTTAGAACCTCCTGTAATTCAGATTCAGATTCAGATTCAATTTTAATTGTCATTGTCAGTGTACAGTACTGACAATGTACAATGACAAAGACACTGTAATGTAGTCTTTCCACAGTCCTTGCTATTAAGATGCATGTCACCAGATGAAAGGCTAACTATCCTAATCAAATCCGCTTAAATAGAGATAGTAATTGCACAGTTGGCGTAAATCCTGCCGCAATTACCCTCTTAATGATTGGCCTCTTCCAGGAGAATAAAAAGTCATCATGCTGCTGTGTAATCTTGCAGGAAGCTCAAAAGCAGGGAGAGCGTGAAGATATGTGTTTGCAGTGTTAATGTAAGGATTGGTTACAAGTATGATTATGCACATGAAGCTCTTTAATTGATTTGATAGTAATAAAGCGTGAGTGTTGTAACCAATACAGCCGAGCGAGATGATGTACTGTCCTACATTGCTGGATCCCGTCTTTGACTAGCAGTACCAACAAATTCCAACATCCTCTACTATTATTCTATGTATGTGATTTATACATTTCCAACCTACAAACAAATTGGAGATTTAATGTTCAATTTTACGCATTATTACCACTATTAAGGAAGCGGCCGTTCCAGGCAACCCAAGCCGCTGAGAGGGTTCTCCCGACGCCGGAGCACCATCACCTGGTAAAGAAGGGCCTGTAACATCGGCCCCCATAGTGGTGACTGTGGAGGCCTCAATAGGCCCGACTATAGGTGGACATGGGGATGGGGACTGGACTTTGTGCCTTCCCTCACAGTGGGAACCATTGTGGGGGGATGTTTTTATGTTTATTGTTAAATTCTTTAATCTTGTGCCTTATCTTTATTTGTGTGGTGTATGGAAAGTCAAATTTCACTACACCAATTGGTGTATGTGATAATAAATGTCCTTTGTATCCTTGTTTGTATCCTTGTTGTATTACCATGAATCGATTGCTGGTTATTTATAATTGCTGAAATCTTTGTCCTTTCCTTGACTAATGTAAATAATAATCTTGGCCTTCTTAGGATTATTCAACCATTGCTTTTGGAAAACGATGCACTCCCATCCTCAAAGGTCTCCTATTCTATGATGAAAGTGACCAGAAACTGATTCGATGTAACGGAGTTTCTTGGAAGTCTTGGAATCTGACATTTGAGGTGTGATGGAGAATTGAAGTATTCTATTTAAAGTAATACTGTCAGGAAGGGGCAATCCTGGATCTAATCACTGCCAATACTGATCTATCTGTTGGCTCCCAAGAAAAGTCATTATGGGTATCCCAGTCTTGTTGTATTGTAAAAAAAATCTGCTGATTTGTGCCATATTTGGGGGGGGGGGTGGGGGGGGGGGGGGGGGGGATGGGGGGGGGGGGGGGGGCAATGTGATTTTTATTCTAAGTAGCTTACAATATAGCAGCTGTGTGTTCATATTTGTGCAAGCTGTTTCAAGCATGACCTGTAATTGATTAGTAATGGGTGTCAGGGGTTATGGGGAGAAGGCAGGAGAATGGGGTTGAGAGGGAAAGGTATTTAAGAAGGAACTGCGGATGCTGGAGTATCGAAGGTAGACAAAAGTGCTGGAGAAACTCAGCGGGTGCAGCAGCGGGTGGAGATCAGGTTGGTTAATGCGGACCGAGCGGAGGTGTTCAGCGAAACGATCGCCAAGCCTATGCTTTAATCTCGGCTAGTGGGGTGAAAGGTGAGGACTAGGGGTACTCTGCCCTTGTTACGAGTGGGGGGATGGGGAGAGAGAGCAGTGTTATGGGGTATGGAAGAGACCCTGGTGAGAGCCTCATCTATAGTAGGGGCGGGGAACCCCTGTTCCCTGAAGAATGAGGACATTTCCGGTGCCGGGGTGTGGAACACTTCATCCTGGGGGCAGATGTGGCGTAGACGGAGGAATTAGGAGTAGGGGATGGAGTCCTTACAGGAAGCAGGATGGGAAAAAGAGTAGTCTAGATAGCCATGGCAGTCAGTGGGTTTATAGTGGAAACCTTCTTTTGTCTACCTTTGATTTTCCAGCATCTGCAGTTCCTTCTTAAACACTGCCAGTTAGTACCTGTCATTTAACATATTCCTTTTCTCTACCTTTGAACTCCGCTCCATGCGGCGTTTAGAAGACGATAGCTAGTATCAAACATTTAACATACTCGCTGTTATTTCCATTATACTTCCAATACACACAGATTTGCCATTAACACATTTGTGTTCATTACTTTTGAACTCCACTGCGTGCGAAGTTCAGAGGACATCAGCTAGTATCAATTGTCCCATCTGATTCCCGACCAAAGATCCTATAGCAGAGGATCTTTGCTGCCGACCTCTCTGGCCACCCACGGGGGGGGGGTACTCGGGAGGGGACAGGACAGTGCCAGAGAGCCGGCCGGGATCGATCCTGGCTGTGGATGAAGCTCAGGTCTGTGCCACGTTTCCCTCCTACAATCACCGCACTCTATACTCAGTCCCACACCCCCACCCCCCCACTCCTCCATCCTCCAATCATCGCACTGAATCATCATGTCCCGCCCCCATTGCCTGCCGACCAACGTCTCTCGTCCAATGGGCGCCCTCGATCATCAGTCCCACCCCAATATCTCGTGGACAGCGGAGATTTCACCGGGTTTTAAAACCGGATTACAAAAACTTGGGGGGATGTCCCCCCCACCTCTCAAAACAGAGGGGGGACGTGTCCCCTCAAACCCCCCCCCTGGGTTTTCCGCCGCTGCTCTAAAGGACTTACCGTGCTCTGTGACAGCCGTTTACCTTCCTCTTCATTGCGCAGACAGCGCTCCTCCACTGCCCCTGGCCCTCACCTTTGCGGTGTGTGTGTGTGTGTGTGTGTGTGTGTGTGTGTGTGTGTGTGTGTGTGTGTGTGTGTGTGTGTGTGTGTGTGTGTGTGTGTGTGTGTGTGTGTGTGTGTGTGTGTGTGTGTGTGTGTGTGTGTCGCAAGGTCACCAGAGGTTTCCATTCAGGTTTCCTAAGAGGGACAGGGGCATAAGGGTGCACTTTGCCTGTAGTATTAAGTAAAGTCAAGTCAATTTTATTTCTATAGCACATTTAAAAACAACTCTCGTTGACCAAAGTGCCTTGCATTGGTGCAGGTACTAATGTGCCACAAACAGTAGTACATAGACCAACAATACATACATAGATGCATACATACAGCGCTCCCTCAACAAAGACTTGAGAGCGGAAATAAGTTTTAAGTCTAGACTTAAAAGAGTCGATGGAGGGGGCAGTTCTGATGGGAAGAGGGATGCTGTTCCATAGTCTAGGAGCTGCAAACACAAAGGCGCGGCCCCCCCAGAGCTTATGCCTAGACGGTCAGTTACCCCAAGACGGGTGGTCAGTCACACCAAGTCGGCCGGTCTGAGGGACCTGGAGGTGGTATGGTTGGTAAGCAGATTTTTGATGTAGGTGGAGGAAAATCCGTTAAGGGCTTTGTAAACATAAAGAAAGAGCTTGAAATTGATTCGGAACCGCACAGGGAGAGAGGCCAGAACCGGGGTGATGTGGTCCCTTTTCCGGGTGCCCATCAGGAGTCTCGCTGCGGCATTTTGGACCAATTGCAGGCGGGACAGGGAAGATTGGCTGATGCCAGTGTAAAGGGAGTTACATAATCAAGGCGGGTGGAGATAATACAATTAAGGTACTACATCAATCAATCAATCAATCAACCTTTATTGTCATCTTGCAAGCAACAAGTACAGTGCAAAATGAAAAGACGTTTCCCAGTGAATAGCGGAGCCTCGCACATGAAATTTAAAAACACTTCACGCATAATAACACTAAAAAAAACAATCCAGTCCCTGATGGAACAATATAAATAGTTAAAATCAGGTAAAAAACACAATGTTAAAATACAGTAAACCAATCATAAAAAATGTCCGGGGCCACTGATTTGAGTGGCCAGTGCCAGTTATTAAAGTGTCCGTGCCAGCCGCAGAGTCAAGTCAAGTGACTGTGAGTGCAGAGTGACTGTTTAGCTGCCTCACAGCCTGTGGTAGGAAGCTGTTTAGCAGCCTCGTAGTCCGGGCTTTGATGCTTCGATATCTCTTGCCTGATGGCAGGAGATCCAGGTGTGTGTGGAGGGGGTGCAGTTTGTCCTTGGCAATTCTCTGTGCTTTCTTCAGACAGCGGCTCTGGAACAGTTCTTGTACCAAGGGTAGGGAGACGCCAATGATCCTCTCTGCTCCCCTCACTACCCTCTGCAGAGCCTTCCTGTCTGAGCAGTTGCAGGTGCAGTACCACGTATTTATGCAGTACGTGAGTACAGACTCCACCGTGCCCCTGTAGAAAGTCCTGAGGATGTTGGTGGGGAGTGAGGCCTGTTTTAGTTTCCTCAGGAAGTGCAGTCGCTGATGGGCCCGTTTGACGGTCCCAGTGGTGTTCCTGGACCAGGTGAGGCTGTCCGTTATCTGCACACCGAGGAACTTTATGCTCTCCACTCTCTCCACTGCAGTGCCACTAATGTTGAGCGGTGTATGCTCTGGCTGCACCCTCCTGAAGTCGACAACCATCTCCTTAGTTTTGTCGACATTCAATTCCAGGTTATTTTTGCCGCACCAGTCCACCAGTTGTTCTACTTCCTCCCTGTAAATGAGTGGATGATCTTTTTGAGGTCGTCAAATTGGAGGAATTGTTTTATTTCAGCTATCGTCCGAAGCTGGAAGAAGCTAGCTTTTACCACGGCATTGACTTGTTTGTCAAATTTCAACGCTTCACTTTTAATTTTGCAGTTACTGCTTCTATCACTAATGATATTAATACCCTCAGTTAAAATATATCAACACTACTTTGCAGTTAGTACAGTACTTCCACTAGTTACAGGGACCATCCAAACTGAATGGTATATCTTTTCTAAAACTGGATTTCATTTGGCTATCTGCTTTCAGGAAACCCTAGCACCTTGCAGGAAGAGGTCCTCTCTACTTCTCTCCATTACATTGACCAAGACCTTCAGATTCATATCAGGAAATGAGTGTTGTCTTTAGACTTTACTTTAGACTTTGGAGATACAGCTTGGAAACAGGCCCTACACCGAGTTCAGTGATCACCCCGTACACTGACATTATCCAACACACTTGGAACAATTTTTACAATTTTACTAAAACCATTTAACCTACAAACCTGTACGTCTTTGGAATGTGGAAGAAAACTGGAGCACTCAGTGAAAAAAAACCACACGATCATAGGGAGAACATAGTCAGGATCGAACCCAGGTTTCTGGTACTGTAAGGCAGCAACTCTACTGTTGCATCACTGTGCCACAACTTCTCTTGTTATGCTCTCTTCTTTTAACTGCTGAAGCCTCCAGAATGATTCTACTGTCAGTTGCAATCACGTCCCCCTTTAAATGGTGCAAATGGGGCTTAATTAGTGCTATTTAGTTCAATCTGCTTTTCGCTCCTCGTAAATTACTTTTCCTGTGAATATGTATTATGACACTAACAGTGTTGATTAGTCCATGCTACTTTCTGCCCAAGAGGCATTGTTTAATTACAATCCATCTCCATCTAATTTAGTTGACTAGGCTCTTTGAAGTCGATATTTTAAATATTAAATTGTAAGCTGGTAATAGATTTACATTTTTTGCAACATATTTGACAGAACATGGATCCTTCAGTAATCATAAATTGAATATTTAATGACAATCTTTAATTTTAGGAACAAAATGCCAAAAGGTGTCCCTTTGGTTGGACCTTCCACAACAATCACTGCTACTATCTGAACACTGAGCACAAGGCAACCTGGACACGAGCAGCTCGAGCCTGCAAGGAGATGTAAGACTTAAAGTTAATGTGTTAATTTATTTAATTTGATTGATATCTTGGCTGCATAGGTGGACTGTTCTGGTACCGTTGGACTCCTCTCTGAGGCCGTGATCTCTGTTGTCCAGTAAAAGGGATAGTCCAGAAAGGCTCTGGAATCGAGGATGCCGGAAATTTGGAGGTGGACATGTATTTTATTAAATTTCAAAATAGCCTTTATTCAAGTAATAAATATATACAATACAGGAACCGTGCTAAAAATTCATCCGACTTTCTCGGAGGCTATACAAACATTCAATACTGTTTACACACATTACCCAAATTTCACAAATTTCTCCCACATCCTTGCCACTCATGTGGCCCACTGGCATGGAATCACTTCCCTTATTTTGAGGGGTGTCTCTACCACACCCTGCTCCCCATGTCCAGCAGCAGAAGGACCCTAGACTGTGGTCCTCCCCCACAGAGCCTTGGCGTCAGTGCGTCCCTCAGCCCGTACTCCTGCAGTCTGCAACTGGCCAGTCGGCAACATTCCCCGACGGACATCTCGCTCCGCTGGGAGGTCAGCAAAGCTCTGGCAGACCAAAGAGTGTCTTTCACTGACGATGACCTTCCAGCACCACTCGATGTCAGTTTCTGAATTTGTCCCTGGGAACAGCCCGTAAATTACAAAGTCCACTGTGACGGAGCTGTTCAGAATAAATCATAACAGGGACCCTTGCAAACCTCTCCACACTTTCTTTGCGAATCCACACTCTGCAAAGATGTGGGTAACCGTCTCCTCTCCATAAAGCCGTCCCGAGGGCAGCATGCGTTGGTAGTGAGGTTCCGACGGTGCAGGAAGGATCTGACAGGGAGGGCTCCCCTCACCGCCAACCAAGCCAGGTCTTGGTGCTTGTTGGTGAGTTCTGGCAATGAGGCATTTCGCCAGACAAGTAGGGCAGTCTGGGCTCTGGGAACCATGCCATGGGATGCATGGAATCATTTCCCTGCAGTGCCTGCAGAACAATCCATGCTGACCACTGCCCGGTGAACTTGTGATCAAAGTTGTTGGTCCTGAAGAACCTTTCCACAAACAACAGATGGTGTAGCAATGTCCAGCTGACTGGCACATTGCATGGCATCTGTGCCAGGCCAATCCTTCACAACACCGGGGACAGGTAGAACCTCAGCATCTGGAATACTATTCAAGAGATATGAGTCCCAGTTAGAATTATTTGTACAAGGTGGATCATCTCACCTCTGCTTGCAACTCATTCTAACATTCAGTTGGGTAATGTTACGCACATCGAGAATGGATCATCTTCAGTTTGAGAAGCTATGTATTTGTGGGTGCAAACCTATTTTATCTTTCCATAGTTCAGTGCAATTGCAATGGATGGCCTCATAAGTGAACACAGCTTTTAAAATGTTAATTCAAAAATTCCTCCTCACTGAACAACATTTTGCAGCATCGCTCATGCCCATTTTATATGTGAATTATTAAGTCTCACTTTCAACAGGCACCATGGCAACCTTGTGAGTGTCATCTCAAAACAGGACATGGAGTGGCTGTGGGATTTCAGTGGAAGGCGGCCTTTCTGGATTGGTATGTAAATACCTTCTTTCATGAAAATTAATGTATGAATGTTGGTGTGTGCTCAGTTTCTGCATGACTGAATTTATAATTCCTCTTCAGCAGCTGAGATAAGGAACCTCATGACTATCCCCAGAACAATCTCCTGCCGTATATTACTGTCTAGTACAGGGGCCTCCAAACCTTTCAGCATGAGGGCCATATTATATACTTGGCATATTTTTGCGGGCCATAGGAAAAAATAAAGAAATGTCACACAGACACACACTATGACACACACTATGACACACACAGCGGAGCAAATATATTTCAGTTTAGTTTAATGATGCAATGCAGAAACAGGCCATTCAGCCCACCGAGTCCGTGCAAATCAGCGATCACCTTGTCCACTAGCACTATCCTACACACTACGAATAATTTACAATTATACTAAATCTGCATGTCTTTGGAATGTTGGAGGAAACCAAAGCACCCAGAGAAAACCCACGTGGTCACAGGGAGAACAGACAAACTCCATACAGACAACACCCGTTGTCAGAATTGAACTGTGGTCTCTGGCGCTGAAAGGCAACAACTTTACCGCTGTACCACTGTGTAATTCTGAGCAATTTCACAGCAGCAACTTTCCACGGCTAACGTTCTCCAGGGCTAATATTCTCTATGGGTGATACGGTTGTGTGCGTGAACTGACCTTCCTTCCTGCAGCATACTGTATACACAATGAATTAAATTGTATTTATCATGGACCTGATACTTATGGAGAATGGGGAAGGTATGAGTGGAGCCTAAAACAATGGGGGAGAGGGAGTTGCATAAAGATCCTGCCACAGTATCTCATCATTGCCATGGTTTGTGTGTTTCATCCTTTGGTTGGACAAGCTGACCAACATAGGCAGAAAAAATCCTTGACAACCAGAGGTGTGTGGTAATAGACTCCAGTAATCAAGAGTGAAGGAAACTAGATTGGTGCCTGGACAAGTGTGATTCTGATCTGGGAGTACACTCCAGCTCAGGCTTTAGTATTTGGGGTGCGGGGCATTCGCACCCTGACCATGGCAGATGAGTTGGCTGCTGATTGGGCTCAAGGAAGATCAAGCATGATCTGTGAAGAAGAGCAGATGCTGGCCACAGATCGAGGCTTGGGTGGCAGATGATGGGGGACTGATGGCTAGGATCATAGGAAAAAACAGGGGAGTGATCCAGGGTGGTTGGGGGTCATGGGTAGCGAGCATGATGTGGGTGAAGGACAGGTAAGGCAGGCCAAAGGCTTTCCTAGAGAGCTGGACAGCATCACTGCTACTGCTCCTGGCCTTCAAAAAGTGGTTTGCAGCTGGATTGCCTCAGGCTTGGGTAACCCACACACCAGCAGTTAAGATTAGTTCAGACGTGATGAAACAATTTGATTAAATTAAATATTTTAAATGCATATCCTGTCTTCCCAAGACTCACATGAGCTGCTCTGTGCTGATATAAAAATGGCAATAGGCCCACATATGTTAGATTGGGGTAGATTGGGATAGCATTTGCACTTCCTAGCGCTTAATCCATATTGCAACTGTTTAGGAAGTGTAATATTCAGCTCCAGATGTTTCTGCCCAACCATTGCTGTAGAAAGGCACAAAATGATGGAGTAACTCAGTGGGTCAGGCAATATCTATGGAGAAAAATGATGTGACATTTTGGGTCAGAAACCTTCTTTAGACTGAGAAAGGTCGTCATTAGACTCCTCTATGGCAGGTAAACTGCTCATTGTTTTTTTGTGCAAGATTGCTGTTTAACTTTATGTTCTATTATAACTCATTGCTTCTGCAAAAGGCAAATTAATTGTCTGTTATGTGAATAGTGTCATGGTAAATGTAAAATTATAGAAGCAGTTTATAAACTAATTGTTTCATTGACATTAATATTCTTCTTGATACTCACTATTTTGTGTTTAATCTTTGCTGCCATTCAATAATGAATTCTCTTACCTAACGATCAATTAATGATTAATAATTTACTCTTGGTCATCAGCGACTCAACACCAAAAGCCTATACTAGCACAGTCATTCACATTTTGAGTGATCTTTCAAATATTTTGTAACATCGTATATCTGTGGCAATCTTCTTAGAGATTTGCACCATAGTCTGGTTTAATTGTGAGCCATAGCTGTGACAGTGTGGATGAAGTTATGACAAGTTCCATTTACATTATTCCTCTGTTGTAACCACTTTTGTTGCATCATACAGAAAGCCGTAGAGTCGAGATGTCATGCAAAAACCAACTGAATTTTGGAAAGCTCTGATAGAAACAATTAATCGATGTCCAATGTGGTTGTAGAATATCTTTAAGCTTAAGTATGTCCTCTCTGTATGCACAGGTACAGTGCCCTCCATAATGTTTGGAACAAAGACCCATCATTTATTTATTTGCCTCTGTACAATTTGAGATTTGTAATGGAATAAATCACATGTGGTTAAAGTGCACATTGTCAGATTTTAATAAAGGCCATTTTTATACATTTTGGTTTCACCATGTAGAAATTACAGCAGTGCTTATACATAGTCCACGCATTTCAGGGCACCATAATGTTTGAGACACAACAATGTCATATAAATTAAAGTAGTCATGTTTAGTATTTTGTTGCATATCCTTTGTATGCAATGACTGCTGAAGTCTGCGATTCATGGACATCACCAGTTGCTGGGTGTCTTCTCTGGTGATGCTCTGCCAGGCCTGTATTGCAGCCATCTTTAGCTTATGCTTGTTTTGGGGGCTAGACCCCTTCAGTTTTATCTTCAGTAGATAAAAGGCATGCTCAATTGGGTTCAGTACATGTGATTGACTTGGCCACTCAAGCATTGACCATTTCTTAGCTTTGAAAAACTCCTTTGTTGCTTTAGCAGTATGTTTGGGATCATTGTCTTGCTGCTGAATGAACTACCGGCTAATGAGTTTTGAGGCATTTGTTTGAACTTGAGCAGATAGGATGTGTCTATACACTTCAGAATTCATTATACTACTACCATCAGCAGTTGTATCATCAATGAAGATAAGTGAGCCAGTACCTTCAGCAGCCATACATGCCCAGGCCATAACACCCCCACCACCATGTTTTACAGATGAGGTGGTATGCTTTGGATCTTCGGCAGTTCCTTCTCTCTTCCATACTTTGCTCTTGCCATCACTCTGATATGTTAATATTTGTCTCATCTGTCCACAAGACCTTTTATCCAGAACTGTGGTTGCTCTTTTAATTACTTCTTGGCAAACTGTGACATGACCATCCTATTTTTTGCAGCTAACCAGTAGTTTGCATCTTGCAGTGTACCCTCTGTATTTCTGTTCATGAAGTCTTCTGGGGACAGTGATCATTGACAATTCCACTCCTGAAGAATGTTTCTGATCTGTCGGACAGGGGTTTGGGGATTTTTCTTTATTATAGAGAGAATTCTGTCATCATCTGTGGAGGTCTTCCTTGGCCTGCCAGTCCCTTTACGATTACGCTCACCAGTGCTCTCTTTCTTCTTAATGATGTTTCAAACAGTTGATTTTGGTAAGCCTAATGTTTGGTTGATGGCTCTAACAGTTTTATTCTTGTCTCTCAGTCTCATAATGGCTTATTTGACTTTCATTGGCACAACTTTGGTCCTCATGTTGATAAACAGCAATAAAAGTTTCCAAAGGTGATGGAAAGACTTGAGAAAAGATTAGGTGCTGAGATCTCTCTTATACCAGCATTAAGGGGGCATTTAAACACACCAGAGCAATTACAAACGCCTCTGAAGCCATGTGTCCCAAACGTTATGGTGCCCTGAAATGGGGGACGATGTATAAGCACAGTTGTAATTTTTACATGGTGAAACCAAAATGGATAAAAATGGCCTTTAATAAAATCTGACAATGTGCAATTTAACCACATGTGATTTTTTTAAATTACAAATTTCAAATTGTGGATTACAGAGGCAAATAAATAAATGATGGATCTATGTCCAAAACAATATGGAGGGCACGGTATATTCATATTACCATCCTGTGGTGCTGGAGTGTCAAATTGTGAGAGAACACAAGATAAGGAAGCAGGCGTGCGCTAGTCAGCTCCTCTTGACCAGTCCAGCGTTCAGTAAGATCATAGCTGATCTTTTATTTCCATGCCACTTCATTGCACTGATTCCAAATCCCTTGATGTCCTTAATTTCTAGAATTCTGTTATTTTATTTGTAGAGTCTCACAGCGTGGAAACAGGCCCTTCGGCCCAACTTGCCCACACCAGCCAACGTGTCCCATATTACCTGGCCAATATCCCTCAAAACCTATCCTATCTATGCACCTGTATAAAGTTTCTTAAACATTGCAATATACCAGCTTCATTGAGATAGTGTTGTGGTTCAATGTTCTTAAACAGACAAAAACGCAAATAAAGTGATTATAAAGAAAAAACAATTAAAAAATTATTCCCAATTCTCATCCAACAACTTAATCTGAATTTCACATTGCCAGTGCGTAATTCAGATCTCTCTTGAATTCAATTCAAAAGGTAAGAAATAGAAAGAAAGCAAACTTAAAATGCCGACAAGGTCACCAATCCTAATGCCAGGTTATGCGGCAAAGAAAATGAACAGTCTCTTTGCTGAGCCACGTCCCCTGTTTAATAAAAGTTGAGAAGACAGAGAATACACAGTTAATTTCTACATAGTTAATATATTTCCAAAGAGCAAAGAAGAAGAAAATAAATTTGTCCCAGGCTCAACGTCCGTACAGCTGCAACTTCTTAAAGAGACACTACCTTTTAAAACACATGAGATTCCACAAAGATTTATCACGTAAATGAGCAAGCTCATTCTATGACATCCTCTTTCATCTTAATTATATGATTCATTCAACATTCACCCAGAACTGGTTCCACAATCAAGTAACAGTCTTTAAACTAACTAATCCCTTGTCAGTTTTTTTTATGTTGGGCATATACATCGTGCCTCAAATATTATAGAAACTAGATTATTGCAAGTCCTTCAAGTCCCACCATGTCTTTCAATTCCCTCCATGAATCTCAGACCTTTTGTATCGCATTAATCTTTGACTTTAGTTAACATCAGAGGCACGTTGTTTTAATCTACACTTAATGAACTGAGAACTCTTCATCAATCAGAATGTTAGTTGTACATCCCTGTTAATTAGCCATTATTGGTCAAATGGTTCATTGTCAAAGTACATGCATGAAAAAACCTTTTTGCACTCCTGCAAATGATGTAAAAAAAAGTAAGTAATTCTTCCATTAAAGGTCTATCATTTATGCATTTAATAGAAGTTAGTCTCATAGTATCTGTGCCAATTGGATCCAGTGAATTACTTGATTTCCTTCAAATCCTTAGGCCTCAGTGACAGGATCAGGCCAGGCAAATGGGATTGGGCTGGAGGAGAGCAAGTGTCATTCACAAACTGGAAGCGAGGTTTCCCACCTGCATTAAGGAAGAAAGGCAAGAACTGTGTCCTGGTGCGGAGAAGAGGAAAGTGGCAAGTGAAAAACTGCAAGCGGGGCAAGCCACATTACTACATGTGCGTCATTCATTAATAAATCAACGGTTATTCATGTTGGTGTCAATATATGCACGTTGTAATCATATAGTATTTATTTACTACATTTGGAAGGGCACCCAATACAGCATTTATATTTTTACTGGTCTTATCATGGATCTTGGATACAAATTGTAGCAGAATATAGAAATGCAATCAAATTAGTTGTAACTAATCGTAATGCATTATACAATGTATTTCCCATCAATAATTGTAAAGGAAGTAGATATTGGCTTATACCGAAGATAGACATAATACTGGAGTAATTCAGCTGGTCAGGCAGCATCTCTTGAGAAAAAGGATGGGTGACAATTTGAAGTAACCCCTGCATTCTGTCTCTTTCCTCCCCCCCCCAACGTAGTCGTCCTACTAGTTCCCCTGTTTGCGTCCCTGTATTCCTTCGATATCACCTCTTCCCCAGGCAAAAATAGGTCCTTAAGGCTCCACCCTAACTTGGTCATCTATTACTGGCTCTGATTAGTTCTGCCTTTTTCCTACCTCTAGCCGCCCCCCCCACCCCCCACCACCACTCTACATTCAGTCTGGAGGAACGGTTCTGACCCAAAATGTCACCCATCCTTTTTCTGTAGAGATGCTGCCTGACCGCCTGAGTTACTCCAGCACTTTGTGCCTATGCCAGCAATAATTTTTGAATTAAATTGCTGGACCAATTTTGGATTTACTGGACCAATTGTGAAATTTAGTTGGGGATTGTTCTTGACAGATTTTCAACATGTTTTATTCTCAATTATTACATAAGAGATGTATACATTAACACATGAGAACTTGTGAGGGTCATAAAAGGCACAGTGGGGATACATTTGAGTGTGGCCAGTATTTGAACAGTTTACTAATAGTTTTAATAAGCCACATTCACAGATGAGTTCCATCCCTTCCATAAGGTCTTTAAAGCATGAATCGCATGTGGTGCTCTGACAGTGATTTATATTTCCAGGTCAGTAACTTGGTGTGTAACTATAAAACTGTACAGTGCCTGGTCATAACCATCACTGACACCCTTACTGCAGCCAGAATATCGAGACCTATGTTTTTTACAGTTCTATCTTCTTCTTCTTGCGTCCGGCATGCACAGCCTAAAGTTGCAGGACAACTTGTTCAATTTGATCTTATTTGATTGCATTCGTCGAAACAGGGCGGACCATGTGAAGGTTGCAATCTTTCCACCCCTGCAGTTCCATAAACAGTCAGGGAGACTCAATTATTATTTTCCCTCTTTCCTGTAATCATACGTATATCTAGGAAAACACATTTATTTATTGGTGCATAAATATATCATTTTTATCACTTGACATTGCAAACGTTCCTGTCGCAAGACGTCAGATCACACTGAACCATTCACCGCTGCGTATTTTCTGCACCTTTGGGCACACATTTTTTTCTGATAAGAGGTGATAAATCAGGAGTCATGAAAGCGCAATTTTTGATGATGGTTTTGCCGCAAGTGACGCGGTGCACCAGGATTAGTTCCCGGGATTACACTTAGTATTCTGTAAAACTTCCCATACATGACACGCAAGAGCCAATACAATCCAATCCTATCAAAAACCAGGGGTGGCACCAAATCTCTGCTACCTAGTCTCTACAAAGATGCAATCAAAGAACAAATTATCCAATGAAGGATTGTTTTAACGCGTCTGTTCAATAACTTCAGTGTCTGTCAGAGTTTTGCAAGTAACCTGTCTCCACTTTTCTTTAAGCAGAATTTATGTAATCTGTATCCTAAAGCCAATGTCTCTAATTCAATGACTATTTTTTATTATTTTCCATTTTTCGTATATTTAAATAAAATTTTGATGAACTTTACAACTTTTTCTGTATAATTTACTGCATAATTATTTATTACTAGAGATTTAATCCCATCATTTACAATAACAAAGTCTACCAGCATTATTGAGAGTTGTAGAGTCACAGAGCTATACAGCATGGAACAAGCCCTTTGGCCCAATTCATCCATGGCAAACAAGTTGCCTAACTAAGCTGGTCCCATCCGCCTGTGACTGGTCTATATTTTTCCAAATATTTTAAAACCATGTACCTGTCCAAATGTCTTTCAAATGTTGTTATTGTTCCTCTGGCATTTACCTCCATAGATTTACTGCCATCTTTGTGAGAAAGTTGCCCCTCAAGTTCCTTTTTAAATCATTCCTCTCTCATATTCAAAGTATGCTCTCTAGTTTTTGACTCCCCTACACTGGGGAAAAGACTGTGACTACTCACTCATGATTTTATATCTCTTTATAATGTCACCCCTCATCCTCCTAAGCTTCAGAGAAAAAAAATCCTGGCCTATCAACCTCTCCTTATAACTCATGTGTCATATTTGGTATCATCCTTAAATTACTTCCCCACCCTTTCCAGCTTAATGGCAGTATTCTTAAACAGGTTGACCAGAATTGTACATAGTACACCAAATATGGCCTTATCAACAAATTGTACATGTATAACATGACTTCCCAACTCCTGCTTCATCTGAAGAAGGATCTTGACCTGAAATGTCACTCACTCCTTCTCTCCAGAGATGCTGTCTGTCCCGCTGAGTTACTCCAGCATTTTGTGTCTATCTTCGGTTTAAACCATCATCTGCAGTTCCTTCCTTCACATCTGTCTATCTCCAGCTTTTAAGTTACTGATTCATCCTCAATGGAATTGTGGTGGTTCTATGTAGTTAATAACCTTTAACCATTGATTTGACCCAAAATCTGTGTGTGAAAATATAAGCAGGAGTCAAAAATATGGTCTCTGGAGCTTGCTTTACCATTCAGTAAAATTATGTTTAATCTGATATTTTGCCTCAAACCTAATCCCCATAAACTACTGTGGTCCAAAGTGATGCTAAATGTTAAATTAAAGCTGTGACAGATCCATATTCAGTTCCAAAGCTGTGCTAACCTCTTCTTAAATATGTCAAGGGATTTTTATTTCTGCATAAATACGCAATTATCTTCTGAGATGTCTGTGCAGATTCATGGGTGATTTTAGGTAGGTGATTACGCAAAAGAACCAGAGGAGAAATTTGGTAAAAATGTCTTAGATCCTGTGTCTGTAATGAAAGTGAGACTCTTGGCTTTCAATACTGTGTAGTCAACAGACATAGAAACGTAGAAAATATGATCGTGGGTGATCATCCAAAATCAGTACTCCATTCCTGCTTTCCCCCCATATCCCTTGATTCCTTTTGACCTAAGCGCTAAATTTGCACATGCCCTATTTAAAACTGAAACCCCAAAGTTGCCGGCAGTAAAACAGTGTTTCCATTGGTTGCACTGTTTGTAGCTGCTTTCACCCCTTCCAGTGGAATCACTCACCAATGTGATGTTCTTATGATGTAGCTCCTCTGTGAAATACTCTGGTAATCTGTGCAGTGCATCGTCTAAGTGAGATTTTAATACCAGTCCTTCATTGTATACATCACTTAACATGTATAGATTATGACCTGTAGAGAAACTATTCTGCTCCTGTTTGTTTCTTGCAAATCTTCCCATAACCTCCAGTTGTGACCTAAGTTCAGATCAGTTTCACAGTTCTGTTACTGAACAGCTTCATTTTGGCTTCCATCCAGGTGTCCAACTTAATGTCCAATTTAATGCCCCCTTTTGGATGGCAGAATGTTGACATGAGAGGCTGCAGTCTGGAGAAACTGAGCGGGTGAGGCACTTCAACATTTTTGTCTGCCTTCGATTTTTCCAGCATCTGCAGTTCTTTCTAAAATAAAGACACATGTACACCACAGGTTTTGTTACAATGCATGGAAAATCACAATTCTATTTCCCCTGCAAGTAAAAGTTGCAAGAAATTGCCAGATCTTGCAAGCTTCTTGTGTCAAAGACTGAAAATGGACATGCAGGTAACTCAGGTGCATCAGGCAGCGTCTCTGGAGGACTTGGATAGGTGATGTTTCAGGTTGGGATCCTTCTTCAGATGCAGATACTCCAGTTAACTGCTACAGGGACTTCCATATAGTGTGGTTTCCATCCAAGAGGTGAAAGCAAGAATGTTCTTAAGCGACTAACAATCTGCTCTGCAAAATGCCTCTTCCAATTATAACATTGAATGATCTGTACCTCCCAAAGCCACAACCTTCACTACAAAGAAGCACAAGAGCAGCGAGTATGTGGAGATTCCAAAACCTGTGGGTTTCCTTCCAAATTACACACTATCCATAATCATACACATATTTTGCCTGTCCTTCATCCCCAATAGTTTAAACCTCAAATCACCTACTCAATAGCACAGTGGGCCTTCACCAGATGGACTGCAACAATGACAAGGGGTGATTTACATCTGCCTTTTTAAAGGCAATTAGGGTAGACAATAAATGCTGGCTTTGCCTGTGATATCTACAAGCCTAAACCAATAAAGTAAAGATGGTTGCAAGCATAGCGAGTACATGAATCAGAGAAAGAGAAGGTGTCCAGGAATGGAAAAAGAATATATGGAAGGGTGGGAGCTGTGTGCTCTCAGTAAGTTGGCTGAAAGTTGTGGAGGAATAACATGAGACAAAGATACCAATATTCTTACCTTAACAACCTTGGGGCATTAAAGTTCCTTTGGTATTTCAGCTCTGTCCTGGATTTCGCTCCTTAAGATTTGGAATCTGCAACCAGCAAGCACCTCTCCAGGGTGGGGAAAGGCATCTTATAGCAGCGATAGATAATGCATGTACACAGAGCAGACATGACTACTGCAAAAGGTTGATCACTCTCGCGATTGGCATTCTGTGGCCTGGCAACCCCTGTGTTTTGAATCTGTGGTGAAGATCTGTACTAATTAGCTAATTCTAACTGAGATTGAACTAAGATCTAACTAAGATCTAAAATGAACTCAGATCTGTACTAACCTGTAGCTCATGAACTTACCAGTTGGCATAGTCACAGAGCAATCGGGTGATACAGTGTGGAGAAAGGCCCTTTGGCCCAACTTGCCCACACCGTCCAACATGTCCCAGCTACACTAGTCCCACATGCCTGCATTTGGTCCATCTCAGCCAACAGCATTTAACACATAGAAATTTAAGGTTATAGATATTTTTCAGAACACTTATGTGACCCAGGGGTGGTCTACACTTAAAAAGAACAGTTCTCCAGCTCCAGGAAGATGATCAAGGGCAATTTCTGTGATCCAGATACTCTGTGGTCTAGCATTTGTCAGGCCTCAAAGGTACCAGATGAGAGAGTTCTATTGACCATCCTAGTAACACATGCATTACATAATTGTTTTATATCTGCATCCATTCCAGATATGGTCGAACAACAAATGAGCTGCTGGAGGGACTTGGTAGGTTGAGCAGCATCTTTAGTCTAGACTTTGGAGATACAGTGCGGACAGGCCCTTCGGCCCACCAAGTTGGCGCCAACCAGCGATCACCCCGTACACACACTATCTTACACACTAGGGACAATTTACAATTTTACCAAACCCAATTAACCTACAAACCTGTACGTCTTTGGAGTGTGGGAGGAAACCCACATGGTCACAGGGAGAACATACAAACTCAGGCTACAGACAACACCCATGGTCAAGATCAAACCCAGGTCTCTGGGCTTCTAAGACAGCAACTCTATCGCTCCACCACTGTGCCACCCAGCATCTACGTGGAGAAACTAATTGTTGATGAATCAACACGAAACCCAGCATCAGGAATTCCTTCCCTATTTTCGGTCCCAACGTAGGATTTTGACCTGTTAGTTCAACAGTTCCTTCCCCGTGGCTTTTTTAAATTTCAAAAATGTATTTGTAATAAAAAATATACATAATTCAGCCCCGCAATGTCCAGCAGCGGAAGACCCTAGACTGTGGTCTGCCCCCACCAGGCTTTTGCATTGCCTTTGCACCGAGCCTTCAGAGCGTCCCTCAGCATGTACTCCTGCAGTTTGGAATGGGCGTCGGCAACATTCCCTTAAGGCCATCTTGCTGTGCAGGAAAACCAACAAGTTTCGGGCAGACCAAAGACCATCGTTCAGCAAATTGATGTCCTCTATTGCACAGTCTCGGGAGAGGCCGTGGATGTCGGGCGCTCCAACATCACGGAAGGTTCGACCAGCCCCGATGTGGGGTCTGATTGACCGGCATAGGTGAGCTAACATCCTCCCCGATGCAGGAGCTGATCACCTCGACGCGGAGGGCCCTCCGCCGGCTATGGGAGTCAAGATCATCCCGTCAACAGAGAAGTCCCCGACCGCGGGAGAGAAAAGGGAAGAGATTGGACTTTTTTTCGCCTTCCATCACAGTGAGAAATGTGGAGGAGTCACTGTGATGGATGTTTATGTTAAAATGTGTTTTGTGTGTTCCGTTGCTTTTTATTTGTATGACTGACTTGACAAATTAAATTTCTCGTATATAGCAAAACATACTTTAGGTATGTTTCAAAACCTACCTTCAGCGGGGCTGCAGATCTGTCCCAGCCCGTGTGCATGATTTTGGCACCATTGAGAGGGGGGCAGTTTAAAATGCGATTTTCCCCAGGCTATCCAAATCAAGGTTGTTCAGCCTACTTAGTTGCTGACGAAAAATCGCTGGGACATTATTTCGCTGGAGCTATTTTTAAACTAAATGGATTAATTTAATTGTTATAGTAGGTTAAAAATTATCCTCTAAACCCGCGACCGCCAACAACGGGACGGATCTCATACAGGGGACAACGGAAGGTAGGTTGTTTATTTTTTAATTAAAAAGGGTTTCTTAAGATCCCTTTATATAAAGTTTTATGTTGCAAGTAGCTAATTTGGGGCCCCATTAAATCCCGCAGTATTTTTCTGGGCATATTGAGGTACAAATCTAATGCAATGGGAACGTTCCAAACCAGCGCGTTCCACAGAGTTCCACAGGATCCCACTCGAAAGCTGATTTAAATGGCCATTAATTTACAGCAATTGAACACTAAATTTCTTCCATTTGGCCTATAAATTAATGTAAATGAGATTTAAAAATCATGTTTTGTTGTGAATTCTTTGTGAATGTTATTTGGACACTTTGGCTATTTAAAAATGTTAATCTTTGCTTAAGAAATGGATAGATGTTTAGATCTAGTTTGGAATTAGCTACAATTGGATAACTAACTAATTATCTGCTTTAATTTCAGGTCATCCAAGTAAGATTGTTTCATATTTGTTTCAGAATGCTTCAATCTATAATAACTGAAATTTTTATTTCAGTTCTCTTAATTTTTAAGAAAGTTATGGCCATTTCACTGTCCTCGATCACAGCTTTTGTGTTAAGTCAATGGAAAATCAATAGGGAACAAGATGCTAATTTCCGAGTCCGAAAATGGCCATAACTTTTTTAATACTGAAGATATGAAAGTGAATTAGGTGTCAAATTAAACTTATTTTTGTGCTTTATCTGATGGGATAAATTGCAGACTTGATTTTTAAAATCTCAAAATTTTGTAACATTGCTACATACTTGGCTAATATTGTGATTGGGACGTACCGTGACAAGGACCCTTGCATCTTTCTCCAATCCCTATCATCAAACCCATGCTCTGCAAAGAAATGAGCAAACATCTCCTCTCTGTTGTAGGGGCAGTGAGCATTGGGCTAAGACTACATTGGTACAAGAATTATCTCTCTGGGAGGGCCCCTCTCACTGACAGCCAAGCAAGGTCTTGAAGCTTGCAGATGACTTCTGGCGATCAGGCATATTTCCAAATCTGCTCATGGAACCACGCCAATCCATCGTCCTTCTTCTGCAGTACCTGTTGGATGTTCTGTGCTTGTCCATGAAGGATGGGTGATAGAAACATAGAAACATAGAAAATAGGTGCAGGAGTAGGCCATTCAGCCCTTCGAGCCTGCACCGCCATTCAATATGATCATGGCTGATCATCCAACTCAGTATCCTGTACCTGCCTTCTTTCCATACCCCCTGATCCCTTTAGCCCCAAGGGCCACATCTAACTCCCTCTTAAATATAGCCAATGAACTGGCCTCAACTACCCTCTGTGGCAGAGAATTCCAGAGATTCACCACTCTCTGTGTGAAAAATGTTTTTCTCATCTCGGTCCTAAAAGATTTCCCCCTCATCCATAAACTGTGACCCTTTGTTCTGGACTTCCCCAACATCAGGAACAATCTTCCTGCATCTAGCCTGTCCTACCCCTTAAGAATTTTGTAAATTTCTATAAGATCCCCCCTCAATTCTAGCAAGTACAAGCCGAGTCTATCCAGTCTTTCTTCATATCAAAGTCCTGACATCCCAGGAATCAGTCTGGTGAACCTTCTCTGTACTCCCTCTACGGCAAGAATGTCTTTCCTCAGATTATGAGACCAAAACTGTACGCAATACTCCAGGTGTGGTCTCACCAAGTCCCTGTACAACTGCAGTAGAACCTCCCTGCTCTGTACTCAAATCCTTTTGCTATGAATGCTAACATACCATTCGCTTTCTTCACTGCCTTGCACCAATGCCCAGCTGAATGGTGCTAAGTCATAGTCACAGTCATAGAGCGATACAGTGTGGAAACAGGCCCTTCGGCCCAACTTGCCCACACCGGCCAACATGTCCCATTTACAATAGTCCCAACCTGCAGGCATTTGGTCAATATCCCTCCAAACATGTCCTTCCTTCATATGCTTGACAGAGACACCCCCTCAAACAAGGGAATGGACACCACCCCAGGGGCCACATAAGTGCCATTGGTGCTATCTGTAAGGGAAAAGTAGGTGCTAACACTACTGAGTACAATACTGGCATTATTACATGTAGAGACATACTAAAAATGTATTAAAAGTTTTGCCCTTTTTTTTGTGTTGTATCTACTTTTCATTATTTTTGAAAAGTTACAAAAAATCTGTGGAGGAAATGGACAAACTACATTTTTCGGGTCGTGATCCTTCAGTGGGAAGAAGGGTCCCAACCCATCATACAGCACCGGCAGATGCTGTATGAGCTGCTGAGTTCATCTAGCCTTTTGTTTCTTGCTCATATCACTTGACTTGTCTATATCCCATTTGAAATCTACCTGCATCTTCTTCACAACGCACGCGGTGAACTTAAGAAATACGTGTATTTGCCATTTGCAATGTCACTGTACGTGGTGTAGCAGCGCCTGCTGGCGTACTCAGGTATCGAACCCGCCGTTCGGAAGCCGCGGCCACGTGACTTGGGAGGGGCTGCTTGTTTTCGCACGGTTTTGCTTTCGCGCGGCAGTTCAGTGCTGACCACCGTTGTGGCCATATGTGTTGTGAGAACCTGTGAACTGAGAAGTTATTTTGTGAATAAATATACATTTGAAAACTCAGTTGTTGTTCTTGTAACCACCAAAATTTGTGACCCCGACCTGTCTAGCTGTCGTTAGAAAAGCAGATCATGCAGGAGGACGACGTTCCCACAGAATCGGCCGGCACGCGGCAGGACTCACCGGGTTTCAAACTTCCATCTCTTTTGGGACGATCAACAAAAGGCATTCCTGGAGCAGATGCCCGATGAAGTTTGCCAGATGCTCACTGGGGCTGATTTCAGTGATCCCCAGCACTTTGCGGAGACAGCTGACGAATTGTGGGCACACAGACGGCGGGGACGTTTGTGCTTTCACCTGCTCCCCTGTCGCAGCGCGGGTGCAACTGAGATGACGTTGGGAAGACGAGGAAGCCCAGCCCAGCGCCGAAGAATCATCACCGCTTCCAGTGGTCTACAGCCGACGGCAGGTGCTATTACCACCAGCGCTAAGGCACTGAAGCCCGAAGATGCCGAAGCCCCTGTTTGTTTCAAGGAAATGCCTCGGCCGATCGTCCATTGAGGCGAATGTGGTCGGCCCGAACAAACATGGTACCCAAAGTGTACGGGGGCTGGAGACCTTGCGGTGTTTACAGGCGTCTTAACGCCATAACCACGGCAGATCGGTACCCAGTCCCGAACATCCAAGATTTCTCGGCTCATCTCGAGGGCGCAACCTTTTTCTCGAAGGTCGACCTCATTCGCGGGTATAATCAAATTCCGACTATCCCGACGACGTCCTTAAGACGGCCTCCATCACCCCTTTTGGCCTTTTCGAATAGCTATGAATGCCTTTTGGCCTGTAGAACGCTGCCCAGGCATTCCAACGGCTAATGAATCAGGTCGGTCGGGGTTTGCCGTTCAAATTCATCTACCTCGGTGGTCAGCAGCTCGCAGGCAGAGCACGTTAAACACCTCCGCCTGCTCTTCGAACGGCTGTGCAAACACGGGTTGGTGATCAACCCTGCGAAGTGCCAGTTCAGATTGGATTCCATTTCCTTTTTGGATCACAGCATTAGATGTCACGGTGCACAGCTGCTGCCCAAGAAGGTCGATGCTATCCGTCGCTTCCCAAGGCCTCTATCCGTCAAGGGCTTGCAAGAATTTATTGGAATGATCAATTTCTGCAAACCGTTTCATCCCGTCAGTTCTGCGGTCGTTGTTCCAGTGTCTAAAGACCTGGTCCAAGGAGGCCGAGACGGCTTTTTGAGGGGGCTAAGACAGCACTGGCCAACTATGCTAGTTCACCCTAGGGCGTTGGCCCAAACGGCCCTCACCGTGGACGCATCCGACATTGCGGTGGGTGCTGTCCTCAAACAACGAGTCATTAGCCGCTGGGTGCCGCTGGCAATTTTCAGCAGGCAGCTGTGAGCCCCCAAGGTTAAGTACAGCGCTTTCGACCGAGAACTCCTCGTGCTTTACCTAGTGATCCGCCATTTCTGTTATTTCCTGGAGGGGCGCGCGTTCACTGCATTCACGGACCACAAGCCACTCACGGTCGCTTTGACCAGGGTGTCCGATCCCTGGTCCGCCAGGCAGCAGAGGCACCTCGCCTACATATCTGAATTCACATCTGATATTCGGCATGTGGCGGGAAATTGAACGTTGTGGCTGACGCGCTGTCTCGTACGGCAGCCCCCAAGGTTTCCGCTTTAAGCCTAGGCGTGGATTATAAGGAGCTGGCCGCTGCCCAACAGGTAGATGTCGGTATGGAGGTTTACCGCAATGCTGAGTCGGGCCTTAAGCTGGCTAAGGTGCCCTGTGGCGCCACCAGCGTGCGGGTCCTTTGCAAAGCCCGCCCCATCGTCCCTGGAGGTGTCGGATTTTCGACACCATCCACAGCCTAGGCGCGCACCTTCGCCTCACGTGAGTGACTACGTGAAGAACCCGCCTCAGGACGCATGTGCGGCATACAGCGGGAGACAGGGCTCCCGCAACAACAGAAAAACTAAGCTTTAGGTAAGTACTCCATTCGCGCTACCTCTGCTGGCATGAGTTACGAAAGCAGGTCGCAGCATGGGCCCGGTCTTGCACCCCCTGCCAGACTTCCAAGGTACAGAGGCATGTGCGCTCGCCCGTGCAGGATTTTGCTGTTCCAGACGGCAGGTTCCTGCACATCCATGTCAACCTGGTAGGTCCCTTGCCGTGTTCGGGCGGGGCCACTCACCTACTGACGATCGTGGACAGGTTTTCCAGGTGGGCGGAGGCGATACCGTTAACCGATACCTCCGCTGAGGTGTGTGCGCAGGCTATCGTCTCACAAGCTAGCTCGTTTCAGGGTTCCTTCCGATATCACTACTGATCGAGGGGCCCAGTTCACATCCTCCCTGTGGAGTGGTATGGCGCATCTGTATGGTGCGAAACTGCATCAGACCACCGCATATCATCCAGAGTCCAACGGTTTGGTTGAGCTTTTCCACAGGCACCTCAAGTCGGCATTGAAATCTCGGCTCACCGGCCCCGATTGGGTTGAACAGTTATCTTGGGTCCTCCTAGGCATCAGAACCACGCCTAAGGAGGACATCAACTCCTCCTCGGCTGAGCTGGTTTACGGCTTGGTTTTACGGGTACCTGGAGATTTTCTGCACGTTCCCCGGGATCAGAATGTCCCGGCTTCAGCGGTGTTAGCTGATCTTCGCAAGCGGGCGTGTGCTTTGGTCCCGGTTCCCAATTCCCAATACGGGTCGTCTGCGGTGCATGTGCCTACTATGTTACGCGATTGTGCTTATGTTTTCCTTCAAAGGGATGCTCACTGCTCGCCGTTGCAGCAAGTGTATGAGGGCCCGTACAGGGTGTTGAGGACTGGTGCCTCGACGTTCACATTGGACATTATGGGTGGGTGGCAAGGAGGAGTTCTTCTCCATCAGCCGCCTCAAGGCAGCACACATCGACGAGGATAGCCCAGTGGCGGTGGCCACTCTGCGGCGTAGAGGATGTCCACCGGCCGTTTTGCCACCCTCTGCACCTGTTACCCCCAGTTATGTTTCACCGGTCCCCTCTGTTACGTCCGTTCCTCATTCGCATTTGTCTCGTCCTTATGGTTCTGATTTGCTGGCCCCTACTGTTATGCTCGCCCCGCTGCCTCGGACTACGCGTTCCGGTCGAATCGTCCGGTTACCCGTGCGTTTCTGTACAGCGGATTCTGGGGGGGGGGGCTATGAGTTTGACAACTTAGTTGTCTTCTTGCAACCGCAAAAGCGGTCTCTTTAAATTATGTGAGAAGTGCTAAAGTGTCAAACAATCTCAACACATTGGTCCGACATCTGTGGTCCTTTGTGTCTGCCGGATAGCTATGACGCCAACGAACAATACATGTAGTACATGTGGTTAGACTTGAATTGCCAACCTATTTGTGTGGTCTAGATTTCACCAATAGTTGAACTGTAAGAGGAAGATTTTACATGCCAACAGCGAGGCAGGTGGTTTCAAGTCGTGTTTTTTTTCGAAGGAGTTCCCGATGTTTAATCTCCGAGGAAAGCTTTTATTTTTAAACACCTATATCTTGTGCAACATTATTTAACTAATTTAATATTTTTTTAAATGAGTAGAATCAAAATAATAAGAAACAGAAACTGCAGTGTCGTTCGCTTTCAATACGTTTTGCAGAATGTAACACACAAGCTCCCCACCCCAGTCTAAAGGTGAGCTAATTTAACCTGAACAAGGATTGTAATTAATTTTAAAAGCTCGGGAAATATTGGGAAACCTGAAAGATAAAAGGCAAACGCGCTTCCCCTACCCCGGCTCCACCTTGTGTTCGTTCAGTCGCGTAGGTTGTTTGTTTGAGTGCAATGTACATGCATGTGATTACCTGCAGGATGAACAATCTTTGTGGTGTTTTTGCACGGTTTTTGATTCATTTTGCACTATTTTGGTTTTGTATACATTTTCATTACGATAAAAAAAATTGAAATAACAATACATCCCTGCCACGAAATACCAGCACACCATATCACTAATATCGGAATTGTTTTCTTGCATACCCAAAGTGAACGTTTGGTGATGGGGTTGGCGTCAAGTCTCCAATGAACACGATTTGTCGGCGGGGATTGGCAGACCGCGGGGTAAGGCAGCGTTCGCGCTTCCTGTCGGTTTCTTGCTCGGGGCCAGTTTGCAGCGGTGAGCAGGAAGTGGGGATGCGCCGCTTGTCTCCACGGCAGCCATACACAGAGAGAGACATAGAAGGGAGAGGGAGAGAGAGCAAGTGTAAGTGTGTGCCGCGATTGTCTTAGCGTTGCCGGGAGCGGGGAGGTGGAACGCGAGCCCGGGAGCAAGCGACGCATTGCAAGCGGAGCCGCCGAGCCGACCAGTCGCTTCGCCGACAACCCTGACACGCAAACAGGAAATCTTACAGAGGTACAGCTGCTGCGAGCGACAAAACGAGCAGTTTTATATTGCCGTACGTTAAATGAGTTCTGGCTCCAATTTTTATGGCGATATATGTTTTTTTGTTAAATGGTTGTGCGCCTTATTCAGGCACAGTTTCCCTTGGTGCTGTCTGTGATACTGAACACGGGAAGATAATCAGAGTACAAATACTCAGCTGGTCAGGCAGCAAACGAGTAGAACGCAAGTGAATGTCTAAAGTCGTTTTCGTTGGGCAAACAATTCGGAATTTAATTTTCAGCGATTGCTTTTAATGGGATACAGTGGCAGTTTTAACCAAGGACGTTTCTACATTTGACTGAAAATCTATTGAACACATTTTAATATACGGGGCGGATAGGATAGTGCCTTGGATTCCTGAGAGCTCGCCTCCGGAGAGTCCCTCACTAAAGATGAGAAATGATTGCGATGGGAGTAGATGCAGATAGCTGTGTGAGACTCTCCTGCTTCCTAATGCAAACGCCCGAAAGAGGGAAGACGGATGATTCTTTCGAATATCATTGCGATGCTTCCCAAAGTCGTTGACACGTTTGTACCGAGGATTGGTTCAGCAGTAAGGGGACTGAGGATGTAGAATCCTCTCCAAGTTGCAATTATCTCATCCACAAGACTTTCGACCTGAAACATCACTTTTCCATGTTCTCCAAAGATGTTGCCTGACCCGTTGCGCTACTCCAGCACTTTACATCCTTTAACTGGCATCTGCAGCTCCTTGTATCTACTTGTCCCACCACAGTCATTCCTCCTTCTCCCTGCTCCCCACCAGCAGAAGGTAGAGCATGTTCCATATCGGGATGTGCGTGCCTATATCTAGAGCGGAAAACAAGACGCGAATTTAGTGTAAACGCTGCCATGGCAACATTTAAATTGCTCTATAGCTACGTGTTGTTTTTCCAAGCAACCTGACAATACAGCTCCAAAGGCTGTTTTCAGCTGCCCGCTGCCAAGCATTGGAGTAGAAATTTGTATTTTGACTTAACTACACGACGTTAAAAAAAAACAGCTACTCGGGTCTGCTCTGCCAATCAATTAAGTTGATTGGGTTAACACTGGATGAGCGTTTGACGGCACTGGGCCTGTACTCGCTGGAGTTTAGAAGGATGAAGGGAGACCTCATTGAAACCTACCGAATAGTGAAAGGCCTGGATAGAGTGGATGTGGAGAGGCTGTTTCCACCAGTGTGAGAGACTAGAACCAGAGGCCACAACCTCAGAATGACACGATGTACCTTAAGAAAGGAGATGAGGAGGAATTTCTTTAGTCAGAAGGTGGTCAATGTATGTTTGTAAGGCGGAGATTGCTGGATTCTTGATTAGTAACAATGTCGGGGGTTAAGAAGAGAAGGCAGGAGAATGAGGTTGAGAGGGGAAGATAGATCAGCCATGATTGAATGGCGGATTAGACTTGATGGGCCGAATGGGCTAATTCTGCTCCGATAAATCATGAAAGCAGAGCGTCCAGAGTAAGCCCACGTGCTCCCAGGGAGAATGTGGAAGTCACGGGAAGTCATCACAGTTCATACCCAAGGTCAGGATCAAACCCGCATCGCTGGTGCTGTGAGACAGCGGCTCTACCATTGCGCCACTGTGACTTGTGTGAGTTTGATTACTAACAGCTTTTACTAGCAATGTTACAAAATTTTGAGATTTTAAAAATCAAGTCTGCAATTTATCCCATCAGATAAAGCATAAAAATAAGTTTAATTTGACACCTAATTCACTTTCATATCTCAAGTATTTAAAAAGTGAAGGCCATTTTCATACTCGGAAATTAGCATCTTGTTCCCTATTGATTTTCTATGGACATAACAAGCTGTAATCGTGGACAGTCAAAAGCCCATAACTTTCTTAAAAATTAAGAGAACTGAATGAAATTTTCAGTTATCATAGATTGAAGCATTCTGAAACAAATATAAAATAATCTTACTTGAATGACCTGAAATTAAAGCATATAATTAGTTAGTTACCCAATTGTAGCTAATTCCAAACTTCAATTACTAGATCTAAACATCTATCCATTTCTTAATAAATGATTAACATTTTTAAATAGGCTAAGTGTCCAAATAATATTCACAAACAATTCACAATAAAACATGATATTTCAATCTCATTTACATTAATTTATAGGCCAAATGGAAGGAATTTTGTGTTTAATTGCTGTAAATTAAAGTCAATTTAAATCAGCTTTCTAGTGGGATCCTGTGAATGCGCTGGTTTAGAACGTTCACATTGCAGTAGATTTGTACCCTCAAATGCCGAGAAAAATACTGCAGGATATAATGGGCCCAAAATTAGCTACTCGCAACATTAAACTTTGTATAAAGGGATCTTAAGAAGCCCTTTTTAACGTAAAAATAAACAGCCTACCTTCCGTTTTCCCCTGTATGAGATCCGGCCCGTTGTCGGCGGTCGTTGGTTTAGAGGTTAATTTTTAACCTACTATAACAATCAAATAAAGCCCTTAAAACTAATAATAGCTCAAGCAAGGGAATCGTCCAGCGATTTTTCGTTAATAATTAACTAGGCTGAAAAACCTCGATTTGAACAGCCTAGGGAAAATCGCGTTTTAAACCCACCCCCCTCTAAACGACGCCAAAATCGCGCACACGGGCTGAAACAGATTTTCAGTGACGCTTCAGGTACGTTTTGCAACATACCTACTTTTACTATATCATATTTGATCTTATCTAATCTATCATTTTTTATCATAATCTGGCAACAGGCGTGAGCCCTCATTTTTCGTCAGTACCCAACCCCTGTCAAAAATAAAGCATCTACTGGATTGGTCACCTGTGAAACACTCCCATTTGATGTCATGCTTCAGTGGTTTTGCAGTTGCAACTGGTTTCCTGTACAATACCTTTCTGTTTGCAGATCTTTGAGTTTCACTTCTGTTGCATTCCTTGTGTTCCCCAGTTTGACTTAAAAAAAATTGTCTCTTTCGCAACTGCACTCTTGTATTAGTTACAAATGAGCATAAAACAAGGCAAATGACACAATAAATGTGACGAGTGGGGATTTTAAATCTTCCAATTAATCAGTCACAAAATGCAAGCTTCATGTGGTTATCGCGACTGTTCATAGTGTATTTGTATGGACCTCATGTTACACCAATCATTGGCTCAGTTCCCTGGTTAGCATTAGCATGGCATAAATATGGCAACTTTGATGTGTATAACGGGTGTATATTTTAATGAAAAAGTGGCTAAAGCCTACTTTTTTTATTCATCAACTTTCACTTCTGCATGTATAGACCACAGAACAATATAGAATGCCAACAGGATGCCCAGCCCACCAAAGCTGCACTGACTATGGCACAAATCAAGCTCATTTTATCTATCTGCACGTGGTCCATGCGTCTCTGTATCCTGCCTGTTAATGTGCCTGTTTAAATGTCTCATAAATGTTTCTATCTTATTTGTTTCTCCCACCTCCTCCTCCCAGGCACATATAAAACATGTCCTTGAACAACTTTAATTTTTTTCCCCCCATCTTAAATTTATGCCCAATAGGGGGGAGACTCTGACTATCTAAGTCTGAATATCTGTCTACTTTATCTTTATCCCTCTCACAATCTTATATAGTTCTATCAAGTCTCTGCTCAACCTTATAGCTAATACATTCCAATTTGGGCTGTGTCTTGGTTATCTTGCTCTTCCTGATCCCATCCCCAACAGAGAATGTGGGATAGACAGAAGTTTGGATTGGGGATCCAGAGATAAATACACTACACTACATCAATTTTCCTTGAAGTATAATTGCAGCAGACAGTGTCTTTCAGATCAACACTTGCCTTGCAGGGGCGAGTGTGGCAGAATCATTGTCAATTGGAATAGACTGCCAGAAGGCATTACTCTTTCCATAACTTTAATGAGGAAGAAGAGGCAGTTGGCCATGATTGGGGAAGTTTCCACAGCAGTGCCTGTATCTTAAATCTAAACCTTCACCTACCTACTGCTCTATTTCGAGGGTGTCAGTATGTACCTCCTTTGTTGCTCATGCCACTCTCCACCTCCCTCCTTCCCCTCAGTCCCACTCTCACTCTGCCTGCACACTTGTGGCTTTTTGCTTCCAGATCACCATGAACTCCTACTCTGCGATTTCCTGACTGTTGATCTCCAAGCTATTGTAATAAATCTGACACTCACACTTGGCACCGCTCTGCTTGCTGTAGAATATGTTTCAGAGGCAAGATCTGAATGACTAGCCATTGATGAATGATGGATTGAGTACTAACTTCCAAGTGAATAAGATGAGGTATGAGTTATCCCTCAGCAGACTCTGGTGAGGGTTTGGATGGAACAGCCCAAAAATCAAAGCGTAATGGACATTTACAATGAGGTGCTTGGAGTGCTGGTAAGCTGCCTGAAATCCCCATGTGGAATGTTAAAGGGCCATGTGTATCCATCTTCAGACTTGCACGAGGCTTTGCACAAATTGTGGATCTAATTCGGCCAGCACTGTGGTACAGCCTGTAGAGTCGCTGCCTCACAGCTCCAAGTCCAAATCTAACTGCTAGTGCTGTCTGGGTGGTGGGGCTGCACATTCTGCATATCACTGGCTTAGGTTCTTTCAGATGCTATGGTTTGTGGAGAGTAATCTGTTATCTCTTCCCACCAATCCCCCCCAATCTGCTGAGTGTTTCCAGCATTTATTTTTTCAAATCTTCACCATCTGCAGTATTTTTGATATTTTTTCATTCCCATCTGCCTGTTGTGTCTGCTTGTTTCCATGTGCATGCTACTCTGCTGTTCAGTCTGAGAAGGGATGTGCAATGGCTTCAATTGTATGATCTGGTATTGCAATCCGAGTTAATTAACATTAGTAGCACTGGAAACAATTCTACTTGATCTGTTTTCCAAACCAAGATTATTATTGTTCAAGGGTACTATCAAATTGTGAGCCAGCTTCCAAGTATTCTGATGAAAGGGAGTGACTTGAAACAGAAATACTATAGTGTGTGGAATATGGACAGGGGAATGTGATGAGACTCAAAATAATGGACACAGTCTGATCAATCTTATGTCAAAGAAGAGGGGGCATAGCTTTAAGTCGAGATAGGCAAAGGTTAAAAAAGTTGTGCAGGGCAAGATTTTTTTACACAGTGTTGTGGGTGTTATTTTAGTTTAGAGATACTGTGCGGAAACAGGCCCTTCGGTCCACCAAGTCCGAATAGACCAGCAATCCCCGCACACTAACGCACACCACACACAAGAGACAATTTACACATAAACCAAGCCAATTAACCTGTAGGTCTTTGGAGTGTGGGAGGAAACTGAAGATCTCGGAGAAAACCCACGCAGTCACGGGACAAATGTACAAATTCCGTGCAGACAGCACCCTTAGCTGGGATCGAACTCGGGTTTTTACATTGCAACTATATATATCACTGCGTCACCAGGCCTCAGGCAAGGGTGCCTGAAATATGCTACCAGGGATGGTGCTGGAGGCAGATATGATAGTGGTGTTGAAGAGGGTTTTAGGCAGGCACATGAACATGCAGGGAATGGATGGATATGGATCATATGCTGGCAATAGTTTATCTTGGCATCATTTTCACCATGGGCATTGTGGACCGAAGGGCCTGTTCCTGTGCTGTACTCCTCTTTCTATTTCTATGTTCCTTTGGAATATTTGATTAATTCACCTGTTGAATTGCAAAACTTCTATAATAATATTCCTCTTATAATGTAAGCATGATAACATTTTAATCAATAATTAACAATGAATGTGTGACAAGTTTAAGAATGCTTCTAAAATATACGTTTATACAATGCACTGAAATATTCTGGCTAATTATTAAAGAATGTAGCTGATGTGCAGGGAATCATTCATGTTTTCTTTTTTCTCGAGCTAGATGTCTGTGGTTTGACCTTTCTGCAATGAATGAGCAGGTATGACAGATATACAATGATGAATAATGTGCATGTTTGTTCAAATAAAACAGGCTATGTTTATATAGACTGAAATGCTTTGATTTTTCTCATATAACTTTTCTTACTAGGAGCGAGGTGTAGCACATGTGAAATTCCAACCGACAACCAACCAGGTGACGTTTTTGTGATGGGTCTTCGATTTCATTTTGTCTATGATCCTCAAGGCTGGTCCTGCGTTGGAATAATCACCTTCATTTGGCTGTACAATACATACTGCATCCCCAAACTTATACTCTACCCTCACTATGAAGAAGAACATGTCTCAGCTGCTGTAATAGTCGGTAAGTAGCAATGCTTTGAGTGAAGCACAAACTGCTGGAGTAACTCAGCAAGTCAGGTAGCATCTCTGGAGGAAATAGCAGGTGACATTTTGGGTTGGGATCCTTCTTTAGACTGATTTTATTAGGGAGGATTAAATGGACAAGAAGCCGGGGTGGGACAGAGCCTGGCAAGTGATAGGTGGATACAGGTGCGGGAATGTGGAATTTGATTGGCCAATGGGTGGACAAAGGCTAGAGATAACACAGAGACAAAAGAGTGTCAGATAAGGAGCAAAGAGGAGTGGAATGAAAAGTCAGTGTGAGGGTTATAAGGGGAAGGGGAGAAAAAGGGAAAGAGGGGTTGGATAGTAGAAGATATAAGTGCGCAACAGGATGGGGGAACATTGGAAAGAGGGGTCTTGTGTTGGAAAATAACTGGACATTTATTGTTGCGCACTTGTGTTGGCAATAAATGATATGCAATGCAAAATGATGAGGAGACTTCTCCATTCAGGTTGGTCCTGTGTTGGATCTGCTTGTAAGTGTATGAATTCTGAACATTTTGTAGCACTGATGACATTTTACCAAGAATATTGGACATGATCGTTTTATTTTTCAAGTTGGTGAATTATTTATCAAAAACATAATTACAAGTGATGAAGTAAGATGATATCAGTGAAGCCTTTTGCTTTGCAATTATTTGATATCTGGATAGTTGCCAGCTCTGACTGAATGGTTCAATTGTGCTTTATTTGTCACATATGCTACTGCCCAGTGAAATTCTTTTAGCATATATCACAGATGCATGATTGTTGGTGGCATTATTCAAAGTTCAAAGTCCGGTCGGCCCACAGGCCCAATGTACTGGAGCAGTTCCCACGAACCAACTCCCTCTTCTCTCCTCATCCAGCCATCCTTGTGTCCCGAGGGCACTTCCTGCAGCTGTCCTTGAGGGCGCTGGAGGCATTACCCCGGTTCACCCTCCATACTGGCCCTTGTTTCTAACACCTGATGTCTCCAGCTTCTTCCCAGTTACCCCATCCGATGGGACTTCAAGTGGGTTCCGGTCCTGCCCACTGACGAGCCTAGGGTAGGTTCTCAGTCCCACTGAGCGATGAGTCTTTGGGTTGGCCCAGACAAGCCTTCGGGTGGGGACCCAGTCCCGTTGACCGAGCCTTTGGGTGAGGCCCCGCCAACCAATGAACCTTCCTGGTGGGCACCACAACACCTATGGGAGCCTCAATACAACTGCATGTTCCTATTTGTACACCGTGTTTAATGGTAACACAGAATGTGGGAGATAATGATCTTGATGAACCTGGTACTGGAACTGACCTGAGAATGTTGGTAAATTGTCAAACGCTTGAGCACACCTTTTAAAAAAAAAAAACCACAGATTGAAAACAAATAATGATGAATAGTAATTGGCATTGGAGTGATTTTGGATCTTTACTTAAACAGAAAGATGATGACTCGGTGGCAAGAGCTCCATTTAATATAAACATGCAATAAGCTGAAAACTAGAATGCTGACTTTTAAAATAAAAGACAATGGCATTTTAATTAAAATAAGTTCAAAACGAATGTCTCTATCTTTTCAGCCTATTACTTGGTGTCATTTTTCTGTGTTGCATCTCTGGTGAGAGCCTCCACTGCCGATCCAGGGAGACTGCCACAAGACCCAGAAATTCCATATTCAGGTAGGGCCCGTCGTATAGGTTCTGCTGTGTCAGCATGGATGAGTTGGGCTGAAGGGACTCTGAGCTGAATAACTCTGACTCTATCAATGCTGTTCATTAAGCACATATTACACCCTGGCCAATATTTTGCTTCAAATTAAATACACATTACTTTTGTTTGATTCGCGGTGCTGCTCTGCCTCTGGTGCCTCTGTTTTAAATTACAATAAAAGCTAACTGTCCTAATGATTTAGCATTTCCCTTTTCATTTGACAGCACAGCAATGGAATTTTGTTTCATCCGGTGAATTCTGACGCAGTTATTTGTGAAAACTACATAGCTAAATCTATTATGGGCATCTGCCATATGCAGTGGTGAAGTAAACGTACATAGAACATAGGACTGCACAGGAGTGGAAGAGGCCCTTCGGCCCATAATAACTGTACTGCAAGATAACTTAAACCAAGTTAAGTTAATCTCCTCTGCCTGCACATGATCCATATCCCATCATTTCCTGCATACCTTTAAGTCTCTTTAACACCATTATTGTATCTGCTTCCATCACCACTCCTGGCTGCGAATCCTATTTGTGATTGGAGGGAAAATGCTTATCGCATATCTCCTTTAAACGCTTGTCGCATATCTCCTTTATTTTTTTCACCCATTTAACCTTAAAGCTTTGCCATCTAATCTTTGATATTTTCACCCAAGGGTATAGGTTCTGTCTACCCTATTTTTGCCAATTGCCATGGGTTTGGAAAGTGCTGTCTGAGGATTCTTACGGAGTTGCTTCAGTGCATCTTGTAGATGGTACAAAGTGCTGCTGTCTGCAGCTCTGTGGTGGAGTGAGTGAAAGGCTATACATGAAGTGAGTAAATGGCTATACATGGAGTGAATGAATGGCTATACATGAAGTGAGCTGCAGTGTGGTGTAGTTACATTGAATGCCGTTGAAGCTGCACTCATCCAGCCAAGTGGACAAAGTTCCATCACACTCCTGACTTGAGCCTAATAGATGGTGGGCAGGCTTTGGGGAGTTCGAGGATGAGTTACTTGGTGCAGGATTCCTAGCCTCAGTTCTGCTCTTGTAACTGCATTGTGCGTATGGCCACTCCAGTTTAGTTTCCAGTCTACCAAGCACATCCCCGATTAGCAAGTGTACAGAAATAGTCCACCGATCATAACATGCACGAGGTGTTAAGTTTTGTCGCCGTTTTCCACGCTTTAGTTGTTATGACCTTTGCCCGTTCCAGGCAAGCCCCAAACTGCTGGGGGCCACCAGCCTCACCCGTCCACTTTTGTTTCCCGGAGCCAATCTCGAGGGCTCGGTGGGCCAGATCACAGTTCCCTCTCCTCTTCTACTGATCTCACACCTCGCCGTCATGTCCGACCTCATCACCGGCTCCATCCTCCTGGTCTCTGGTCATCAGGGGACAAGCAGGGACTGGCTCCCCGAGCTTCCCCTTCCAGGCCGCTATCCGCAAGCTCCTCTGAGCAGAGGAACTACCTCCTGCAGGCCTCTCTGTCTGCCATGTTGTGTTCATCCATGGGGGAACATCAGCGGCTTCCACCTGTAAGCTGCTGCCCTCTGGGTGCTTCAGCCATGCGTGTCTCGATGTTCAGAGGTGGGCGATGGTGGAAACAATGTATCGATGTTCCCTGAGTGTGGTAACAAGTTGATGAGTTTCAATTGATGGCAGGCTGACTGGAATGTTTCAGTCCCCCATGAGAGTGGGTAGGAGCTGTATAAAGCTCAAAGAGTCTGTGATGTCCTATTTCTTCAATAGACCTGCTTTCTGGCTGGAACACATTTTATTGAACGCAGTCCATTTTTTAAATTGCAGGTGGAAACCTGGAAGCCCAGTAGCTGGGCCTCATTCTAACTTTTGTTGGCTTCTGATGCTGGAGATCAGATTCTATGTCAGCACCTTCCAAGCATGCAGTGTGACAAGAGAGCCTGGAGTTAGTGTGTCCAATATCTTCATAACAGCAGCAGTTCGGGCTCAACCATGAACTTTTCCCATGCTTGAAATACAGCCAGATCCCTTTTAAGTTAATATGTTATAGGAGCAGAATTAGGCCATTTGGCCCATCGTCTACTCCGTCATTCAATCATTGTAGTATCCATTTGGCTTGTTTTGCGTGTCATTAATTATGGCATGTGTCTTTAAATTTTAGACTGCCCGTTATTATGTGGGTGGGATTTATGACGTATTCTAGGGTGTGTTTGGAGCTAGGTTTCTTGCGCAGAAGCTTAGTTTTTAGTTTTAGTTTTGGACTTGCAGGAGGAAGGCATACCCTTTGACCATGCGAAGTGTAATGGAGACACGAGGAGTTTTCTAACCTTTAAAGCGATATGCTGGAGTTCGATGATGATTAAAGTGTACGAGTCGGAGTGTAAGGTTGGATGTACATGATTGATTTTCATCAACAATAAAGAATCTATTAATCAAAAGACTGTGTTATGGAGATTTATCTGTGAAGAAGCTCTGAAGGTCTCACGGAGAGCTCACATGCATATTACGACATTCTCCTTAATCATGTAGTCCACAGTGGCTAGAGGGAGTAATCTCTTGAACGATATAAAATTCTGCCGCTACAATCATAGCTGATCTATCTTTCCCTCTCAACCCCATTCTCTTTCTCCATTCTTATCCATTCCAAGTGGGTAGCCTTTATAAATCAGAGCATTGAGTATAGAAGCTGGGATGTAATGTTAAAATTGTACAAGGCATTGGTGAGACCAAATCTGGAGTATGGTGTACAATTTTGGTCGCCCAATTATAGGAAGGATGTCAACAAAATAGAGAGAGTACAGAGGAGATTTACTAGAATGTTGCCTGGGTTTAAACCGCTAAGTTACAGAGAAAGGTTGAATAAGTTAGGTCTTTATTCTCTGGAGCGCAGAAGGTTAAGGGGGGACTTGATAGAGGTCTTTAAGATGATGAGAGGGATAGACAGAGTTGATGTGGACAAGCTTTTCCCTTTGAGAATAGGGAAGATTCAAACAAGAGGACATGACTTCAGAATTAAGGGACAGAAGTTTAGGGGTAACATGAGGGGGAACTTCTTTACTCAGAGAGTGGTAGCGGTGTGGAATGATTTTCCAGTGGAAGTGGTGGAGGCAGGTTCGTTGGTATAATTTAAAAATAAATTGGATAGGCATATGGATGAGAAGGGAATGGAGGGTTATGGTATGAGTGCAGGCAGGTGGGACTAAGGGAAAAAAGTTGTTCGGCACGGACTTGTAGGGCCGAGATGGCCTGTTTCCATGCTGTAATTGTTATATGGTTATATGGTAGTACATATTAAAAATATAATTTATTGGTTGGACAGTTCTGCTCAACAGTTGGAATGGATAAGAATGGAGAAAGAGGATTGTGCCCCCTACGATCTAGGAGCGATCATTTTTTCCCCAATAAAGCTGAATAATATGTTATATAAGAAGAATCCAATTATACAAAATACAATACGAATCTGGAAACAAATAAAATTAACTTTAAAATTAAGAAATTTATCAGTGTTAACACCAATAGTGAATAACCCAGTATTTAAACCATCTGGTATGGATAAAACATATAAACAATGGGAAAAAGTGGGAATTAAAAAGGTAGGTGATTTGTATGAATTGGGAAATTTATTATCATTTCAACAACTAAAATCAAAATTTAAATTGAATAACAATCAATATTTTAAATACCTACAGGTATGTGACTTTATGAATAAATATATACCAAGATTCCAAAGTACAATTTTAGACCCACTGGAAGAAGTAATGAATATCAATGCGGAGTCAACAAAATTAATATCATACTTGTATAACAGTATTTTAAATATAGAATTACCATCAACAGAGGCAATTAGAGAAGACTGGGAAAAAGAATTAATGATAAAAATCTCAAAAGAAACATGGGAAAAATATTTGATACATATACATAAATGTTCGATCAATGCTAGACATAACTTAATTCAATTTAAAATATTACATAGATTATATTCCAAAACTAGGTTGAATAAATTTTATCCAAATATTTCTCGCACTTGTGATAAATGTCTTTCTCAAAATGCCAATATTACGCACTCATTTGTCTCTTGTTCAAAACTTTATAAATTTTGGTGTGATATATTTGATATATTCTCAAAGATATTTAAGACAAAAATGGAACCTAACACTGAAATGATTATATTTGGAGTAAGTGGAGATGGGAACAAATTAAATACACACCAAAACTAATTTTTCAATTATGGGTTAATAACAGCAAAAAAACATACACATTTTGGAAAAATGCTAATATACCAACATTTAAAATGTGGATCAGTAATATGCTGGATACAGCACATTTGGAAGAAATGAGACTCCTCCTAATAGACAAACAAGACCTATTCTTAAGGAGTTGGTCCCCATTTATTGATTTCTTGGATTCATGTGGTGACATAGTATCATGAAAACCAACAGTTTCAGGTATGGGTGAAAGATGATTTAGAATATTAAAAAAAACATCTCACTGTGGCAATGGAATAATCTCCCTCCTGCTTTCCTTCTTCACTTATTCCTTCTCTTTCACTTTTTCTTTATTGGTTTTTCACCCACGCTCACTAATCGATTCTTCACATTTCACAACCTCTTTTTCTTCTCTCCTTTCTCACTTCTCTCTTTAAAAATAAAAGGGAAGTTGTACAGAGAAGGTAATATGTTAACATCGTTTTTGTACCAATGCATTGTACTCACTTCTAATAAATAAAATATATATTTTTTTAAAAACCCATTCACCTGCCTTCTCCCCATAATCCCTAACACCCGTCAACCTATCAATCTCCACCTTAAGAATATCCACTGATGGCTTCCACAGCCGTCTGTGGCAATTAATTTCACAGATTCCCCACCCTGTGACTAAAGATCCCTGCAGGAAGTGATAATTTCGTGATTTCGAAGAATAACGTGATTCAAAATTAATTTCATCATGGCTGTGGCTGGGACATGGAGTTGAGGATATACTGTGTTGTCGAGTTTTGTCTGAGGTGACTTTGTCCAAATAATTCTATTTTAGAAATATTTACTCAACAATATTGTGCAAGGAATGCTGGAAATGAGAAGCTGTATTCTGGACTTGTATATGTATTTTTTGTTGCAGTATAAAGGAAGGAGGACAGGGTTGGGGGTGGAGTAGACCCATTTAATTGGAGGCTCGTTATCAACACCTACCATAATGTTGTCAACAAACAACATAGTGCTGAGGTAGTCCTGTAAAATTGTACAGAAGGAAAATTCTGATATTGAAGTTATTAGGGGGTCCTGGACACATAATCGACGCAAGATTCAAACTTTGATTCTAAATGTCCTCTATGCTGATTGCTAACAAGGGGACACACTTGAGTCTGTAATGTTACACCTACCTCATTGTTTGTGGTGATCTTTTTACTTTAGTGGCTCTGGTGGCCGGAGAAGCAAGAAAGTTTAACAAAATCTGTTTGGAGATAACTTGGAGATAAGGTCATCCTGCCTGCATTGATTTGTTAGACTGGAAATAATCTTTACAATCTTCAAAGAAAAATTTCAACCATGATTCAAATATTTACCATTTCAGACATTGGTAAAAGTAAGATGTTAGTTTGCCCTCATCGTCCAGTTTCATTCCCCTACCCCAACTAGTTTTGGTTTAGAGACAGAGCATGGAAACAGGTAATTCTGCCCACTAAGTCCACACCGACCATCAATCACCTTGCTCACACTAGTTCTATTTTACTCTACTTTCTCATCAGCTCACTGCAGATTAGGTGATTTTTTTCAACCTACAAACCTGCACATCTTTGAGATGTGAACAGAAACCGGAGCACCTGGAGGAAACCCACGTGGTCACGGAGAATATGCAAATTCCACATACACCGCACCCAAGGTCAGGATTGAACCCGGGTCTCTAGTGTTGAGAGGCAGGGTCTCCACCACTGCATCACTGTGCTGGCGTAATTACGTATCATCTTTCGATCACTCGCTGATTATAACTGGTACTCCTATCCCCTCCAGTACTGGTTCCACCTTCCCATCATCCTTCCCTTGTTTGGTTCCACTTATTACCTTCACAACATCACATTCCAACATCTTGGGTATCTATATTGCATTGGAGCCTCAGCATCTGTGTCTACTCCTTTGCTTCCTTTCCCCAACCTTGCTGTATCTGGGCCCTTTTCTCATTCCTTGTTGGTCTCTATGGTAAGGAAGGCAAATGCAATGTTAGCATTTATTTCAAGAGGACTAGAATATAAAAACAGGGATGTAATGCTGTGAATTTATAAGGCACTGGCCATACCACATTCGAGTATTGTGGGCATTTTTGGGCCCCATATCTGAGGAAGGCTGTGCCGGCTCTGAAGAGGGTCCAAAGGAGGTTTACGAAAATGACCCTGAGGATGACAGAGTTAACACATGATAAGCGTTTGTCAGCACTGGATCTGTACTCGCTGGAGTTTAGAGGAATAGAAGGAAGATGTAGATCAGTGTCACTCGTTATGAGTCGTGCTTTTGTAGTTGTGCCCACTTGCTTTTACAGTAATCCTCCCTGCCCGTTTCCCTTAGAATTAGAGAAACGTGCTAGCATGAAGTTATGTATGCTATGTAGTCAATAAAGTCTTTGGACCTTTATCATCGTGTAAGGCTTCAGTTATTACCACAGCCATAACACAACATGGTGTCAGAGTGTACGGATCACTCCTTGATTAATTCTGTTGCTTTTATTTTAGTTTTTTGTTTTGCAATGGCTTCTGCTCTCAGAAAACCAGAGATCTTGGTGTTTGATGAAGATCTCACAGAACAATGGCGTGTATTTGAAGAGGATTTTTCAATCTACATTGACGCGGCACACCCTAATGCTGATCCTGGTGTTCGAGCGTCAATCCTTCTTAATTTGGCAGGCACAGAAGCTGCTCGTCGTGCCAGAAGATTTTACTATGAACCGACTAGACTTGACGCGGCTGGTGTCCAGATTGCTGCAGAATCCATCTGTGACTTCCTGCATAAATTCCTACAATTATGTGAGTTACGGACTAATTTGAGTATTGAGTGGCATCTGTTTTTTTCAGGGTGCCAGAGACAGGGAGAGCCTGTGGAGTTATACGTTAGTGCACTGAAGCATATCGCAAGTCGATGCTATTTCAGAGATATATATGATAGCCTAGTTCATGACCGTTTGCTCCATGGCAGTCGCAATGATAAATTACGCGACAAGCTACTGCGAGATGTTGACCTTACCCTAGAGGCTGCTGAAAACCACTGTCGCATTGCTGAAATGGCTGATGCTCACATCAAAATTCTGGGGCACTCTACTGCTCGTGAAGTTAATGCTGCCGGTATGTCTTATATGGAGGATTTAGTTGCCCACACAGCTGCTGACAGTACCCTACAATCGCTTACCTCCGTCATGAAGCGCGGCTGGCCAGACAAACACTACAACGTACCGCTGCCAGTCCAGCCTTTCTTTGCCGTCCATGATGAGCTTGTGTTGTAGGATGGCATTTTTTTTTAAAGGACACAAGGCTGTGGTTCCTGCTTCACTGCACAACTAGTATTTTAACGCTGTCCATGCAGGGCACCCAGGCACTGATGTTACCATCCTACGGGCAAAAAGCATGTTTTACTGGCCTGGCATGGCCGACTACATCACTGAGAATGTGGCATCCTGTGCAGTGTGCAACAGCTTGGCACCTCACCAACAAAAGCAACCACTTCTTTCACATCCGTTACCTGCACTCTCATGGTCTACAGTGGCTGCTGACATATTTGATTGGCATGGCAAGCAGTACCTGGTTCTCATGGATTCGTATTCAGGATGGTTTGACATTGATTTTCTTAGCAGCCCCACTTCCAGCGGCGTGATTAAGAAGTTATCTCGCCACATTTCAGTACACGGATCTCCGGGCATACTGCCGGGCTAACTGACGACGGCAGTCAATTCACCAGGTAGCACGTCAGGGAGTTTGCTAAACGCTGGAATTTTCACCACATTACCAGCAGCCCTGAATATCTACCATCGAATGGGTTGGCTGAACGAGCTGTCAAAAGTGCAAAACAGCTCATGGAACGTTCCCACAGAGCTAAATCCGATGTATTCCTAGATCTGCTGAACTTACACAACATCTCCCGGGACCCCATCTTGGGTTCACCTGCTCATGTTTGCTGTCGAGGCAGATCTGTGCTTTGGTGCCTGTGGCAGATCAGACATTGTTCCCACAGGTGATTCCACCTGAGGAGGTTCAATCTAGGTTGCAACAGAAACGTGACAAGCGAAAACAATGGTTTGACAAAACTAGTAGGCCACTGCCACCATTGGTCCGTTTACAGACTGACAAAGGCCATGACCGCATTGGAGTGATTTCTGGAATTGCTTCTGAGCCACGCTCGTATATCGTCAGTGCCGATGGCGGCACCTACAGGTGTAACAGGCAACATATCCTGCCTGTGAACGAGCCAGTTCCTCCTCCTTATTATTCACACCGTACAAGTACGCATCCGTCTGTGTCTCGTGGCACTCTTACGCCTCCACCAGCACAACAACCCATGTCTGCAACGGCTCCTCTGCCCGTGACGACTTCGCCTGCGCCACAGTCTCCTGCTTCGTCTCCAGGAATGCTGGTTCAGTCTCCCTCTCCTGTGCAGCCACCTGCTCTCTCCCCGGGAGGAAAAAACGGAGATGGTCTCTATCGTACACGTGCTGGTCATGTTTGTATGCCGGTTGTGAAGTACCCGGACTATGTTTGACTTTCCTCCAGTTTATTATCAATTGCGATGTATGCCTTACTTAGTTAATGGGTTTGTACTGTTGTTGATTCTTTAAGAGGGAGGATGTAGATCAGTGTCACTTATGTTATGAGTCGTGCTTTTGTAGTTACGCCCACTTGCTTTTACAGTAATGCTCCCTGCCTTTTTCCCTTAGAATTGGAGAAACGTGCTAGCATGAAGTTATCTATGCTATGTTGTTAATAAATTATTTGGAACTTTGTCATGGTGTAAGGTTTCAGTTATTACTACAGCCATAACACAACAGAAGGGACCTCATTGAAACTTACCAAATAGTGAAGGCTTGGATAAAGTGGATGTGGAGAGGGTGTTTCCATTGGTAGGAGAGTCTAGAACTAGAGGGCATAGCCTCAGAATAAAATAACATTTCTTTTTAAAGGAGAGGAGGAATTTCTCTAGTCAGAGGCTGGTGAACCTGTGGAGTTCATTGCCACAGATGGCTGCAGAGGTCAAGTCATTGGGTATTTTTGATAGATAATTGGTAAGGGTGTCTAGGGCTCCAGGGAAAAGGGAGCATGGGGTTGAGAGGGTTGATTAAATGGCAGAGTAGGCTTGATGGGCCACATGGCCTACTACTGCACCTATGTCATGAACTTATGAACTATCTATCAACGTCAACCACTGCTACCTAACTCCACCCTCCCCTCCAACATCTGACTTAATCTGGCTTCATCCCACCTCAACTGGATCCACATTTCAAATATAAGCCCCTACTCACCCTTCTGGCTCATTTCTTTATATTGGTTCTCTCCCATTTCCACTGTTTATCCTGATCCTGTTATCAATATGAAGCGTTGATTGTGATTGTGTATGTACACCCTCAGATCCTGCTTGACCTGCAGAGTTCCTCCAGAAGTGTGTTATTTGTACTCAAGATTCCGGCATCTACAGTTTCTTGTGTCACCACTGATGGTTATTGAAATTGCCAAGCAATTGCTTCTATTGACTCTGGTGCAATAATATTCTGAACAATGTAGCAGAGCCTGTTGTATTTTTAAGCTTGCGATAACAAAAATAAACTAGCATCTATTTAAATAAAATCTTATTTTTGAAAATCCTGCTTGGAAAAATAACGTTGCTGTAGCGTGTTTGAAATGCTCTAGCCCCTAACCCAATTTTCCCCTTTTGCACAGTTGTTTTTACAACATGACTTTCTATAGCTCGCGTTTTTTTGGGGAATGCAACTATTGTTTAATAGTAGAGCTACCTGTAGTTCTACATCTTTACCTTGTCTGTGGGACGATTCACCATTTTCTTTCGGTTAAACAATCTGAATGATGTTTTCAGTCTTTCAAAGGATGGCAAGATGGAGAACACACGTGGTATTCAATGTGACAGAGTGTGTGGAAGGACGGTTTAATGGCAAGGCGAGTCATCGGATGAGCAGCGAGCTGTGCGAGTTCACTGGTTACCCATTTGCGGAGCATGCTGCTGTAGTGCGTGGGTCTCAGAATGAGGCAAGTAGTCCGCAGTTTGAGAAGCACTATACTTTATTTCCTCCCGGTTCAGGGGAAGACGAAACCAGGGGAAGATGGCACCCAAACCCTGCCTTTTATACCCTCCGGCTAAGGACCGCCTCCGGACTGCACCACTCCTGTGCCGAGGGGTTCGGCAGTATAATGGGACGACCCTTAGGAGCCGCCACAGGACCCCCCCCCAGAACCAGAGGCACAAAACGCACCGGCGGGCGCACGACCCGGCCGGCCCGCGTGCGGAAGTCAGCAGATCCCGGGGCTTGCGGGGGCGTAGGTGGAGGGACAGGTCGAGGGGCCGGCGGGAGGACAGGTGGAGTGACAGGTGGAGGGAGTCGTGAGGGGGGACGCCCTCGGGGCCGAGGTTGAGCAACCAGCACCGGCTGGTCAATGTCCAGGTGCGCCGGCTTCAAACGGTCAATCGACACGGCCTCTGGCCGGCCCCCCATGTCCAGGACAAAAGTCGACTGCCCGTGTTCCAGCACCCGGAACGGGCCCTCGTATGGCCTCTGAAGTGGCGTCCGGTGGGCATCACGGCGCAGGAAGACGTATGGGCAGTCCGTGAGGGCCATTGGCACGTGTGGTCGAAATGTCCCATGGCGGGATGTCGGGACGGGTGCGAGCCTGCCAACTCGCTCGCGAAGACGTTGAAGGGCGGAGGAGGGCGTTTCCTGATGCTCCGGCGCCGACGGCACGAACTCCCCGGGCACTGTGAGTGTTGACCCGTACACCAGCTCCGCCGATGATGAGGCCAAGTCCTCTTTGGGAGCGGTCCGGATGCCCAGCATGACCCACGGCAACTCGTCCATCCAGTCCGGGCCGGTGAGCCGTGCCTTCAATGCCGCCTTCAGCTGCCGGTGGAACCTCTCCACCAGACCGTTAGCCTGCGGGTGGTAAGCCGTGGTGTGGTGCAGCTGCACCCCCAGCAAGCGAGCCATGGCTGACCACAGCTCGGAGGTGAACTGTGGCCCCCGGTCGGAGGAGATGTGCGCCGGCACCCCGAAGCGAGCAATCCAGTGCGCGGACAACGCACGAGCACACGTAGCCGATGAGGTGTCAGCCAACGGAATGGCCTCCGGCCACCGCGTGAAGCGGTCCACCATGGTCAAAAGGTGGGTGATGCCCCGGGACGGTGGAAGGGGCCCCACAATGTCCACGTGGAGATGGTCGAACCGCCGGTGAGGTAGACCGAACTCCTGGAGAGGTGCGCGGACATGGCGCTGGATCTTTGCTGTCTGGCACGGGATGCAGGTGCGAGCCCAATGGGCAACTTGCTTGCGCAGACCGTGCCACATGAAGCGAGCTGCCACCAGTGCCGTTGTCGCCCGGATTGATGGGTGAGCCAGTCCGTGGATGACCTCGAACACTCTCCGGCGCCAGGTGGCAGGGACGATGGGGCGCGGCTGACCGGACGACACATCGCACAGGATTGTCATACCCCCAGGACCGAGAGGGACATCCTCAAGACGGAGTCCGGAGATGGCAGTCCGGTAGGTGGGCACCTCGTCGTCCGTGAGCTGTGCCGCCGCCAGAACAGAATAGTCCAATCCGGGCGCCACCTCGAACACGGCATTTATAGCAGGGCGGGACAATGCGTCGGCCACCCGGTTCTCTTTCCCCTTGACGTAGTGGATGGCTGTGGTGTACTCGGAGATGTAAGCCAACTGCCGCTGCTGACGTGCGGACCAGGGGTCGGAAACCTTCTGCAGGGCGAAAGTGAGCGGCTTATGGTCGGTGTAGGCGGTGAACGGGCGGCCCTCCAGGAAGTAACGAAAATGGCGCACAGCCAGGTACAGAGCCAGGAGCTCACGATCGAACGCACTGTACTTGGTCTGCGCGCGGTTGAGGTGCCGACTGAAGAAGGCCAGAGGCCGCCAAACTCCGCCCGTCAGCTGCTCCAGCACAGCACCAACTGCCGACTCCGAGGCATCCACAGTGAGAGCAGTCGGGGCATCTTCCCGCGGGTGCACCAGCAGCACGGCCCGAGCAAGGGCTTCCTTCGCGCCGTCGAAAGCTGCCTCCGCCTCGTGGGTCCACTCAACGCTCTTCTGCTGCCCACCCGCCAGAAGTTGATACAGGGGCCGCATGATGTGGGCCGCGGATGGCACGAAACGATGGTAGAATGCCACCATGCCGACAAATTCCTGCAGGCCGCGCACCGTGCGTGGGCGGGGAAACCGACGGACTGCGTCAACCCTGTCAGATAGGGGAACTGCGCCTAGCGCAGTCACGCGGTGGCCGAGAAAGTCAATTTCGTTGACCCCAAAACGGCACTTGTCCAGGTTGATGGCCAAAGCATGCTCGCTGAGCCGCTGACAGAGCTGTCGAAGGTGAGCGCAGTGTTCCTGCTGCGAGCGGCTGGCCACCAGGATGTCGTCCAGGTACACGAACACGAATTCGAGGTCCCGACAAACCCCGTCCATGAGGCGCTGAAAGGCCTGTGCAGCGTTCTTGAGGCCGAACGGCATCCGAGTAAACTCGTAAAGCCCGAATGGCGTGATGATAGCCGTCTTGGGTACGTCATCCGGGTGAACCGGGATCTGGTTATAACCCCGCACCAGATCCACTTTAGAAAAAAATGTGGCCCCAGCCAAATGGGCCGTGAAGTCCTGGATGTGGGGTACGGGGTATCGATCCGCTGTTGTTGCAGCGTTCAGCCGTCGGTAATCCCCACAAGGTCGCCAGCCCCCGCTTGACTTAGGGACCATGTGGAGTGGGGACGCCCAAGGGCTGCTCGAAGGGCGGACGATCCCCAAGGCCTCCATCGTGCGGAATTCCCGCCGTGCCAGACGCAGTTTATCTGGTGGCAGTCGTCATGCTCGTGCATGGAGGGGTGGGCCGCTAGTCGGGATATAATGTACAACTCCGTGGCTGGGGGTTGCTGAATGAAACTGCGGAGTGAGAATGTCCGGGAACGCAGCCAAGATTCGTGCGTATCGGGAGTCCACGGACGCCAGTGGCCGCCCCACCGATTGACCCAAGCGCAATGTGATCGGCTCCATTGTAGTGGCGTTGACCAAACGCTGACGCCCGACGTCCACCATGAGGGAATGCGTCCGGAGAAAATCGGCCCCGAGCAATGGTTGGGAGACGTCGGCAACGGTAAAGTTCCATGAAAAATGGCAGGAGCCGAGCACGATGGGAACCATGCGCAGTCCATATGTGCGGATGGGGCTGCCGTTCGCCGCGGTGAGGACGGGCTCCCGCTTACCGGAACGAAGGTCGGCCAGCGATGGGGGCAGGACGCTGAGCTCCGCACCTGTATCCACGAGAGAAAGCGAGTCCCGGAGCGCCGATCCCAAGCGAAAAGGCGGGGAATTTGGCCGGCCACCGCGGGGGGGACTATTGGCAGCCGGCCCAGGCGTTTCCCGGGAACGTGCATGGCTGGCGGCATTGTCGTGCTGCAGCACCCCAGCGCTGATGGAAATAGCACCAGCTCCTTGTGTTCGTGCTATTTTGAGCTTGCCTGCCCCTGCTGGTGGTGCCTGCAGCTTGCTGGCGCTGGACTGCAGGTGCAGTACCCCTCACTGCCGCTGGGGGTAATCGAACGGGCCGTCGGGCTGGAGCTGTCACTCCTTCCACAGCTCCCCCGCCCCACCGGAGGAAATCGGGAGCTGCTGGGCTGACGTCATCGGTGTGCCTGCCGACGGCCAGCGCGTTGACGTCACCGGCGTGCCTGCCGACGGCCAGCGCGTTGACGTCATCCCGGCGCGTCGACCTCAGCGCGACCTCGTCTCTGCTGACGCCCAGCGCGCTGACGTCATCAGGGCGCGCCATCCACATGGCGTCGGCGCGCCTCCCGAGGGCCCGAAGATCAGCAAACGAGGTGTCGGTGAGTTGCAATCGAATGTAGGCCGGCAGCAGATGCAGGTAAGTATATTCAAACAACAGGCATGGCGTGTGCCCGTCTAATAACGCCACCATTTCCTTTAGGAGCGTAGATGGCCGCCGGTCGCCCAGGCCCCCCATATGCAGGATCCTACCTGCCCGCTCCATCCTACTTAGTCCGTAAATTTGGAGCAGGAGCTGTTTCAGGCCGAGGTATTTGTCATTGTCCGGGGGGGCTGCGAGGAAGTCCGATACTTCTTCCACCGCATCCTGGTCGAGGGCTCCCACCAGGTAATAGAAGCGGGTGGCATCGACCGTGATGCCCCGCAGGTTGAAGTGGGCCTCCGCCTGCTGGAACCAGATGAGCGGCCGTGTGGTCCAGAAGCTGGGCAGTTTTACGGAGACCGCGTCCAGAGACAGGGTCGGGCTGGCGTGTGAGGAGGTAGGGCTTTGTTCTGTCTCCATCATGATGCCAATGGAGCGTCGGGGGTCACCAATGTAGTGCGTGGGTCTCAGAATGAGGCAAGTAGTCCGCAGTTTGAGAAGCACTATACTTTATTTCCTCCCGGTTCAGGGGAAGACGAAACCAGGGGAAGATGGCACCCAAACCCTGCCTTTTATACCCTCCGGCTAAGGACCGCCTCCGGACTGCACCACTCCTGTGCCGAGGGGTTCGGCAGTATAATGGGACGACCCTTAGGAGCCGCCACACTGCTGCTTTAATGTAACAGGCTACGGGGATCTGGTTTCCAGCCGACCAGTGAATCTCTGCCCAGCATAGGCAGCAGTATGGTGCAGCTGGAAATGTCACTTCTCCAGCAACCCAGGTTCAATCATGACGTTGGGTGCTGTCTGCGTCTAGTTAGCACATTCTACCTGTGGCAGTGTACGTAGGTCTCTTCTGAGTACTCCAGTTTCCTCTGATATTCCCCATGGCACGTGGGTGGTAGTTTAATTGGCCACTGTAAATTGTCTCTAGTGTTTTGGTAGTTGTAGAATCTAGGGTGATTTGATGGGAATGTTGTTTTCCCTGTGACCGTATGGGTTTCCTTCATGTGCTCTGGTTTCCACCCACGTCCCAAAGACATGCAGGTTTGTAGATTAATTGGCTACTGCAGATGGCTGGTGGAAACTCAGGGAATTGATGAAAATTTGGGGAGAACAAAATGTCATGTGTAGAATAGGCGGTACAAACTCACTGGAGCATAGAACCTGTTTCTCTGTGTATCACTCTTTGGAGTCAGTTTAATTCAATGTCCCGGGTGTAAAAAGGAACTGCGTATGCTGGTTTAAACCGACGATAGACACAAAAAGCTGGAGTAAAACCCCTGTCTCATGGTGCGAGTTGACACACGAGGTACCCAGAGTTAAAACTCATGGTAATAACATACGATTAACGTAGCTGTAACGTCGGAACTCGTGGACGCAACTTAGAGTCTCGTGGTGCTAACGGCAGGTACTCGTGAAACTTGTCAACTCTTGAGAAAAATCAAACATGTTTAAAGTTTTCCATGAGTCAAATTTACTCTTGTGGTTAAGAATTGAAACATTTTAACTCGTTGTAAGAACGTAGTGGCCCGTGTGTTTACCTTAATGTATCGTGAGTCTACCGTGGGAACTCTTTAACTCAGCGGGCAGGCAGCAGTTGATTGTTGCTCCCTTCAGTTTCCCAGGGGGTCGGGGTGTGTGTGTCTCTCTCCCTCCCTCCCTCTCACACAGGCTGAGAGATTGCCTCTGTGAGTGTACTTCTCTTTCTCCCCCTCTCCAACACAGTAAGACCGAGGTACTGTGCTCAGTCCATCTGTGTCTCCGACATACACAGTAAAACTCTGCTTTGTGTGTGTATATACGTCTCCCCCCATTTCTCTTTTTTTTCCCCCACTCCTCTTTCTTTCTCCCCCCACCCATGATGTATTCTGCTTAGTCTCTCTTCCATCCCACACACACAGATAGACCTAGGTCCTGTGCGCTCTTTCTCTTCCCCCAGTCACCCCGAAGTACATCACACTGCCTCTGTGCCTCTCTGTCTCTCTCCCCTCTCTCCTTCCTACACAATCAGAGGTCCACACTGTCTCTGTGTCTCTCTCTCCCCTACACCCACACAGACAGAGGTACACACTGCCCATTGTGTGTGTGTGTGTGTGTGCGTCTGCCTCTCTCTCTCCCACACATGCAGTTAAAGGTACTCCACGTTGTGTGTGTGTGTGTGTGTGTGTGTGTGTGTCTCTCTCTCTCTCTGTCCCACACCCACACACAGACACACAGACAGTCAGTCAGATGGATGGGGAGGTTGCAATTATACTTCTGATATGGGGAGTGGTTAGTAACGGTGAGGTCACTATATTAAAGGTACATGCACATGTCATCTACATCCACGATGTTGCTCTACCTGCAATAGCCTCGCTCCCCATCAGCAACGCCAGCCGCTTCTGCAACAGCCTGCCCCTGAACTGCCCTGGATGGCTGTCGCCACTGACATTTTCGAGTGGCATGGCAAGCACTTCCTGGTCCTCGTTGACTCGTACTCCAGCTGGTTCGAGTCGACCAGCTGCACTACCTCACCTCTTCGGCCGGCATCGGGAAGCTTCGCCGCCACTTCGCCACTTTTAGCTCCCCGGCGAGCCTCCAATCTGACAACGGCAGCCAGTTCACCAGTGCCGAGTTTCGGGGTTTCGCTGCCAGCTGGAACTTCCGACACTATACCAGCAGTCGAGAGTACCCACAAAGCAACGGCCTGGCGGAGCGCGCTGTCCGCAGTGCTAAGGACTTGCTGGAGCATTGCAGACTGTCCGAATCCAACTTTTACCTGGCCCTCCTCAATCTTCGAAACATCTCCCGCGACCCTGCCTTGAGCTTGCCAGCACAGCAGCTGATGGCTCGCACCACGAGACCTCCACTCCCTGTGACCCAGCAGTCCCTCGTGCCCTCTGTTCTCCAGCCTGCTGCTGTCCAGGAGCGCATTGCCCTCAAGCACGCAGTGCAAAAGCGCTCCCACGACCAGTCCTGCCATCCCCTACTGCGTCGGTTCCCCGGCCAAGTCATCCGGATGCAGTCCCCCTCCGGTCACTCCAAGCTTGCCACCGTCGTCGGTGATGCTGGTTCGCCGCGGTCCTACCTGGTCGACCACGACAGTACCATCTACCGCCGGTCCTGCCAACATCTGCGGCTTGTCAACGAGCCCCCACCACCGCCTGCCGACCCTTTCTCCCCTCCGTTGTCCGCCACACTGCCCGCCGCCCCACGCATGCCTCGGTCCCTGCCATCTCAGCTCTTCCAGCCCCGCTCTCCGCCTGGCAGCCCTCGTTCCCCTGCCCGTCCACCCGCTGCGCCTGCATCCCCTCCTCTGACTCCGCCTACTCTTTCTCCTCCTGGATCCCCGGTTCGGTCACCCGCTCCCGCTCCGGCCCCTGCTCTTCCTGCAGTGGGGGGAGATGGCGAGCTGCGTACCCGGTCCGGGCGGCTGGTTAAGCCGCCTGTCCGCTATGGTGAATTTGCTTAGCTGTTTGCTCATCTGTTGTTTAACTGTTTGCTTACCTGCTCATAGCGCATGAGCCGTGGTCGCCCCGTCACTACTGTATTGCTTTTGTTTCCAAGGGGAAGGATGTAGATGACATGTGCATGTACCTTTAATATAGTGACCTCACCACTACCATCCACTCCCCATATCAGAAGTATAATTGCAACCTCCCCACCCATTGATCTCTCTCTAGCTCCTGTGACAGACCACGTACAGCTAGGGCAGTAACGTTTGTGTATTATCAATAAATAGTAGTAAAGACACAGTGTGTTGATGACTCCTCTTTACAAAAGGGTGTTATACAGATATGATATTAACTTGTTTGACTCCGAGTTTATATTCATACATTCGTCTAGTATGTCTAGCAACAAAGATTGGTAGTCTTGGGCGTATGATTTCAGATAGTCTCGAATTTGAAGATATCTAAAATATTGATTACCTTTCAGGTGATATTTCGACTGTACTTCTTGAAATGAGAGAAGAGTTCCCATCTCATAAAGATCTCCTAGTTTTTTGATTCCTAAACTTTCCCAATATGTGAACGTTTTGTCTAAAATAGATGGCTTGATCAAAGAATTATTGACAATGGGTGAAAGAAGAGATAAATTTCTCAGTTTAAGGGTTGACTTCACGTCTCCAGGTCCGTACGGTACTGTGGATAATCGGATTTTTCTCATATACTGTTTTCTTCAAGTTTATTGGAGAGAGAAGAATCGCGCCTATATTAAAAGGCGAACAATCCTCTCTCCATTATTAACCATTTTACCTGTTGGCCTGTGTTGTCCAACCAATAAATCACATTTTTAATATTCATTGCCCAATAATATTATAAGAAATTGGGGACAGCCAATTCACCAGTTTCTTTAGGTTTACATAGGTGCCGTTTATGGATTCTATGTGTTTTATAATCCCAAATAAAGTTTGTAATCAGAGAACCAAGTTTAAAAAAAAAAAAAAAAAAAATGTTAGGAAGGTATATCGGTATTGATTGAAATGTACAGAATTTGTAAGAGCCCTATCCAGCTCTCTTGAAAACATCCAGAAAACCTGCGTCCACCGCCCTCTGAGGCAGAGAATTCCACAGACTCACCACTCTCTGTGAGAAAAAGTGTTTCCTCGTCTCCGTTCTAAATGGCTTATTCCTTACTCTTAAACTGTGGCCCCTGGTTCTGGACTCCCCCAACATCGGGGACATGTTTCCTGCCTCTAGCGTGTGCAAACCCTTAACAGTCTTATATGTTTTAATGAGATTCCCTTCCATCCTTCTAAACTCCAGAGTGTACAAACTCAGCTGTTCCATTCTCTCAGCATTTGACAGTCCCGCCATCCCGGGAATTAATCTTGTAAACCTGCGCTGCATTCCCTCAATAGCAAGAATGTCCTTCCTCAAATTCCTAGATGAACAGCATCTCCTATTCCGTCTGGGCAGCTTACCAAGGTATGAACAATGAATTCTCAAAGTTTAGATACATCTTTGGATGTCACAACACTCCACAAGAGAACTATCAGGACAACCCAGACTGGACATCAAAGCCCCACAATGGCAGTTTTTCAAGTGACCATGTCTCTGATATATTTCTCTTTATTGCCACCAGCTAGGCTGCAGCTCTAGTCTCCCTTCTGTCTGCAGGTAGCTCCTTCAAAAGAATATATTTATAGTTATCTGAAACAGAACTCCAGTTCTAGCATTGAGATTTTCCATGTCTGTGTTAAAACTTAGCAGGTCAGGCAGCATCTGTGGGAAGAAGAACAGTAAAGGGCCTGTCCTACTAGGCGATTTTTTAGGCGACTACTGGCGATTCATAGTCGTAGCAGGTCGTCGAAAAACTGGCGACTGGACTAATGGGTCTGTCCCACTTAGGCAATTTTTTAGGCGACTGCCGGTGACTGCGACAATGGAATTCACCAAAGTCAGCACCGGGGACAACCCATGCCAACCTGACGACAACCTACAACAGCACCTACGTCAGGAGAAGACAGGCTACAACAAGCCCACGGTCGCTGACTGTCGCCGAAAAGTTTTGAACATTTCAATATCCAGCAGTGACCAGAAAAAAGCTACAACTATTTGGGCGACTGAGGAGACTACTCACGACCATATATGCGACACCCCGGCGACCATGTGGTGACAGCCTAGTCGCCGGCAGTGGCCTAAAAAATCGCATAAGTGGGACAGGCCCTTTAGTGTTTCAAGGTGGAGATCTGAACTGATGAATGACCTCTGACCTGAAATCTTACCCCTTTTTCTTTCCATGGATGCTGCCGGCCCAGCTGAGTGTTTCCATTATATTGTTCTTTTATTTCAGTTTGGCAGTTACTTTGATTTTTCACAGCTGCTTTTTATTTTGGTCTCTTTTGATCATGACAACCGCTATTTAATTGTCACTCACTTTTCTTTCGCTCAAAATCCCCAGCTTCTCTAGTCTGACCTTGTGACTAAAGTTTCACATCTCTGGAACCATTTTAGTATATCTGTTCCTCTACAAATAACCTTCCATCATTGCTAATATATCGCGATTTGAATTGTGTAAATTACCGCAGCTATGACCTAACCTATGTCACTGACAATATCCCTACATTTGTAAATGGCATCGCTGTTTATGAACCCGAGCATCTCGCATGTCTTACTCATTGTTCACTAAAATATTTATGCTCAGATGTGCCCAGGTCCCACCATTCTTGCACATCCTTCAGAACTGCCACACAGACTATATTGCCTCTCCCGTTTAAGAAAGAACTGCAGATGCGGGAAAAATCTATGGTAGACAAAAAAGCTGGAGAAACTCAGCGTGCGAGGCAGCATCTATGGAGCGAAGGAATAAGCGGCGTTTCCGGTCAAGACCCTTCTTCAGTCCGTGATCTGTGATTAGAATGGAGACGAGGAAACACTTTTTCTCACCGAGAGTGGTGAGTCTGTGGAATTCTCTGCCTCAGAGGGCGGTGGAGGCAGGTTCTCTGGATGCTTTCAAGAGAGAGCTGGATAGGGCTCTTAAAAATAGCGGAGTCAGGGGATATGGGGAGAAGGCAGGAACGGGGTACTGATTGGGGATGATCAGCCATGATCACTTTGAATGGCGGTGCTGGCTCGAAGGGCCAAATGGCCTACTCCTGCACCTATTGTCTATTGTCTCTTAAACTCCATACAAATATCTCACTGTTCAATACACCTGAACTTCTGTCACATATGGGTTCCAAAGTTTTATCCTGCCTCCTGCATTGAAATCATGAATATATATTCCTGGAGAGTACCACTGTATATATTCATCTGTATATATCATATAGGCTCATATGATATGACCCTACTTTTTTATCCTTAAAACAATTTCTAAACCATATTAATTGACCACCCTTAGTTGCTCCTAGCATGTAAGTGTGCCGTAGAATTGGGGGAGTTGATAAAAATGACGGGGAGAATAAGAGAAGAAAACTAGATTTAATGTAACATTAATGTTAATGGTGGTTAATGGTCGACGTGAGCTAAGGGCCTGTTTCTGTGTTATATTTTACTATGCCTTTGGCTCCGTTACCACAACTCCTTATATGTACTTCCCTCTTGTCCTACAACACTCCAAGATGCTTACAGATTTCTGACCTTGTAAATATTCCTAATTTTAGATGTCGCACAGTTGACGACTTGCCGTTAAAGGTCAGATGCTGATGTTTACATTTCTTTGCCATTTAATATTTTATGTGTCATTCTCAACTGTCAATGTATGTCATGTTGTCACTTGTGGGCGGAGCACCAAGGAAAATTCCTTGTATGTGAATACTTGGCCAATAAACGTATTCATTCATTCATAACCTCTTGCCCTCTGCCTCCATTCTTTTTAGATTGTTTATTATCACTTCAGATATCGGTTCTAAGCTTTCCATCTGTGACGACGGAGGTTATTTTACCCAGTTCAAATGGATGGATTTTAGTTTGAAGCCAGCCATGGCTGTTGTCAGCCATTACATGAATGAAGTTTCTGGGCAGTGGTCTGGAACAGCAACGGCACCAGATTTCCCTTTTGTTTTCCAACTTCGTCTCATTCAGGAACCTTAAAAGCAACCACAGCTACATTATCTGAGATTAGAATATTAGCTTCAGAACTTTAGCACGTGATAATTGTTCACTTTTTAACAGAGGCTTCAGAGGAATATCTAAAATTAAATGTATAATTTGGCATCATGTTCTGACTATGTATATAAAAAAAAAAGTACAAAAATTCTATCCAGTCAACCCCCGCATTCCAGAAGGGTTTGATTCCCAGAAAACCGTTGGTATTGCAGTTTTCCATAATGCAAAACCACATCATCTGCACATGTTAAGAAATGGCAGTTGAATTGAATTTAAAAAATTGGCACAAATTTTGCGAGTGAATTTTTATTCCGCATCTCAGAATTTTTGCCAGTGATTTGTAAATTCCATAAGTGTGAACCTCCGTTGCTGTAACACAGAGGTTGCCTGTATTGTAATAAACTGTCTTTGCCCTAAATTATAAGTTATTTGTCACAGATAGTCATTGTTGTCCAGAATTAACTGCACATTAACTGCACATTAACTGCACAATTAACCGCTAAATTCTTTTAATCTCTTTTAAAAATATATTTATATTCTACTATTAACTGTACATATGTGCATTGGTGTCGTGTTGTATTTCTTTTAATGGAGGAGAAGCAAATGGAATTTCGTTGCTCAGTTTTGTGCAATGACAATAAACATATTCTATTCTATTCTACAAGGAGGCAGTGAATTCAAATACAATTGCTATGATTCAGAGGCATTTAGAAATACACTGGGTCCCATGTTTACACGGGAGAGCTGGACCTCCAATGCAATATTCTACCTCTCCACAAATTCCAGTATTGGTGGCCAGTTGGGGGGGCTTTCTGTAACGCTAGTATGGGTGTTGTGGTCTGAAGGGACTGGTTTCCAGAGGGCTAGTATGGACATTGTGGGCTGAATGAGTTCTTGGACTGACAGCTCAGTCACTCAGGTCTGGTGGGCTGGCAGTTCAGTCACTCAGGCCTGGTAGGTTGGTAGCTCAGTCTCTCAGGGCTGGTGGGCTGGCAGCTCCGTCACTCAGGGCTGGTCTGCTGGCAGTTCACTCGCATCTATTTCTTGAAATTCCATTTTGAGCAGAGTGCAGGCCATCAAATTCAATTTCATAGCATTTCAATCAGAGCGCAGGCCACCAAATTCAACCTCATAGCATTTCAAGCAGAGTGCAGGTCACCAAATTAAATTTCATAGCACTTAAAGCAGAGTGCAGACCACCAAATTCAATTTCATTGCTTTTCAAGCAGAGTGCAGGTCACCAAATTGCCAAACAACTCATTGCATTGTCATTAAGTACTAACAATTCATTTATTGCAAGTACATTGGAGACTCACAGTTTAGTTGATTCACAGCTTAGAATCACAGTTGTAGACTCTCCCTCGCGATCTTCCAGAGTGACTGACTCATGTCCAGGCATCCGGGGTTTATAGTCCTGCCCCCACTTCCCCACCCCAGAAGGGGTGTTACCTTCACCGTGGTGATTGACAAGCGAGAGGACCAATCGGCTAATCTCAAGATTTTCTATATACTCATAACTTTTTTCTTTTTTATCGAACAGAAAAATCCTCAGGGCTGTGCAGACAGGAAGTGGTCAAGATGAGACTTTTAGTTATATAGATTTAAATAGATAAGACATAGAGGTGGATGGTCCTAATGCAGGCAAATGGGTTTGGTGTAGATGGGTATGAAGGATTGGTGTTCACGAGGTAGGTCAAAGAGCCTGTTTCTGTGCTGTACAACTATCATATGATCATGTGAAAGGAGCAAAATTAGGCCATTCGGCCCATCCAGTCTACTCTGCTTATCTACGGCTGATCTATCTCTCCCTCCTAACCCTTTTCTCCTGCTTTCTCCCCATAACATCTGACACCCGTACTACTCAAGAATATATCTATCTCTGTCTTAAATATATCCACTGACGGCCTTCTGTGGCAAAGAATTCCACAGATTCACCACCCTCTGACTAAAGATATTCTTCCTTATCTCCTTCCTAAAAGAACGTCAGTAATTCTGAGTATGACCACTAGTCTCTCCCACTAGTGGAAACATCCTCTCCACATCCACTGACTGAGAATAAATAGTTAATCTGTGGACATTGAGCCCTATGGCAGAAGTCTGTTGTTGTGGTGATTGGTGGTTATTGCAGTTGGCTTTAGCTCTTTACTGAATCCTTCCATTCTTCAGACTAAATGTAAGGAGCGAATTTGGAAGATGCGCAAAAAATTGGCCCTCTGGTTGCTCAGCAACAGAGCACACGACTTAAAATTATAATGTTTTCAGGAAATGGTTGAGTTATATTTGGATGGTGAGCCATCTGTATTTAACGGATGGAATTATGTAATCAGTATTTTTTACAATATTCCAAAACTTGAACTTCATGTAGGGAAAAAATAATCAGATTATGGTTGTGTAAGAAGGAACTGCAGATGCAGGGTCTGAAGAAGGGTCTCGACCTGAAACGTCATCCATTCATTCTTTCCAGAGATGCTGCGTGTCCCACTGAATTACTCCATCTTTTTGTAATCAGATCAGCGTTGGTTGTTATGGATATAATCTCAGCATCATTGGGTCATGTTGGTTGCAAAGGAATATTAGTGGTCTATGTTATTTGGCTTATTTCATCTAGCTGGCAATAAATGTCTGCAGCTTTCCCCAGGGTAGGTTTATATTGCATTTAGTTGATATTTGGTCTTTGTATAAATGACATCCTGTGTTTTTTTAATGTTATGCCTATTTTTCCTTATGACATAGAAGGAGACTCTTTGGTCCATCGGATCCATGCTGGCCCTTGGATCAATTCCACTATCTGCCCCATTTATTACGTAACATATTCTATCATGTGCATAATAATTCTCACTCCTACCTCACCTTTTTTCCTCACACCCATCTACACTCAGGGTAAGTTGCAGCTGTCAGTTAACCTGCCAAACTGGTGCACGTGAGTGTGGATGTGTGCGCATGGGTGTGTGCGCATGGGTGTGTGCACATGGGTATGTGTGCATGTGACAAGGACCTGCTGATGCTGGAATTTTGTGTGGAACACAGTGAAGGCATAACTCAGCGAGTCAGGCACCATCTCTGGAGGACAAAGATAGGTAATGCTTCAGGATCTTTCTTCAGACATCTTTAAGATGTGGGTGGAAATTGGAGTGTCAGGGAAACATCTGCACGGTCATGCTGAGGATATGCAAACTACACAGCTGAGATTAGAACTGAGAACTGAGATTTGTGATAGCAGCACTATCCTCTGCACCACTGAGTTGCTGTTACAGTTAGTCATAGAATCATACAACAGCAAAACAGGCTCTTCAGCCAATTTAAACACGCTGAGCAAGATACCCATCTATACTCATTCCATTTGTCTGCATTTGACCCTCTAAACCTTTCCTATCCATACAACTGTCCAAATGTCCCTTAAATATTTTATTATGAAGCTGTCTCAACCACCTCTTCTGCCAGAACATTCCATATGCATAGGTGTGATATACAAAGAAGACTTTATTGCCTTCCATCACAGTGAGAAATGTGGAGATGTGGTGGATGTTTATGTTAATTTGTATATAGTTATGTGTCTTGTTGCTTTTTCTTAGCATGGCTGTGTGGTAATTTGAGATTCACTGTACCTTAATTGGTACGCGTGACAATAATCAGACCTTTGAACCTTTGTAGTAATAAAATCGCAACTCGGGTTTTTATTAAATCCTTCCCCTTTTACCTTAAACCTACGCCCTCTAGTTTTTGATTCCTCAACATTGGAAAGAAGACTAAGCTTTTATCCTATCTATGCACCTCATTATTTTATACATCTCCATTAGATCATCCCTCAATCTGCTCAGGTCCAAGGAATATAGTCCTAGCCTGTGCAACCTATCTCTATAACTCAAGTCCTGGCAACATCCTCGTAAAACCTTTCTGCACTTTTTCCAGCATAATGGCATCTTTCCTATAGCCATGCGACTCAAACTGTACACAATACTTCAAGCCTTGTACTATTGCAACTTAATGTCTTAACTTCAATAATCAATTCCATTAGTGATTGTTCACAATAACTGAGTAAGGGTTGATTGGAGCGATTGCTTATCAATTTCAATGCCTTGTCAATTTCAATAGCGTCTGCAGTAAAACGAGCAGTCTGTGTTCTTAAATTGACAGTCTGCTATAACCAAAATCTGTTCTAAAGAAGTCTATAATAACGTGGGTTTACTGTACTTGTACTCATATGTCTTCTGTTCTGGGGAGAGTATTGCGGGACTGTGCAGACCAGTTAGCGGAGGTTTTTAGCGACATCTTTAACCTCTCTCTGTCAACGTGCACTGTCCCTAAATGCTTCATGACTGCTGTCATCATGCCTGTACCCAAAAAACATCCATTACTAGCTTGAATGACTATAGACCTGTTGCTCTCACTTCAACGGTGATGAAGTGTTTTGAACGGCTGGTCCTGGCCCACATTAAGTCCTCACTTCCATCTACCCTGGATCAGCATCAGTTTGCATATAGAGCTAATAGGTCAACGGAGGATGCCATCAACATAGCTCTACATTCTGCACTGACACATCTGGAGCGCCCTAGCTCATATGTGAGGATGTTATTTGTAGATTTTAGTTCTGCATTTAATACCATCATCCCCAGCAGAATGGTGGACAAACTGTCTGATCTGGGTGTTAAAGCAAACACATGCGGATGGATTAAGGACTTTTTAACAGACCGCCCACAGACTGTCTGTGATGGGGATGGGGTCCACTTACTCCCCAGTCCTGACGCTCAGCACAGGAGCGCCACAAGGTTGTGTGCTGAGTCCCATCTTGTATACAATATAAACTTGTGACTGTACACCAACACACAGTACAAACAGGATCATCAAGTTTGCGGACGACATGACTGTGGTGGGACTGATAAACAACAACGACGAGTTTGCCTACAGAGATGAAGTCCAAAAAATGACTGGTGTACCAAAAACAACCTGGTACTCAACCCATCAAAAACAAAAGAACTGGTCGTTGACTTCAGGAGGAAGAGGAGAGAGGAACCTGCTCCTTTATACATCAAAGGAGACATGGTGGAGAGGGTCAATGGCTTTAAGTTCCTGGGAATAAACATCTCCCAGGACCTCAAATGGCAAATGATCACCGTCACTCTCGTGAAGAAGTCACATCAGCGGCTGTATTTCCTGAGGTCTCTGCGGAGAGCAAACGTCTCTCAGCCGCTGCTGCTGTCCTTCTACCGATGCGCCGTGGAAAGTATCCTCTCCTATGGCATCCTGGTGTGGTTTGCTAGCTGCACTGTGGCTGAGAGGAGGGCGCTGCAGAGAGTTATAAAAACTGCACAGAGCATTACAAACGCTCAACTGCCCTCCTTGGATGATATATATAGGGCCCGATGCTTGCGCCGGGCCACAAACATCAAGCAGGACACATCCCACCCTGCCAACCACCTTTTCACTCTGCTACCCTCTGGGAGGCGATTCAGGTCTCTGAAGGCTCGCACCGACTAAAAAATAGTTTCTACCCATGTGCGATAAAATAACTTAATTCCAATAGAGAACACTGGGGAAGCAAAATGTAATTCCAAGAAATGCAACATTCTTTTAAAATTCTTTTTAAATACTTATTTATTATTTTTATTAATAAGTGTACGTATGTGTCAATGGTTGTCGTGTTTGTATTTTTTAACCGGAGGAGATGCAATGGAATTTTGTTGCACAGTATTGTGCAATGACAATAAACGTATTAATTCATTCATTCTATAACACTCCCCAGGGGCTTACAATTTATGATGAAAGTCCACACTTGACTTGAGAAATAAGAATTTCTGAAAGATGTATGACAGATTTGTGCAGTCACTGTGCCAGCTGAGGTTGATGAGATTAGATACTGCACAAATATGACACATGGTTGTAAAGATATGGGGTGGTGCTGCATTGTACAAGAAGCCGTTAGCTGTGTATGATGCCTTTTAGAACCTTGGGAGCAATGGATCTTATTAAAGAAGAGCGGTCTCTTACTGGAAATGAAATGCTGGTATTTTGTGCAGTTTTCTGTTTCAATCAATTTATATTGAATTACTCTCTGGTACTTATTGTTTTCTTGGCTGAAAATTAGAAGTCTAGGTTACATGCTGACTAAGGACCCATGGCACATTTCATTTGTAATCCTGTGGAAGGGCCAATATCCTGAGCCCCCGCTTGTCAGTGATGTTTGAAGGGATAGGGATCTGATCTGCACGTTCAGTGAAAGGTTTTTTTTTGACGGATATGTAATACCTGTTCCATTCTCAGGACATTTTTGTTTTTATGCAATCTAGTTTCTCTCACTAGCATGTCTTCTACATCGCTACATGTCAAGAGGACATGTCATGTAAACTTCTAATTAAGTAAAGGCCAGCACAGTGGCACAGTGGTAGAGCTGCTGCCTTACAGCGCTTGCAGCACCGGAGACCCGGGTTCGATCCCGACTTCGGGTGTTGTCTGAATGGAGTTTTTACGTTCTCCCCGTGATCACGTGGGTTTTCTCCGAGATCTTCGGTTTCCTCCCACACTCCAATTACGTACAGGTATGTCATACAGATATGTAGGTAAATTGGCTTGGTATAAGTGTAAATTGTCCCTAGTGCGTGTAGGATAGTGTGCTAATGTGCGGGGATCGCTGGTCGGTGTGGACTCAGTGGGCCGAAGAGTCTGCTTCCACACTGTATCTCTAAAGTAAACTAAACTAATCATTCAAAGTGATCAGATGGAGCCTGAGATGCAGTGACCTGGTGCCAAATCACATCATCTAATTAGTCATGATGATTGGCATCTCTTTAAAATAATACCTGTTGCCATTCTAATGGTTGTTGTCCATCATTGTATGAGATTGTATACTATTATATTATATTTATTATTATATTTATACAATATTTCATAGTCATTGCAGTTTAATAACAGTGGCACCACTGTCCGGAGCAATAACTAAAAAATTAGTTTAAAAAATAATTAATGGTTATTGTTCTACAGAGTTCTAAGTAACAGGTTTAATTTGTTTTCCAATACTACTCAATCAGGGATTAATGACCTATACTCTTAATTCTGTAGATTAAAGTCACCAAAAAGTTCTGACAATGGGTCTTTGGCCTGAAATGTTACCTCTGTTTCTCTTCCCTCAGATGCGCTTGCTGAGTATTTTCAGCTCTTAGTTTTCATTTTAGATTTCCAGATCTGAAATTTTCTTAAGATGAAAATTACTTTTCTTCAGATGACTAGGTGAAAGTGGGGGGGGAAATACTAGGCGTTCACTAGGTGTCCTGTGCAATTTTATAATTCCTCACAGCGGTCACAGGTTTTGTTGCTTGTCTCCTCCCTCTAGTGGTACAACAATCCAATTACATGTACCTCTGAAAAACCAAGTCGGGAGTCAAGAGTGTTTTATTGTTATCTGTCCCAAAATGCATCATTGAAATTCTTACAGAAATGTAAACATAGTACTCTGTAAAACCCATAATAAACATGAAAAAAGTTTAGTATTTATAGAGAAAAAAAACAAATGAATAAATAAATAAATACAAAATATCCAGACAAATAAATAAGCAATAAATATTGTTTGCAGTAACATCACAGGCACATACAGAAAAAACAAAGTGTACATAAATTCTGTTTAAATTGCATATACAATTTTAAAATAAAGCAGACTGCAAAAAGTAAGAGATAAGTGCAAAACATCAAACAAGAGGAAAAAAAAACAAGTCCATAGTTATGCTAGAGATGATCCATAGTTTTCTGTTGTCAAGGTAGGGTTAGAGTTGTGCAGGTGATTCAAGAACCTGATATTTGTAGGAAAGTAGCTTTAGACTTTAGAGATACCGCGTGGAAAAAAGCCCTTCGGCCCACCGAGTCTGTGTCAACCAGCAATCACCCCGTACACCAACACTACCCTATGCACTAGAAACAATTTACAATTTTTACCAAAGCCAAGTCACCAATAAACCTGTATGTCTGTAGAGCTGTTCCTGAACCTTGTGGTATAGGAACTCAGGCTTATGTCCCTCCTGCTTGATGATAGCAATGAGAAGGGGGTATGACTTAAATGTTGGGGATTCTTGATGATCTTTCGAAGTACAGTATATCTGGGATGTAATGATATGAACAGGTCGGGTTACACTCCCATTCATATTCACATTGTTCCCAGCTGCATTTATGACAATGCCTGTCAAATAAGTTAATTGGCAAAGAGCACAATGTCATGAGTAGTAGCATTGCTTAAAGGCAGCCTGTAACTAATTATTTTGAATGGTTGCATTGTGACTGGAAAGCATGGTGGGCATTATGTCCGAATTGAACTTCTATTCTACTACTTGACTGGATATCAAGAAAGCCTTCTGCAAAGTCTTCTGATTCGAAGCATGTGTATAAGGTGACAAACAAGATAGGTGTCTTGCTCCTGTGAGAGATCGCATTCCCGTGTATACCCACTGGAGGTGCTAAAGGTAACAGTAGCTCATGTCAATGCCAAGAGATTAGTCCCTTATATCCAATTGTATTGCATGCTGATATGTTGATCCGAGTTGTCATGGGGCAAAGAGTTCATTGCAGAGCCTAACGCAGCTTCACCAACACCTAGATTTATTGCAGCCCTAACAAACCTCTCCTAAGAATAGCTAGCAGTCACAAACATTGCCTCCGTTTGTAGCTCCCTCATGCAGGCACCTCTTTAAAGGTACAAAAAACATACTTCAAACATAACATAAAATAAAAAAAGATACCGGACTGAAGGCGGAGGCAGCCAGTAACAGCGCCACTGGATGTACATCTGACCAATACAACCACCTGGTCCTCAGCAGAGCTCTGACTGCCACCTTGGTGTTTCTGATTGGCTATGGTTGGCAGAGTCTATCACATTGATGTTCTTGAGGGTAATATCTTTCTTGAATCAGAAGATTATGGTATTGAATCAGAATCCAAATGCTATTCTGGAGATTTGAGCATCCATGTTTGGGCTAGCTCTCCAGAGCAGCACCTTTGAAGGTGTACACAGAGGGAGTACGGTATTTTTGTGGGTACTGTAAAATGCCGTGAGACGTCTTGAAAGGGGTGTGAAAGGAGCTATTGTTTTTCTTCGTTCATCGGAATTGTTGTGGTGCTGGTCATAGATTTTGCCTCCAACACAGGATCATACTCTTCCAGGATCACTCCTATCTCATTCCTGTGTACCCCGGGCAGGTTGCTGCGACCTAGCTCTGGGGTGCAGCCAGAGGGTGTCTCTGTAGGCCCAGATTGACCTCATCTCAAAGGTCTTTGAGATCTCTTCAATTGTTATATACTGTAAGTACTCTCGTTTAGTTTACCGATACAGTGAAAAAAACAGGCCCACCGAGCCCGTGCTGACCAGCGACCCCCCTACACTAGCACTACCCTACTCACGAGGGACAATTTACAATCTTTACCGAAGCCAATTAACCCACAGACCTGTACATTTTTGGAGTGTGGGAGGAAACCCAAGTGGTCACGGGGAGAATGGAGAAACTCCAAACAGGCAGTACCCGTAGTCAGGATCAAACCCGGGTCTCTGGCGCTGTAAGGCAGCAACTCTACTGCTGCGCCACAGTGCCAATGATAGAAAGACAAACGGCTCATTAGTTTAGTTTCCGTAACTGCAGTAAATTTCATGACCGCAAACAAAGTATATTGCAACCACTGAAGTCCATTTGATGCATGATCACTGTTCCGACAGGGAATGCAGCAACCAATTTGTTCAAAGAAAGTTGTTGTGAAGTGAAGTGTGCTAATCGTCAGATAAACCTTATCTGTTGGTTGAGACTGGTGAGGACCAAAGGACAGTGGAGTGGCACAGTTAACCTTGCATTACTAGCGACCTTGCTGCAGTCATGACTTCCGGCGTTGTCTGTATGTAAATTTATGTTCTCCCTCTCCCCGCATGGGTTTCATCTGGGTGCTCTGATTTCCCCTCGCATCTGAAAAACATACAGACTGGTGGGCTAATTGGTCACTGTAAATTGTAGGTCAGTGGTAGAATCTGAGGGGGAGTTGATAGGAATGTGAGGAAAATAAAAGAAAGTGGGATTAATATAGGATTGGTTTAAAACAGGTGTTAGATGGTCAGTTTGGACGTGAGAGCATGTTTATTTGCAGAAACTCTCTGAAACTATTGCTCTGATTCACTTGTTCTCACATTTGCTTCTGATTGTACAGCACTCCCTCAGTGTTCCACTAAAAAATCAGTCTAGATTTTGTGCCCTGATTGCTAGAATAATTTTTAATCTACACTAATTTGACATGCTCTGCAGTTCAGTTGGTGCATTAGATGCACAAACATATTACTGGTCCCAACTAGAAACATTGCCTGTCCAATTTAGGAGATTGAGAGGGATCTATAGAAACTTACGAAATTTAGATGCAGGAAGATTGTTTCCCGATGTTGGGGAAGTCCAGGACAAGGGGTCACAGCTTAAGGATAAGGGGGAAATCCTTTAAAACCGAGATGAGAAGAACTTTTTTCACACAGAGAGTGGTGAATCTCTGGAACTCTCTTCCATGAGGGTAGTCGAGGCCAGTTCATTGGCTATATTTAAGAGAGGGAGTTAGATGTGGCCCTTGTGGCTAAGGGGATCAGAGGGTATGGAAAGAAGGCAGGTACGGGATACTGAGTTGGATGATCAGCCATGATCATATTGAATGGTGGTGCAGGCTCGAAGGGCCGAATGGCCTACTCCTGCACCTAATTTCTATGTTTCTATTCCCTCCAAAGATGCTGCCTGACTCGAGCACTTTGCGTTTTGCTCAAGATTCCAGCATCTGCAGTCCTTTGTGCGTTCATATCACTCAGATATTACTGTATGTCAAACATCTCTCAATTGAATTTTCCTTATATATATTGGAACTCATTTTGAATTCTTAAGTGGCTGAGTAGCAACAGGCTTTAAGTGGTCTAATTTAATTCCCCTCTCATTCGCTCTTCTAAGAAACTGGAAATAATAGCCAAATTAATCAGCAACAATGCTTCATTCATTAAATTTTTTTTTGAGCCTCCCTGTATTCTTGCATTAGCTTTCTTTTTAAAAAATCGTCATCTGCAGCTATTATTTCCAAACCTTATAGCAACACTTGCAGGTAGTCATATGAAATGGTCCACAAAGGAGGAAAGAAACATTTTTTTGTGGATTATTTTGCAACCTGCACATGTTATGTATTGCTTATGCATTGATATTGTTTCAATAATTATGATTAATAATATCTTGCTTCAAGTCATGCCCCAAGGTTGGGATAAACAAATGGGGTTTCTGCAGAAATACAATTTCTTAGGAAGGATTGATCATGAGATTAAGGTCCATTTATCTTTAATTCTCCAGAAAGCCAAAACTGGGAAACCTGTAATAAATGTAACAAGATGAGACCAAAGCGATCACATCACTGCAGTCGGTGTGGACACTGCATTCGTAAAATGGATCATCATTGCCCCTGGTAAGTTTTTACTAAGCTTTGTATTCTGGAAACAAAATAACATGAAATAAAAACGACACACACACACACACACACACACACACACACACACACACACACACATATATATATGTGGCATCTTATTTCACGTTGCTTGTAGAACTTAATACGTAAAGTTTGCACTAGTTTCTGAAATGAACGTGGCTACAGTATGGGGTCGGGACAACAGTTTTGTTCCAAAACAAATCATAAACATAGATCTGTGTCTGGAAACATTATCCCTGGTTGGATGTGATATGGGCTGTAATATCGCTATGGTAAGTGAAAAGAATTTTGGAAGCAGAATTCAATTGGAAATTTTTCCTTAAAATTCTGACTTTATGAGCCCTACCCTTTTGAGATTCGCTTCAGCACATTTAAGTTTCCAAGCAAACATTGTGGTCATCTAATCAGGAACGAAAGCAATCTTAATTTCACACGTGTATGGTTTGTATCGCTAACGTTGCAGATTTAACCCATTGATGTTGATAGAATCGGTCACTGCTCCTGGTGCACTACACTGTCTTGTACCAGCTCAGTCTCAACTTTGATCTAACTTTTCCTATTGTATCTAAGTATATTAAATTAAGCCTAATAATGCTCCTATGGCCTCTTCTATTTCTTCCTACTGCTTTCTGTAATGCCCCAAATGAGTAAGGTCTGCTTAGTCTCTCAGTATTTTACACACACAGATAGACCTAGTGACTACGCGCTCTTTCTCTTCCCCCCAGGACGCCCCATGTCATATCGTACACGCATTGCGAAACAGTCACACAGCCTCTGTGCCTCTCTCTGTCTCTCTCCCCCTCTCTCCCCTACACAATCAGAGGTCCACACTGTCTCTGTGTCTCTCTCTCCCCTACACCCACACGGACAGAGGTACACACTGCCCATTGTGTGTGTGTGTGCGTCTGCCTCTCTCTCTCCCACACATGCAGTTAAAGGTACTCCACGCTGCCTGTGTGTGTGTGTGTGTGTGTGTGTGTCTCTCTCTCTCTCTCTCTCTCTCTCTCTCTCTCTCTCAGCTCATACACACACCACACACACACACACACACACACACACACACACAAATAATTTTGGAAGCAGAAGACAAATGGAAAACTTTCCTTAAAATTCTGACTTTATGAGCCCTACCCTTTTGAGATTCGCTTCAGCACATTTAAGTTTCCAAGCAAACATTGTGGTCACCTAATCACGAACAAAAGCAATCTTAATTTCACACGTGTATGGTTTGTATCGCTAATGTTGCAGATTTAACCCATTGATGTTGATAGAATCGGTCACAGCTCCTGGTGCACTGCACTGTCTTGTACCAGCTCAGTCTCAACTTTGATCTAACTTTTCCTATTGTATCTAAGTATATTAAATTAAGCCTAATAATGCTCCTATGGCCTCTTCTATTTCTTCCTACTGCCACTGTAATGCAAAAAGAGTAAGGTGTGCAATTGCATTCAGTATTTTACTTCGGAGTCACGTGAGTGACTACGTGAAGAACCCCGCCAGGATGCATGTGTGTCATATCGCTACACGCATTGCAAAACAGTCAGGTGGGGTGGAACGACGTTCCCCGCAGAGGCAAGTTTAAAAGCCAGAACCTGCAGGTAAGAGATACTCTGCGGTCTTTTGTGTTGTTCCCATACTGTTTTACAGGTGGGGAGTCAATGGACAAGTCCAAGAAAACAACGAGGGCTGCAACAAAGCTGGCGGGGGAGGACCGTGGAGTTGCGGGCAGCCAGCAGCGGCCAGCGGCACATGAATCACCCGTAATGGGAACAGCTGTGCCCGACTTCGCCCCCGCACTGGCCAGATCTACACCGCGGCCAGGCGGTAAGGCAAAACAAAAAACCAACAAAGTCGTTGACTCAGATGAGTCCGACTTCGAGCAGCCGCGAGCGGCCAGCAACCGTGAGCGCTGGAGCCGGATGGAGCGGCTTGTGGAGCAGATGCTCCAACGTGACAGGCTCCGGGAGATGGAGTCCAGTTACTGTGGGCAATATATCACACCCACAGCAGCCTCTTGTAGGGCTGCACAGTGCATCTCCCTCGTCAGAGGCCAGGTCCGTACTGGGGCGCAATTCTGGGGGGGCGGGTTGAAAAGGGGGATTTTACAGAACAGAAATCAGTGTTCAAGGGGTGTAAACGTGAAAATCGACTGGACATGGGGCAAGACTTCATCAGCCAGGTACCAGACTGGCTGAAACCTGGAACAAAATGGCTTATAGTATAGATAATATGTCTCTGATTCAGCTACAGGAACAGGCTGTGATGGACACCACGGCAAACACTTAAAGGTAGGAAACTGTATATCCCTGAATGTTCCCATTGTAAATAATCTGCATATGGAAACATGTCGGAGCAGGAGTTTTGGGGCTTGGATGTCAAACTCCAAAAAATTTTTAAAGCTCATAACAGCGGGCACTAATCCAGCTTTCGCTGTCACAGTAGATGAAAAGGAGATGTCGCAGGATCAACAGGATGCACTGCACTGCTTTGCAACACACAATATGAAATAAACAGCATCAGGAATTTGAGTGCCATTACCGACCTGCTCTAAACCCGAAATTCGCAGGTCTGTGCAAACCTGTGAAACACTTTGGACCACTTTTACTATTTAAAGGTTAATCTATCCAAGCAAGAAAGGAGCTTGATGATTAGGCCAAAAACCCAGGGGCTCATAAAAGCGACTTCATTGAAAAAATACTACGGCCATAAACAGCACCCTTACGCACCCACGAGTCGAACAAGACAAACTGGTGAAAGCTCAAAGTCCAGGTACAGCGAACATTGGTCTTTTTTAGGCCATGGCCCAGACCGGCCTTTTTGGAAGATACGCAAACCTCCAACACCAACCCAACCACAAACCCAGACACCGGCGCCTCAACCTCCACGAAGGATTTACAAAAAGAGGTAAACCTCCATGGTAACCATGGAGGTAGGTGGGTCTGGTTCCTTACAAATTGCAGGGAGTATGGAGGTTGGGGGGGAGATTACACTTCTTTCTGGATGCATGGAGTATGTTAACTACCGACACTTATATTTTAAGCAGTATCCAGGGATATACCATAGAATTTATACACAAATATAGCCCTCCAGTTCAGCATGTACGTACTTTCGTACTTTCAGGTAAAGAAAAATCAGAAGCACATGCTGAACTGGAGCTGCTTTACGCAAAAGGGGTAATTGAAAAATCCCAACACGAATTGCTGGAATTTGTGTCCAATATCTTTACCAAAAACAAAAAAGATGGTGGTTGTCGCATCATCATAGATTTGACCAATTTGAATACATTTGTACAATATATTCATTTCAAAATGGAAACCTTTGTTACTGCTAAACAATTGATTCCCAAAGGTTACTTCATGGCTAGCATCGATTTAAAAGATGCTTACTATTCAGTGCCTATACGAGGTGACCACAGATGTTACTTAAAATTCAACTGGATGGGACAGCTCTGGCAGTATAGAGCGCTGCCAAATGAATGAATCTCTTTATTGTCATTGCACATAGTACAACGAAATTTAAAAGTTAATCCCACGGTGCGATTCACAAGAGCAATTTTAAATATATAAGAAAAGGTAAAAATATATACATATTAAAAAAATGACAGATAAATAACAATAGCAGCTAGGTAGAACCATTCAGTTGAATGTGAGTGTTATTTCTTATTTTGCATTGTTAAGTTCACGTATGGCTATGGGGTAGAAGCTGTCTCTGAGTCTGTTTGTGCGAGTTTTGAAATACCTGTACTGTCTGCCAGAGGGCAGCAGGTGGAACAGGTTGTGTCCAGGGTGGGAAGGGTCCTTCAGGATGTTGGCTGCCCTGCCAAGGCAGCGAGAGCTGAAGATGTCCTTCAGGGAGGGCAGTGGGCAGCCAGTGATTTTTTTTGTGCGGTGTTGATGACCCTTTGAAGGGCTCTCCTGTCCGCTGCAGAGCAGCTGGCATACCATGTGGTTATACAGTACGCCAGCACACTCTCGATGGAGCAGCGGTAGAAGGACACCAGCAGCTTCTCCTCCAGCTTGTTTTTCCTGAGGATCCCCAGAAAATAGAGTCACTGCTGGGCCTTCTTGACTGCTGTGGTGGTGATTGTAGTTCAGGAGAGATCCTCTGTAAATGGGTTAACATCAGCCCCCAGGCTGTTCACGAAGATTTTGAAACCAGCCCTAGCGTTTCTGCGGAAACGAAAACACATGATCATGGCATATCTAGATGACATACTTATTGTGGGCAAAACTTTGGAATTGGCCAAACAAACTGTAACAGCCACAAAACAATTATTTGAAAAACTGGGGTTTATTATCCATCCAGTTAAATCTAAATTAACGCCTTCCACCACAATGGATTATTTGGGGTTCACCATTGACTCAGTTCACATGTCAGTGACTTTGCCAAAGGGAAAGGCTATAGTCTTAATAGAGGCTTGCAATAACCTCATTGACATCAGTAAACCATCCATCAGATTGGTAGCAAGAGTAATTGGCAAAATGGTGGCTGCTTTTCCAGCCACACAATTCGGACCTTTACATTACCAAAATTTACAGAGGGCAAAAATACGAGCACTCAAAATTAATGCTGGTCATTTTGACAGACCAATGAAGCTACCAATCGAAGCTATAATGGAACTAAAATGGTGGAAAGATAACATTCGGCATTGTTCCAATCCAATCATTATCAGCAACCCTTCTATGGTGCTACAAACTGATGCCAGTGCACTTAGTTGGGGTGCCACCAATTCCATCTCCAGCTGTGGAGGTAGATGGAATGAACAGGAGGCATCATTATTACAAACACTAGGCATAAACTACCTGGAAATTTTGGGTGCATTCCATGGCCTAAAGTCATATTGTTCTGGGTTATATCACCAGCATGTTAGACTACAGATTGACAATACCACTGTGATAGCATATATCAACCACATGGGTGGAAACAAATCGACATCATGCGACAATCTGGCTAATATAATTTGGCAATGGTGTATCCAGAGAAATATTTGGATATCAGCTACTTACCTACCAGGTAAACTAAATTTAGTGGCAGACACCAGGTCACGCAAATTTAATGAAAACACCGAATGGATGTTGGATAAAAAAGTATTTGCTGATATTACAGCATGGTATGGAACACCAGATATCGATCTATTCGCATCCAGACTTAATCACCAGTTATCAAACTATGTTTCATGGGAACCAGACCCTGGGGCAGCGGCGACAGATGCATTTTCGCTGCATTGGGGGAAATTGTTTATTTATACATTCCCTACTTTCTGCCTCATCAGTCGGGTATTAAGGAAAATCCAGCAAGACTCTGCGTCTGGTATTTTGGTAGTACCCGATTGGCCTACTCAACCATGGTTCCCTGTGATACTGGACATGGTATTAGAACCATGTATCACCATCCCGAATAGACCAGATTTATTGGTTCATCCTGTAACAAGGGATAGCCACCCATGTCATAACTATATGAGCTTATTAATTTGTAGAGTCTAAAAATACCTCTACTACAGCGGGGACTGACGGACCGAACAGTGAACATTATTTCTGCGGCCCACAGACAGTCCACCCAAAAAACAGTATCTGGTCTATATCAGGAAATGGGAGATATATTGTCACAGAAACAGTATCACCTACAGATCAATGAACATCCCGTCTGTTCTGGAATTCCTGGCAGGCCTCCATTATGATGAGGGGCTCAGTTATAGTGCCATCAACTGCGCCAGAAGTGCCCTGTCAACATATCTATGGCAAGGAACAGAGCGGCATTCTGTTGGGACTCGCCCCCTGGTAACAAAACTTATGAGGGGAATTTTTAATATCAATCCCCCAAGAACCAGGTACTCTCAAATATGGGATGTGAGTATTGTCCTGACTATGCTAAGGAATTGGTTTCCAGCAACAGCTCTGTCCCTACAAAGACTGACACTGAAAACAGTCATGCTGATGGTTTTGGTCACGGCACAAAGGGTACAGTCGTTACATAAATTAAGACTGGACAACATGACTTCTTCATCTGGGAATATAACGTTTTATATTTATGAATTAGTCAAGCAGAACAGACGGGGGTCAGCAGGCCTCAATATAGAATTTAGGTCTTACCCGACAGATAATCGTCTCTGTATAGTAAGACATTTGTTGTTATATATGGAGAACACAAAAATCATCATGAGGCAATGAGATGGCACTTCTAATCAGCCACAAGCAACCACACAAAAAGTGCTGGTCCAGACCATCTCAAGATGGCTGAAACAGGTTCTAATACAGGCTGGGGTGGATACTAACATTTTAAAATCTCATTCCATCAGGGCTGCAGCTACATCGGCAGCTATGCAATTGGATGTACCAATGGACCAAATCCTCAAGACAGCAGGATGGTCAAGGGAAAAAACATTCCAACTATTTTATCACAAACCAGTAATTAAACCTGGAACGTTTGCAGAAACAATTTAAAGTTCTGTAATATAATTTCACCCCATAAATAGGGGCTATAATTTGGTGTTAATAAATTTATCATGGATTTCAATGTCGGATTCATGTCTAAATTATGTTAACACAATTCCTCCCACAGTCATTAAGGCAGATGTGATGCATGGACTCGTTTCCACGGCATGAAATCACAGAGCTTTGAAATCTTCACGTAGTCACTCACGTGACTCCGAAGTAAAATAGTAAGATTAAACGAGAACTTACCAGTTCGAAGTTTGATCATTATTTTATGAGGAGTACGTTGAGGGAATACATGCCCTCCGCTCCCACCCTTGATCATATACTCAACTGGTATCTTCTTCTCTAATCTTACTATGTTCAGTCATTACAGTTATCTGTGATTTCACACCGCTGCTTTGAAGAATGACATGCATGCGTCCTGGCGGGGTTCTTCACGTATTCCCTCAATGTACTCCTCATAAAATAATGATCAAACTTCAAACTGGTAAGTTCTCGTTTTAATCTTACTATTTTCCCCAGAAGAATAATCTTGAATATTAGGAGATTATCATTTAACCGAGTGGGCTTTTTCTGGGTACGCCAGCTTTTCCCACATCCCAAGGACATGCGGGTTTCTAGGTTAATTGGCCTCTGTAAATTGCCCCTAATGTATAGGTTGCAAAAGTGGGATCACATAGAACTAGTCTACATGTGATTGATAATCTGCATGGACTCAGTTGTCCAAAGGCCCTGTTTCCACACTCTATCTCTAAACTAAACTAATCAAATTGATCTAAAATACTCTGTTCAGTATATTTCTGTTTTACTTTATTGATCTTGTTTTTTCTCCTGTGCATGTAAAGCTTATAACTTAGTTTGCCTTTCTATATCCACCCCAATTGGGATCCAATGTCTTCAAACTTGTATGTGAAATCTTTCTTTTAGGATAAATAATTGTGTTGGAGAAGACAATCACTGGCTCTTCCTACTGCTGTGTTTCTACACACAGTTTTTGAGTCTCTTCACATTGATTCTCAATTTCTGCCAATATTACTACCTCCAGCCTCTGACAAAAGTAAAAGAGGTAAGATGAATGGTTCAAACTGTAATTTTTGATGTTTTTTAAAACATTTATTGATGTTTTTGTTATTTATGTGTACAATGTTTACAGATCTTTTATGTAGGTCTAAGTAAGAATGTATTCTATATTATTAGTACACATGACAATTAAACACTCTTTCTCTCTTAACTCTCTTGGCATAGTAACTTTGAGTTGCATATTTAAAATGTCTATCTTACACAGAAAGATACACCAAAGTGCAGTTTTTTGGATTAAAAGTATATAAAATTATGATAGGTATATCAAATTTAAATTACTGGAAAGACATTAGGTGCAAATAAAGAAGCAATTCTGTTCTTTAAGTCTTGGTTGCTAAATTTGTTAACTCGAGATTTTTAAAGAAACTAATTAAAAGCATTAATGATCATCAAAAAATGAGTATATGTAACTTGGGCAAACACCGATATTATTGTTTGCTCCACAGTCCTTCCAATCTTGCCCAGATGCCAGTAGAAACAAGTGTAGATACAGCGATAGAGTTGCTGCCTCACAGTGCCAGAGACTTGAGTTCAATCGTAACTACGGGTGCTGTCTGTATGGAGTTTATATGTAATTCCTGTGACCTCATCGTTTTTTTCCAGGTGCACCGGTTTCCTTCCACACTCCAAATGTTTGTAGGTTAATTGGATTTAGTAAAAAAGTAAAAAAATTGTAAATTGTCCTTAGTATGTGGGATAGTGCTAATATATGGGGGTGGTCGCTGGTTGGCCCGGACTCGGTGGGCCGAAGGGCCTGTTTCTGTGCTGCATCTCTAAAGTCTAAAGATGGTCAACCACCCCAAATCTCATCTTACTGCTCCCATCTTACAATGGCATATCTTCCTTCAACCTCTGTTATGGAAAATAATTACCTTGCAATGGTCCCTAGTCTTCAGACAGCTTGCACTTACTGCACAAATACAATATGCAACGGACTTACTCCGTCCCAATCCCCATAATGCATGGTTTTCCTTCAAAGAGCAATGGGCCGGGGACTGGAGATTTGGAATTGCTGCTAGGCACCAAATTGTGATCGACATTTCCAATTCAGAGTGTTTGTCAAAGTATTTCATAGTTTCATCCAAGAGAGTGGGTGTGGTCTTCCTGACTCTGTAGCAGTGCCTGTCCAACAGAGCAGATTTCAATGACCAGCTCCTTCAAACATTTAATTGGGTTTTGAATGCATTAACATCAAAATCTTATTTTAGTCAAAAGTGAAATAAATCAGTAACTAAAATTGAAATTAAATGAGATTAGTTCAAACTTCTAGTCTTGAGTACACAGGTTTGTAATTGAATTAAAAGGTAATGACATCTTCATTTGATTTAAAACTAGACAATGTTCTGATTATATTCTGCAAGCTACATCTTGAAAGTCTTTTAATCTTTACCCAGATGTATTTTCCTTTTTTTTAATGAAGAAAATCTTTCAACATTTATCCAGGTCCAAACGAACATGGATCAAAACATTACGAACAGCGAACATTTATTTACTTTCATACAGACACAGAAATTCAGCACTATGGATATGTATTTTAGAATATGGAATGGACAAATCAGTGAATGATAAAAAGTTGAATGTTCTCATAATAACCATTTTTCAATCCATGGTCTCAAGGTTCAAACTTGGATTATTTTCTCTCGAACGTTGGAGGTTGCAGGGAGATCTGAAAGAAAGTATATAAAATGATGAGAGGCATACAGTAGACAGTATTATCTTTTTTCCAGGATAGAAAATACTGGAGGGCACATCTTTAAGGTGAGAGGGACAAAGTTTAAAGAAGTGCAGGGCAAGTTTTTTATTAGAGTGTGGTGAATGTCTGGAATGTGCTGCCGAGTGTGGTGGTTCAAGCAGATACATTAGAAGCATTAAAGAGACTAGATAGGCAGCGGGATAGGGGTTATATGCACGTAGATATGTGATGGTCTTGAAATCATGTTCGGCATAGACTTTATGGGCTGAAGGGCCTGTTCTTGGGTTGTTTGGTTTAATGTACTACATATGTTCTATGTTGAATGAAGTTGCATTTTTGTTTCCTTTCCAAAAAGGAGCTCTTTATATTTAGGCATGAACTAGCCTTGCTCCGAATATCTACCTTAATGGCCTTAGTGATGATTGGAGGGATGTCTGGCCTCTTTTTCAGTCAGCTGACAAATGTTCTGGCAGTAAGTAAAGTTCCTGACATTTTACTGCATAATCTAGCTTGTTTCATTACATTAATGTTACAATTTGACAAGGTCCAAATCTGTACTGAGGCATTGTGCTTTTGGAAACCAAGATACTCCTTACAAGCTTGTGTTTATTATTGCACACTAAACATGTTCTACCTGCAATATAAAAACCTTATATTTAATTTGTTTGTATACATCTTTCTCTGTGAATGATAAGGAACGTGATGATACGCCGTTGTTCTATTTCACATTTAACACAGACAAAACAGATTAAACAGTGACGCAGCGGTAGAATTGCTGCCTTACAATGCCAGATATACGGGGATTTGATCCTGATCTCCGGTGTTGTCTGTATGTAGTGTGTACACTTTTCCTGTGATCAAATGGGTTTTGGTGCTCTGGTGTCCTCCCACACTCCAAGAAGTAGGTTAATTGGCTTTGGTAAAAATGTAAAATTGTCCCTAGTGTGTAGAATAGTGCCAATGTATGAGGTGATCGATGGTTGGCGTGGACTCGGTGGGCTTTACTTGCTGAAGGCGAGAATCATGTAGATGCATCCAAGGGATTTTTTAATGAGCAAACAAGAAAAATGCTGGGAATTGAGGGAGCAGCATAGGCCATTCCATTATAAAAATGGAGAAGTAGTGTGCCTGATAGTTACAGCTGAGGATAAGGAGTTGTGCATTTAAACAGAAGGTGTTAATGAAAGTTAAGCAGGTGTGATGAAAGTGGCAAGTAGAATGCACTTGTATTATACAGAAAGAGAGCTGGATTGCCAGGTTATGGGGGAAACTCAGATTTGTCTCACCTTCTCTCTACTCAGATCTCTGATACCTTTGTGCAATTTGCATTTAATGTGTTTCTGCTCATTGCTGTAAAAGATGGCTTCCAACCAATCGGTCACCCAGGGATGACCCTAACTGAACATTTGCCTGCCTTCTAGCCATCCCAAGTATTATCCTTCCAAAGCCCTTCCTCTGTTTTATCTCTGAGCTATGCTTTTAACCATATAACCATATAACCATATAACAATTACAGCACGGAAACAGGCCATCTCGGCCCTACAAGTCCATGCCGAACAAATTTTTTTCCCCTTAGTCCCACCTGCCTGCACTCGTACCATAACCCTCCATTCCCTTCTCATCCATATGCCTATCCAATTTATTTTTAAATGATACCAATGAACCTGCCTCCACCACTTCCACTGGGAGCTCATTCCACACCGCCACCACTCTCTGCGTAAAGAAGTTCCCCCTCATATTACCCCTAAACTTCTGTCCCTTAATTCTGAAATCATGTCCTCTTGTTTGAATCTTCCCTATTCTCAAAGGGAAAAGCTTGTCCACATCAACTCTGTCTATCCCTCTCATCATTTTAAAGACCTCTATCAGGTCCCCCCTTAACCTTCTGCGCTCCAGAGAATAAAGACCTAACTTATTCAACCTATCTCTGTAACTTAGTTGTTGAAACCCAGGCAACATTCTAGTAAATCTCCTCTGTACTCTCTCTATTTTGTTGACATCCTTCCTATAATTTGGCGACCAAAATTGTACACCATACTCCAGATTTGGTCTCACCAATGCCTTGTACAATTTTAACATTACATCCCAGCTTCTATACTCAATGCTCTGATTGGCTAGCATACCAAAAGCTTTCTTTACCACCCTATCTATATGAGATTCCACCTTCAAGGAGCTATGCACGGTTATACCCAGATCCCTCTGTTCAACTGTATTCTTCAATTCCCTACCATGCTATTTTAAATTGCTGAGAGGTAGTGCTGGCAAACATCAAATTTGCAAAATCTGAAAGTTCGATGATAATAGGTTACCCTCATTACAATCTGACATTCCTACTCATCCATGATGCTTTCGTTAGCTTTCTTGTCTGTTTTCCATGTTACTGGTCATGGCATTTATATATTGTACTATTTATGAGTAACGAATGGTGAAAAATATTATTTAAATGATGGTAAAAAACAAAGAGTGAAAGCAAGCCCTTTTTCTATGGAAGTGATACAGTCATCCCACAAGGTGGAGCCATTTAATTCTCAGCACTGTATACATATAACAAGATCGAAAATGTTGCCAACTGTTTTGGCAAATGCAAACTGTAGACTATTAAGTCTGAATAACAACCCATCTGGGGAGAATGTTGATCTGGGTGTCCATAAAAAGCATAAATAAATGTAAAATCTGAAACCGAACTATCATACAAAAAACTGAGTAGAGATACAGAAGAATGCAGATACTGGAATTTGAATTAAAAAAAAACTGGAGAAGCTTAGTGGATCAGGCAGCAACTGTGAAGGGAAAAGGGAGGTACAGAGATACAGTGGAAGAGTTACTCCCTTGCAGCATCAAAGACCTGGGTTCGATCTTGACTATGGGTGCTGTCTGTATGGAGTTTGTACGTTCTCTCTGCGATCACGTGGTTTATTCCGGGCTGCCTTTTACAATCTGAAGAATTGGCTTTGGTAAAATTGTAAAGAGAAATTACAAACTCCATACATCCAACACTCATAGTAGGATAGTGTGCAGGATAATGCCAGCATGGTGACCGCTGGTTGGTGTGGGCTTTTAAGGAGCTGAAGGGCCTGTTTCCACTCTGTATCTCTATCTAAAGACATTTTGGGTCAGAACACTACTTCTGGTAAACTGAGTAGCCTGTGCATCCCATGAACAGAGGATGTACATTCTGTTCAATTTGTGAGAAATGTGACTTTGATTAAATTGGCCATAAAAATTGTGAAATGTGAGAGTATTTCGAGCCATGGTATGCAGTGTATAAAAAAGACAGGATATTTGGAATGTGATCATCTTTATCATCGTGTGTGAGCAAAGAACATGGAATAGGACTGCCAAGGAACAGAATATAAGGCCCAGAATATTTTTGCCAACATAATGCATAATGTCAAGAAGCCTGGTACGGGGCCTCATGGGTAGAAGCCCATTGGGCCTGTCCCACGAGCATGCGACTCCATGTGGCAAGCGCGACCTAAGAGACTCCATGCGGCTAACGTGGTCGCTTGAGCCGTACGGCCTCGCAGGACCGGTCCCACTTTGATCGCCGGAGCCGTATGGAGTTGTGTGGAGCTGGTCCCGACATCGCGCGGGGCTCCGAAAAACTGACCCTGTTCAAAAATTCCATGCGGCAACGGCCTGCCGGCCCACAGCTGCCTCGACACCGTACGTCACGCGCGAACTTCTTGCGGACTTATGTCTGGCGAAGCAGCCGACAGAGCCCATGACTGGAGCCGAGGTCAGCGCCATGGAGACGTGAAGTGGGGCGTCGACAGGGCGACGCCCCACTTCAGCAGCGGCGGTGAAGCCTCGCGATGATGGGGCCTCGGCGATGGCAGCAGTGAAACCTCGTAACGATGGGGTCTCGGTGGTGGTGAAACCTCACGGCGGTGGCGATGCCTCGTGGATCGACCCGCGGTCGATGGTCGATGAGAGCGTGGAGGACCATTGTGAGGGGGGAGGGAAAGAACAATGGAGGACCCCGTGTGGGAGGAACACTGAGGGAAGCGGGGAAGAACAATGGACAATGGGGGGGGGGGGCAAATGACAATGGGGACCAGGTGTTGGGGAACTGCTGTCGTGGGGGAAAGGGGGGACAAAATTGGGAGCCGGCGTGCTTTGTAACTTTGTCAGTGCCGTAGGTGGCTGCTATTTGTATACATTGTGTATGCAAGCAAAGAATCTCACTGTGCTTAGTCACATGTGACTATAAAATATACCTAGTTCTATTCCTAAACTGATTTCATCTGCAGCACACAATCCATAACCTCCCCATTCACTGTATTTCAACCAGGTTCTTAAACTCATTGCAGAATCCATCAGCATGGGAATCAGTAGCTGCAGACGAGCACGGCCCACCACCCAGATGATTTAAAAGGGCATCAATTATACCGGTGCCCAAGAAGAGCAAGGTTACGTGCCTCAATGATTATCGACCAGTGGCACTATCGTCTGTGGTGATGAAGTGCTTTGAGAGGTTGATCAGGGTGCAAATCAACTTCTATCTCGACACCTGGACCCACTGCAGCAATCTCTCCTCGTCAGAGGATGAGGTGACCTTAAAGTTCCAACGACGAAGACAGGAAGAAAACGGGAGGAAAAGAGAAAGGCCACGCCGATTGTACCCCAGCCCGAGGAGACCAAGAGCAGAGCAGCGGCCGAGGGGATCCAGCCCCAGAACATCGGGAGCAGTGCAGTGCAGCGGCCAATGGGCCCCAGCTCCGGGATACCAGGAAGAGTGAATCAGCCACCCCAGCTACAGGAGACGGAGGGGGTGGTGCGCCCAGAAGGAGGTGGAACAAGTAGGTCCCCCCCAACGACACCTCTGGTTACGCCACAGGAAACCCACCTCCTTGAGGATGCCGGCATCCAATACCTGAGCCCAGGAAAGGTGAGGCAATTCACCAAAGCGGTGGGCATGAGGGGACAGAGAATGGTCAATGGAGCTGGAACTGACATCCTTAAACGTGTGCAGTGTGAAGAACACTGCCCGATGTGTAAATGCCTTGCAGTACCTGGCCAAGGTCAAAGCAGACTTTTCTCTAGGAGTGCGGGCTGTCACACCTCCGCTGCTATCAGAGGTGGTCGCGATGGTGGCCCCACGGACTGTCGCGCTTCCGGCCTGGGGATCTTGCTGCGGGGAGGGAACTTCACCATCACTGAGGTCAGGGAGGTGGTTGGGGGGGCGTCTCCTCGTGGTGGATGTTATGTACCGTGTTTCTCTGCTCCGGCTGATAAATGTGTATGCCTCACCTGTGCAGAGCGAGCGGCTGGCCGTTCTCCAGCAGCTCCCAGTGCTGTTGGCCACGTCCCGGCAGCTCGTTCTGGCCGGTGACTTCAACTGCATCATTGATGCGGCTGGACGATCCGGCAGTGCCGTTAACAGACTGGACAGCACCTCCAAGCTCCTGCTGGAGACGGTAAAAGACGCAAAGCAGCACAACGCCTTCAGCGACCATGCAGGTGGGTTCCAGCCACGTTTCACCTGGTCCAGATCGGACGGTTCAGTCCGGTCCCGGATCAACTTCGTCTTCACGACAAAGGCCGTCACGGTGAGACACACCGACCTCACACCAGTGTTCTACTCTGACCACTGCCTCCTTCAGGCTTCCTGCCACCTACAGTAGGACCAGAAGGCAGGCAGAGGGACGTGGAAGTTAAATATGAATCTGTTGACCCCAGAGAACGTTGAGGAGCTAAAGAGGGACTACGCATGTTGGAGAACGGTGAGGCCCCTCTTTGACTCCCCGACACTCTGGTGGGAAGCAACCAAGGAGAACATTAAGAGGTTCTTCATAGTTAAAAGGGTTCAGAGAGCAAGACAGAGTCAGAGGGAATTGTGCCAACTCCAGACAGATTTGCAGCAACTGCTCCTTCTGCCGTCGAGGGGGGTGGTTGTGAGGGAGGAACTTAGAGAGGTGAAGGACCGGCAAGCTCGGCTCTTTACCTCTGAATCCTCCAAGATCATCTTCCAATCCAGGGTCTGGAGCAGGATGAGACGTGCTCACGCTTCTTCTTCCATAAGGTTCACAGGGGGAGCTCTGTGATCAACAGCCTTAGGGAGGAGGACGGCTCGGTAGCATCCTCACAGACAGACATGCTGAGAATCTGCAAATCCTTCTACACGGATTTGTATGACACAAAGGCCACAGACAGCACCGCCTCCCAGAACTTCCTGTCTTCTATCACGGAGGTCTTGGAGGACAGCAAGCGGGAGAGTCTGGACCAACCACTGACCCTAGAGGAGCTGACTGGCTCCATCCGTTCCTTTGATTCGAGTAAAACTCCCGGAAGCGATGGCTTACCGGCCGAGTTGTATTCGGCTCTGTGGGACTGGGTGGGCCCGGACCTGCTGGAAGTGTACAACGACATGCTTCTAGCCGGCAGCATGTCAGACTCCAAGAGGAAGGGCAGCATCACCCTAATCTACAAGGGGGAGATGAAAGATATAAAGAATTGGAGACCCATCACATTGTTGAATGTAGATTACAAGTTCCTGTCTAAGGCCATCGCCAACCGGGTCAAGTCTGCTCTGGGACAGGTGATCCACCCGGACCAAACCTGTGCTGTACCTGGCAGGAAAATCTCAGACAGCCTAGCGCTGCTGAGAGATACCATTGCCTCCGTGCAGGACAGACGGGTGGATGCCTGCCTAGTCAGCTTGGACCAGGAGAAGGCCTTCGACAGGATATCGCACACGTACATGAGGGACGTGCTCTCCAAAATGGGTTTTGGGGAGGGAATCCGAAATTGGATCAAACTGCTCTACACCGATATCTGTAGTGCAGTCCAAATCAATGGGTGGGAATCAGACAGTTTCCCTGTAAGGTCTGGAGTCAGGCAGGGTTGCCCTCTCTCCCCTGTCTTGTTTGTCTGCTGTATTGAACCTTTTGCCGAGACCATCAGGAAGGATGCGAGCATAAGAGGAGTGACATTGCCAGGCAGTGTGGGGCACTCGTCAAAACCTCCCTGTACGTGGATGATGTCGCCGTCTTCTGCTCGGATCCAAGGTCAGTCCGCAGATTGATCAGCATCTGCGACCAGTTTGAGTCGGCCACGGGAGCCAGGGTGAACCGCAGGAAGAGTGAGGTCATGCTCTTTGGCAACTGGCCCGACCGATCTTCCGTCCCCTTCACCATCAAGCCTGACTTCTTAAAGGTGCTGGGAATCTAGTTTGGGGGGGCTGAGGCGTGTAACAAGAATTGGCTGGAGCGGATAGCCAAGGTGGGGAGGAAGCTGGAGCTGTGGAGGCAACTCTCCATAATGGGAAAAAATTCATCAGGTGTGAGGTGCTCTCGGGGCTGCTGTACTTGGCACAAGTGTGGCCTGTCCCTCCCTCCTACACCACAGGGGTCACCCGGGCCGTCTTCCAGTTCATCTGGGGGTCGAGGATAGACCGGGTGCGACGGGCCACAATGCACAAGTCAGCAGACAACGGGGGTAAAAGCGTGCCCAACGTCGCCCTCACCCTGATGGCCACCTTTGTGTGTGGCTGCATCAGGCGGAGTGTAGAGCCAAGGCATGTGGGCACTAAGTGTCACTACCTGCTGAGGTTCTACCTGTCCCCGATGTTGCGAAGGATGGGCCTGGTGTAGATGCCACGCAATGTGCCAGTCAGCTGGACATTGCTGCCCCATCTGTCGTTTGTGGAAAGGTTCTTCCGGACCAGCACTTTTGACCACATGTCCATCGGGCAGTGGTCAGCACGGAACATCCTGCGGGCACTGCAGGGAAAGGAATTGATGGATCCGGTGTCATGGTTCCCAGAGCAGACTGCCAGAACTAACCACCAAGCACCAAGACCTGGCTTCGCTGGTGGTGAGGGGAGCCCTCCCAGTCAGATCCTTCCTGCACCGTCGGAACCTCACTACCAGCGCACGCTGCCCCCTTGACAGCTGCTATGGAGAGGAGACGGTTGCTCTCCTCTTCGCAGAGTGTGGATTTGCAAAGAGAGTCTGGAGAAGTATGCAGGGATCCCTGGCACGCTGGTTGTCGAGAGATATTAACTTGCAGAGTGTTGATCATTATCTTTCGCATCTCCTTGGATACTTTGCCTCCAGAGGAGTTTTCAATAAGTAGAAACAGATAAATATCACAAGTAAAGCAGGGAAGAAATTAATATTTTTAGCTGCCGGGGCAGGTACGGATTGGTACAAGCACAGATGTGGTTGGCTCTCCACTCCGCTCTGGCCCACTTGCAAGGTGAGGGCATATTGCCCTGTAGCTATGTGGCTGGCCTGACTATTTGAGAGGGCATCGTTGGGTCTGAAGTCATGCATAGGTCAGACCATGTGAGGATGGCAGATGTCATCTGTTGAAGAACATTACAGAACCAGAGGGTATATTACGCCATTTCATCCTTACTGTGGTCATCTTTTGTTTTAATTAACCATGATAGGTATCCTACTCGTCTGAAGAAAGAACCTGACCCAAAACGTCACCAATCCATGTTCTCCAGGGATGCTGCCTTTGCTGCTGAGTTACTCCAGCTCTTTGTGTCCTTTTGCATAAGCAGCGCCTGTAATTCATTGTTTCCACTGCCGGAGCAGCTCTCTGTCCTCTTGTAAGCTGAGCTGCTTCCAATGAGAAGTAAAATTGTAAGCTCAGGAAATTGTGTGTGATAATGACACACAATTGTGTTGGGGGTTGGTGGGAGGGAGTGTTGGTCTTTGAAAAGGGCAGAACAAGTTACCCAATAGGCTCATGATTTGGTATCTGCAGCTTTATAAATACAGGAACATTTTCATTTTACTCAGCAGCTTTATCACAATAAGGGGGTTCACAAAAGGCTTGATGGCCAATAAGTTCCCAGCAAGTTACATGTTTGGGCAGATTATTAAAATGCTTGTGAACAGCCAAGTTTGAAGGAGCAGATGAAAGGAGGTCTGACATTCAGAAAGGTATAGGGAGGGGACTATAGTGCTTCGCCTACTAGTAGCAGATGTTGACCAGCATTCAGCAAGGCCTTTAAAGTTCTACATGATAGGCTGTTTTGGAAGATCAGATCACATGGGATCCAGGGAGAGCTAGTTAATTGGTACAGAATTGGCTGCATGGTGAGAAGCAGTGAGTGGTGGAAGGATGTCTATTTTGGATTGTTTTGGAAGTGCTCAGGATCACATGGGAATCTTGAGGTAGAGGACTCAGTTACATTCAAAAGTTTTTTTTTCATACAGAATTGGCTTTTAGTATGGTTAAAAGCTGTTTTTAGTGGTGGAAGGTGTGTTTGTGTGGGGGGTGGGGGGTTTTGGATCCCCCAACATCGGGTGGCAACTTCTTTTCAGTGCTTCGAGGACTGCTGTGCCTTGGATCGCAGACCTAATCTTGATGTAGAAGGACCGGCACCTGAAGCATGTCAGTGTTGGTACATTCAACTGAAGTTTTGTGGATTTCCCCTGGAGGGGAGCTTCGACCGCAGACTGCGGTGCTTCCGGCTGCGGCACGGCAGGTACTTTTTTTTTGCGGCCTAGAAAGCCGCGGTCTCTTTTCTGTAGTATGCTTTAATTTGGACGCCCGCAGCAACGGCTGCAGTAGAAAAAATGGAGGAGGACTGGCCAAGTTGCCTGTGATGAATGCTGATGTTAAAATTTTAGCGGTCTGCTGGCAACCCCAAATTCCACCGACCTTGGTTGTGTGGCAATTAAATTATATCTATCTATCTATCTATCTAACTGAAGTTTTGTGGATTTGTAGAAATTGCAGGAAGTTTTTTTTTAGAAGAGTTTTCTGTAGTATGCTTTAATTTGCTGCAGTAAAAATTAATTTGCCTGTGCATGGAGTTAATTATAGCGGTCTCTCCAGTGGGTTGGTGATGCAGTTGATGGAAATACTGCCTCATTGCTACACAAGCTGGGTTATTCCTGACCTCCACTGCTGCCCATGAGGAGTTTGCAGGTTCTCTACAATTGTGTAAGTTCCATTTCCCTCTCAAATCACAAAGATATACAGGTTGGTAGGCGAGTTGTACTTAGTGGTAGAATCGGGTTTGGATTTGATGGGTATATGAGAATATTAACAAAAAATAGTAGAGATGGGTGTTTGATGGTTGTTTCTGTGCAGTAATATTCTATGGCCATGATATTTTAGCTCTACAATGAGGACTAGATAGGAATGGTACATAAAAGCATTACCGAAGAGCTGCCTGAAATTGATTGATTGAAAGATACAACATGGAAACAGGCCCTTCGACCCACCAGGTTCATGCCAACCAGTGATCACATCGAAATAGTTCTATGTTATCCCACCTTTCACATCCACTTCCTATACAAAAGGAGCAATTTATAGAATCCAGTTAATCTACAAACCTGCTCATCTTAGAGGTATGGGCAGAAACCAGAGCACCTGGAGGAATCCCATGTGGTCACATGGAGAATGTGTAATCTCCACAGAAATGCACCCAGGGACAGCATGGAACTTGGGTTTTGGGCGCTGGGAGGGACCAGCTCTACCAACTGTGCATCGTTAAATACATTTGGTATTTGATGGTACGAATTGTGAGAGCAATCTAAGAAGATAATATCTGAACTGCAAGGCTATCCGATGTGATTTTTATTTAATCCATTTATTTATTCAGCCTACCATCATATGGAAGCTGAGCATTGTAAAACGATAATATTTGGAAAATAAACTATAGAAACAGTTCAACAACACCTAAGTTATTTGTTCAATGTAGGCCTATCCCTATTTTACTATGGATGTATAAATGACAATCTTAAAATTATGTTTTCTGAATGCATTCTGATATCTTGAATTAGTGACGCTGTCTACTTTATTTTTATCAATAGGATGTGACAACGATAGAAAGAATGTCAAGTTGCCCAGATGAGATGTGAGTACAGAATAATGTTATGCTTTATGTCTGTATGGTGAAATAGTAATATATTGAATTGGTAGAATATTGAACATGAATAATATCTTTAATTCAAATGATTTTTCATACATTACTGTTTTAACTACTTTGCTTAAATTACGCTTTTGCACGTTTGCTGTCTGGAAATGAATTATCCAATTATTGAAATTAAACCACTTTAAATTAACATTAGTATTTGGAGGGTTTTGTGCAGTTCCAGTCATCTCATTATGGGAAGGACATGAAGGCCATAGTGAGGGTACTGATGAGGTTTACCTAAGATGCCATCTGGATTAGAGAGAATTGGCTACAAGGAGCGGTTTGACTAATTTGAACTGTTTACTCTAGAGAATTGATAGCTGAGGAAGATCTGATAGAACTTAATAAAATTACGATAGGCATAGATACGGTAGATGGTCAGAATCTTTTTTCCCAGGCTGGAAATGTCAAATACTGCAGGTTATAGCTTTAAGGGAGAAAGCTTAATAAGATGTACAGGGAGAGTTTTTAACACGGAAATGTACTGTAGGTGCTTGGAAGCTTTCAGATTGGCACATGAATTTGCAGGAAATGAAGGGATATAGATCACGTCCAGGCAAAATTAGTTTGATTTGGTACCATGTTCAGCACATACATTGTAGGCTGAAGGGCCTGTTCCTGTGCATTACTGTTCTATGCTCTATTATTGGGCACATTTGGATTTCTATGTACAGTTAACTTCCAATTAATCAGGAACGGAGTACATCAGAGAATAAACTAAACTCACTGCCTATTGCTGAAATAATTTGCAAAGAACAAGGGAGACACAGTGGTGCAAAGGTAGAGTTGCTGCCCAACGGTGCCGGAGCCCCGGATTTGATCCTGATTGTGGGTGCTATCTGTACAGAGCTCATACATTCTACTGTGACCACGTGGGTTTTCTCCGGGGGTTCCAGTTTCCTTCAACACTCTAAAGACGCGTAAGTTTGTAGGTTGATTGGCTTTGACAAAATTGTAAATGGTCCCTAGCGTGTAGGATAGAAGTAGCATACGGTGCGGCACTTTGATTATAAATGAATAGAACATCCATTTTTAATGTATTTCTGCGTTATTAACAAACTCGCTGCCATTTATCATGTAAAAGCCCAGTATATTAAAAAGCTACTGTTTTGAAATATGCAACTGTAAATACTGTACTTTTATAACATATATGGAAAATATATTATCAATTTTGACGCACAATTTTGTTTCAAATTAAGAATCCCAGCTTGTGGAAATGTTAGGATTTAATTTTAAATACATATGAAGTCATGATGAGCCAGTGGCTCTGTAATGGTCAAACCATTTTTCTAAAGATAGACCCAAAAAGCTGGAGTAATTCAGAGGGACAGAAGGAATGGGTCGAGACCCTTCTTCAGACTAGACCCGAAACATCACCCATTCGTTCTCTTCAGAGATGCTGCTTGTCCCGCTGAGTTACTCTAGCATTTTGGGTCAACGGTTTAAACCAGCATCTGCAGTTCCTTCTTACACAAACCATCGTTCTAATCTGACTGCAGAGCTCAGTGGGTGTGCTGCCTCTTACTAATGCTGTTATCTGTAGATTGAAGCCCAGAAAGCCTTGGCAGCAAATGTTCTCAGAAGTGTTTGGCACGCGCTGGAAGATCGTGTGGTTCATCCCATTCAGGCAGAGGCAACCGCTGCGAGCCTCCTACCATCACGCCAATCACGTTTAATAGATGGAAGCTGCAAAGAGGAGTCCTCCTGTGTCGAAGTACTTAGCAACCTATCAGCAGTACTCCCATCCTCTCATTCGGTTTTGAAACCTGACACTTATTTTCCTAGCAACAGTAATGCCTTCTAAGTAACATTCCTGACAGCATTCTTTCTCTGTTAATGGCCACTGTAGATTATATTTCAAGGTCGTCAAGAAGTACTGGACACAACCCTTTGAATGTACCACTATTGTCTTGGAAATATTTATAGTTAAAGTGGGGATTATGTTTATTAAATAGGACTTCTCCCACCAATTTTGGGCTGATTTGTATCAGAAGATTACTCGGACGACCATTTTGGTCAAAACACAAGAAAATGACTGACTTTCATTTTCTTCTCGCGTTTTCTTTAAAATATGAATATTGAAATGTTTTTGGTCTGTGTAAGATTACAGTAATATTGTAAAATTTGATTTATACTGAATAATAAGTCTCATTTTGGATGTGGAAATTATTTTACTTGAAGCAGTTGCAACCTATGCATTGCTTACACTATGCAGGCCACTAAACTATGTTTTAAGGTCACATGCTAGACCAAGAAATATGTTTTAGATTACAAGTTTGGATGCTTTCTTAAAAAAAAAAAATTAGTTCTGGTTTTAAAATATATATTTTTAAAATGTGTCGCTTCACATGTTGTTTTTAATGTTTTGTGCATTATTTCTGCAGTTCATTTTATACCAATATTTAATTATTGTGTGCAGTGTTGTTAACCTGGCTGTCTACTGTTTGTTACTGTTGAGTGTTACAAGGTAATTTCTTCTGTATAAAGGAAACACACAATTACTGGAGTAAGAATCTTAGTGTATTGTAATTAATAAGGATGATGTGATGTCGGATGTATCAGATTGGGTGGTTAATTATTATGTAACATGGCCAATCCTGTGGGAAGTAGGTTACAAGGTAGCAATTCAAAGTGAAAAATTGTTTTATCAAGTGCCTATAATTTAATGACTTTTATCATTTGGCTTGTTCTGAACAGGACCAAAGATGTTATTTAACTTAGGACAAGCGCAAATGGTAAATCAATATTTTTTAGCAAAGCCTGCTGTAACTTGTTGCCGTGACTGTTGTATCCTAATGATTGGCCTATAGATCAATTGTGATGTTTCTGTAATAATCGTGTTTTTTTTTAATTTGTGAAAATTGTGATATATCTTTGTTTGATTATGGAATATGGAGTAAACACTCTTTACAATGTTGTGTGTACTGCGGAAGAAAATTAATTCCCATCCTCTAAGTGGTAAATTCTTGAATGAAACTAAGATATACTGATTCTAGGCATAGCAGTGATACTGAGAAAACCAGGAGTTAAGGAACAGGTCAGGATAAGCAGGCAGGTCAGTCTGCTCTGCAAACTGTGTACAATCTCGACTTTGTTCACAACTTCAAAACGTTTATGTTAAAACACTTTGGTATTTGATTAAAACACCAGTAACTAAGAGTTTGATATAGCTAAGCTAATGGAATCAAGAGATATGGGGAGAAAGCAGGAACGTGGTACTGATTTTGGATGATCAGCCATAATCATGGCCATGCTGGCTGAAGGGCCAAATGGCCTACTCCTGCATCTATTTTCTATGTTTCTAAATATTGAATTAGGTCATGTTTTTCCTATATTTCCAACTCTTATGAAGGTGCTATTTTGAGTTGAGGAATAGATTACAGGTAGCAACAATTCTGCTTCTTCTTCTATTCGTGTCCATCTTGTTACAAATGTAACACTGTCACTGTCATCGTCTGTCCAGAAAAGGACACAAGCTTCTGCTGACAATCAGTGGAAGCCATCACTTGTCTCAATAGATGATGGTGGTAGCAGAATTAGCTCAGGATAATTCCAGCCCCGTGACGTGGACGCTTCTGCTTTGGGGCCAGCAATTCTGTTGAATCACTCTTCACAAAACCTCACCCCATTTGGCCCATGCTTGAGTACCAGGTTGGCTTCATGATATACATTCCTCCACGTGTATGAGAATTGAAGTGAGGACCAAATGCAATTGATTCTGCTCACCTATTTTGTTCAGTGACATAAATATAATTTGCTTATATTTATGATAGATTGTGCATCTAATTGTGAACCACCTGGTCCCGACGGTTCTGAGAGTGTTGTTCCAGATTTACTCACCGGAGTCATCCTAGGCATCGGCTTATCTGAAACAGTCCGTCTCAGTCAGTGATACAATTGCACAAATTGCACCAGCTAAAAGAAGACATGAGGTTGCTTTGGCAAGTAAGGTGAAAGTAAATCCAAAGGGTTTCTACAGCTATATTAATAGCAAAAGGATAACGAGGGATAAAATTGGTCCATTGGAGAGACAGAGTGGACAGCTATCTGCAGAGCCAAAAGAGATGGGGGAGATATTGAACAATTTCTTTTCGTCGGTATTCACCAAGGAGAAGGATATTGAATTATGTGAGGTAATGGAAACTAGTAGAGTAGCTATGGATACTATGAGTTTCAAAGTAAAAGAAGTACTGACACTTTTGAAAAATATAAAAGTGGATAAGTCTCCAGGTCCTGACATTATATTCCCTAGGACATTGAGGGAAGTTAGTGTAGAAATAGCCGGGGCTATGACAGAAATATTTCAAATGTCATTAGAAACGGGAATAGTCCCCGAGGATTGGCGTACTGCGCATGTTGTTCCATTGTTTAAAAAGGGTTCTAAGAGTAAACCTAACAATTATAGGCCTGTTAGTTTGACTTCAGTGGTGGGCAAATTAATGGAAAAGATACTTAGAGATAATATATATATATATATATATATATATATAAGCATCTGGATAAACAGGGTCTGATTAGGAACAGTCAGCATGGATTTGTGCCTGGAAGGTCATGTTTGACTAATCTTCTTGAATTTTTTGAAGAGGTTACTAGGGAAATTGACGAGGGTAAAGCAGTGGATGTTGTCTATATGGACTTTAGTAAGGCCTTTGACAAGGTTCCTCGTGGAAGGTTGGTTAAAAAGGTTCAACTGTTGGGTATAAATGCAGGAGTAGCAAGATGGATTCAACAGTGGCTGAATGGGAGAAGCCAGAGGGTAATGGTGGATGGTTGTTTGTCGGGTTGGAGGCAGGTAACTAGTGGGGTGCCTCAGGGATCGGTGTTGGGTCCTTTGTTGTTTGTCATGTACGTCAATGATCTGGATGAAGGTGTGGTAAATTGGATTAGTAAGTATGCAGATGATACCAAGATAGGGGGTGTTGTGGATAATGAAGAGGATTTCCAAAGTCTACAGAGTGATTTAGGCCATTTGGAAGAATGGGCTGAAAGATGGCAGATGGAGTTTAATGCTGATAAATGTGAGGTGCTACACCTTGGCAGGACAAATCAAAATAGGACGTACATGATAATTGCTAGGGAATTGAAGAATACAGTTGAACAGAGGGATCTGGGAATAACCGTGCATAGTTCCTTGAAGGTGGAATCTCATATAGATAGGGTGGTAAAAAAGCTTTTGGTATGCTAGCATTTATAAATCAGAGCATTGAGTATAGAAGCTGGGATGTAATGTTAAAATTGTACAAGGCATTGGTGAGACCAAATCTGGAGTATGGTGTACAATTTTGGTCGCCCAATTATAGGAAGGATGTCAACAAAATAGTGAGTACAGAGGAGATTTACTAGAATGCTGCCTGGGTTTCAACAACTAAGTTACAGAGAAAGGTTGAATAAGTTAGGTCTTTATTCTCTGGAGCGCAGAAGGTTAAGGGGGGACTTGATAGAGGTCTTTAAAATGATGAGAGGGATAGACAGAGTTGACGTGGACAAGCTTTTCCCTTTGAGAATAGGGAAGATTCAAACAAGAGGACATGGCTTCAGAATTAAGGGACAGAGGTTTAGGGGTAACATGAGGGGGAACTTCTTTACTCAGAGAGTGGTAGTGGTGTGGAATGAGCTTCCAGTGGAAGTGGTGGAGGCAGGTTCGTTGGTATCATTTAAAAATAAATTGGATAGGCATATGGATGAGAAGGGATGGAGGGTTATGGTATGAGTGCAGGCAGGTGGGACTAAGGGAAAAAAAGTTGTTCAGCACAGACTTGTAGGGCCGAGATGGCCTGTTTCCGTGCTGTAATTGTTATATGGTTATATGGATTCTCTTTCAAACATGAGCACTCTGTTGCAAAACCGGATTGCAGTTTTAATGCTGATTTTCTCAGTTATTCAGTCTGACTTTTCGTGGAATTATATAAGGGTAACTATTTTTGGCATTGTCAGGAGCAGAATTCTCTTTGATTTGTTAACCGTTAAACATTATAACTTAAATAACATCCACTATTCGTAGCAGAATCTTCATGGTTTACAGTTCCAAGTGACAATTGCATAGATTCAAATTGACCATTATTTACATTGTTACGTGTCCAGGGATAGTAAGGGTGACAGTCCATCAGCAATTAGTTTTGGAAGTTCCAAAATGATGTTAGCAGAATTCCCTAAATATTCACTCAGAAATCTGCAAGTCTTTTGAGTTCTCTTTCTCAAAAGAGAAGCAAATAGAATTGGTGAATATGTTCAAGGCAGAGTTGGACGCACTTATGGTTAGGAGATTCAAGGTTACCATGGGTAGACCGGAGTGACAACCATTTATCCTTATTCACTTTTTCCTGTTAGCCCCCAAACATCTTTTCATGTTAACTCCTATACTTTTAGCTTTTATATTCTGATTTTTATAAAGGAGACAGTATTTTCTTAAAGTTTTATTAATAAAAGTGTTAGTTGGTTCTTCAAGGGAACACGATCATCATGGGAAGCATTTGGTGACCTTTCGGTTCAGCACACAATAATCTAAATTGTATTGAAATACGTTATCTTACATCTCATGTCCTATAAAAATAACTATTATTGCCTTCTGTTTCTGCCCTAGCATAAGAAAGATCTTTACATCACCTGGGACATTGTACTACTGCAAAGAAAAAACAGCAAGCTGGCACAATGTTAAAACAAATTTTGTATTTGTATTTTAACAGGCATTAAACCCATTTGATTAAACTGAGAGGTGTGCCTAATGGAATCCAACAGTAGAAACACTGTTTGTTCCTCAGCCCTAATATCGATCTGCTTGATTATTTTTATCATTTGTTGAACAGAATAGTAATTGGAGTTGTTAAGATATTAAGATAACTCTTATTGTTCTGAATCGTTGTTACTGCACATCACAAGGCTGCTCTCCCACCAAATTCCTTTCTATGTGGCCTACAGGGCATTCAGCTCTAGATTGCCCTTTGTATTATTTGCAACTGAGCAATTTTTAATTTGCACAATAGTCATGTTGGCATGCCTTTTAAGTGTGCTTTAGTCTTGAAAGTGCAAGTTGATTTGCTCCTGATCAAAGAGCTTGCTGCCTTCAAGCTGCACCATGGAAAAAATTGGCCGAGCTGAAATTATAAACTTGTCTAGAACTTGTGAAGGCCTGAGTTGTGGGTGCACTCAAAAATGGATATCAAGCTAACAAACTCTTCCTTTGTTTCTGTTTCAGTTTTTTTCATTGTCATGTGTACTGAGGTACGGTGTACAGCTTTTGTTGTGTGCTAACCATTCAGCGGAACGGCAATATATAATTACAATCAAAGCAAAGCAAGCATTTTGTTGTCCTATCTGGGACACATGACAATAAACTCTCTTGAATCTTGAATCAATCGAGCTATTCACAAAGTACAGATACATGATAAGGGAATAACGTTTAGTGCACGATAAAGCCAATAAATTCCAATCAAAGATAGTCTGAGGGTCACCAATGAGGTAGATAGTACTGTAGCTCAGGATTGCTCTCCAGTTGTGATAGGATGGTTCAGTTGCCTGATAACAGCTGGGAAGAAACTATCCCTGAATCTGGAGGTGTGCGCTTTCACACTTATATACCTTTTTCCCAATGGTAGGGAGAGGGAGGGAGTGACCATCTTTGATGAAGTAACAAATGCCATCTTACAAACGTTCAGCTTTAATAATGCTGTTTGCCTTGTGGAAAATGCAAAACACTTGAACAAAAGCTGAAATCATCATTAATCCTGTAAGTTTCATGCCACTTTTGCAGCAGGTGACTTGCATTAGTAAAGAATGAGAGTACATTTTCAAAATGTCAGCATAAAATATTAATAATTGTAATCCAATGTTCTGTTTTTTTTTTAATTGGGTATAGCAAGTGTTCGGATGTGGAACCAATATTTCTCATTGCTTCATCATATTCTTATGGGGGGGAATTGCATCAAAACACTGGTTATTCTCCCAAACACACTTTATTTTTCTCTGAGAAACTCTGCTTTATTGCCATGAAAATGTTTTCACTGAGCAAAACCCAGAGCTGGAATCACATGTTAGATCTAAGACATCGTAGGTTTGGCCATGATAATTTGTAATGATTCAATCCAAAGCTTCAAAGCGTTTGGATTCTTGTTCAGAATATCCATTTATTCTGGAATTCCAATGGATTTTTCATTTATAGTTGGAGGATATTCTTGAAAAGATCAAAGATTGTAAACGGCCATGATTTTTCCACTTGGCAGTAAAAGAACAAAACAAAAAGAAAGTATCAGAGGAGTTATTATAATGCAGTGCAAAGCCTTAGTATGGGCTCATGTTATCTATTAGAACAGTACAGCACAGGGATGCCTCCATTCCTTGTCTATCCATGTGCCTATCTAAAAGCCTCCTAGCTGCCTCTATTGTATTTGCTTCCACTGCAAACACTGGCAGCGTGTTCTACACTCACCACTCTTATGTGTGTAGAAAAATACTTGCCACGTACATCTCCTTCAAACTATGCTCCTATCACCTTAAAGCTATGGATGCTAGTCGTTGACAGTTCCAACCTTGGAAAAATTGTTCTGATTGTCTAACCTATAATTGAATAACGTAATTTTATGTACTTCTATCAGATATCCCCATGACCTCTGACGTTCCAGAGAAAATAATACAAAATTGCCCAACCTCTCCTGATAGCTAATGTCCTCTAATCCACATAGCATTTTAGTAAACCTCTTGCACCTTCTCCAAATGCTCCATATGCTTCCTGTAAAAGGGTAACCAGAAATGCACACAATTCTCCAAATGTAGCTTAACCTAAGTCCAATAAAAATGCAATTTGACTCCCTGACTCTTGCACTCGATGTCCAAATCGATGAAGGCAAGCATACTGCATGCATTCTTCACCCTCTATCTGACTGTCTGTTCCTGACATGTACCAGTTATGTTGAATCACTGTCCAGAAAAACATCCTGTTACAATTCTCAGATCCCTCCTTGAGATACATTTGTAATTTACAATGACTTCAATGTGTTTTGGGGCAATTTGTGATTTCATTTGTAGTTTCACTTCCAATTTGGCTGATTCTGTTGGATATCTGGGATTCTCCAGCAGCACAGTTTACTTCGGTTCAGCACAGTTACTTTAATAGCCAGAATAGCCAAGTGGAACAGAAGTGCTTCAGGACATGCTCACTGTTTCCAGCATTTTCTCTTTGTACTTGAAATAAATAAAGGATGTAAGTTGCACACAAAACTCAATGTGAAACTATTTGAGCTGTTCAGACTCTCACACCGTAACTTTATGTAAATATACAACATAGAGGACTACACACAACTACAGACCCATCAGCCCACAATGTCAGTGCTGAACGTGATGCCAAGTTAAACTAATCTCCTCTGCCTGCACATGAACCCTACCCTTTCATTCCCTGTACGTCCATGTGCCTTTCTGAAAGATTCTTAAATGTGCTGTCATATCTGCCTCCACCAAAAAAAAGGATTTGCCCCACACATCTCCTTTAAACTCCCACCTTAAAGCTATGTCCTCTAGACCTTAATACTTCCATCCTGAAGGGAAATGTTCTGACTGCCCTATCTATGCCTCTCACAGTTTTATGCGCTTCTATCAGGTCTCTCAACCTCCAATGTTCCTGAGGAAATAAACCAAATTGTCCAACCTCTCCTAGTGTAGCTAATACCCTCTAATGCAGGTGTGGTTGGTTTCTTTCGGTATAGCAGGAATAGTTTTACCAGGAGTGTGATGGTATGTACATAGTAGCTGCACAATGTACGAAACGCCTGGATGACATCAAGATCTGGTTCCCTGGTGGCTAGCTTGGTATGATCCATCGAACAGAAGGCACAAAACTTTTCCTATTGGCATTTAGTCCAATATGCAAGATGTTTGCACCCATAACTGGGTGAACTCGAAAGGTTTATTGACTGGTCGCAGCAAAATCCATGTTGTGCACAGGATAAAGTAATGTCAACACCAATTGTTAATTTCAGAAGAGACGAAAGTTGTTCATATATGAGGCAGGTCCCGCATCATTAACTACTCTGTGATCAAAGTTAATTTCACAAAGCATGAAGATAAATCCTGTGATAGTGCAGTCTTCAAAAGACTATAAAAGTGTTGGCTGTGGAGGTATGTACCCACAACACCATTTTAGTACATAGGAGATACAGTGTGGAAACAGGCCCTTCAGCCCACTGAGTCCACGCTGACCAGCGATCTCCCTGTATACTATACTACATACTGGGGACAATCTACAATTTTCCAAAGCCAATTTAACTGCAAACCTGTGTGCCTTTGGAGTGTGGGAGGAAACTAGACACCCGGAGAAAACACACGTGGTCACAGGGAGAACGTACAAACTACGTATAGACAGCACCAATTGTCTGGCTCAAACCAGGGTGTCTGGTGCTGTAAGGCAGCAGCTCTACAACTGCACCACTGTACCGCCCACCAAGACCAGATAGTATTTTCCTGAAGTGTTAAGGGGCTGTCCCACTTGGGCGACCTAATTGGCGAGTTTAGAAGAGTTTGGAAAAAATGACATGTTGAAGACATCTTTCGACTATGTAGAAGACCTCCTTCGACCTCCTTCGACTATGTTGAAGACTAGCTTCGACTAGCTACGACTAGCCAAGACTAGCTTCGGGAAAATTGGACACCGAATAGTGAAGAGTGAAGCCGACTTCCTTCGACCTCCCTTCGACTATGATGAAGACTATGTACGACTACCTTTGACTAGCCTCGATTACCTACAACTAACATGCCGACCTACTACGACTAAACCTACAAGTAAAAAAAGTATTGATTTTTTCCATGGCGACCTTTTTTTACTCGCAGGCATTTTTTAACATGTTGAAAAAAACGACGCGACCCAGCTGAGGCCTCAAGTACGCGGAGACCACTCTCGAGCATGAAAGAGAGTTACGATGACCTCCTACGACCTCGTGTCAACCATGCTGCGAGAATGAGTCGAGGGCAAACTCGCCAGAGCTCGCGGATTAGGTCGCCCAAGTGGGACAGGCCCTTTAGGTACTATTTATACTCCACCCTACTTGTCTCATTATTGAAACCTGCAAACTCCTATCGTGCCTGTATTTGGTGTGGGAATACAGAAAAGATCATGGCGAAGATGATTTTCATGCCAATGCATTGAAGGCCTTGGATTGACTGCTGTGAAATGGGATTATTATGGATTGTTATTTGATGGTAAACATGAACATGGTGGGCTGAAGGGCCTGTTGCTCTGCTGTTATGACACCATGTCTCTAATTTGACTTTTGTGGTAAAAAGTTACACTTTGGGCTTGATTTCAGGAAGTCTGACCCTGTTTATTCCACTGGATGCTGGAGAAATTTTATTTCATACACTATTATAATAATTATTCTGTAACAACAGAATAAACAGCACAGATATAAGCACTTAAACCCACGCTGTCCGTGCTGACTATGATGCTGATTTAAACTGTAAATCTCCCATCTCCATGCATATGATTTATATCCCTAAGGTCCCTGCATGTTGCTGTCTCTGTCTAAATGCATCTTAAACTTTGTTATCGTATCTATCTCCAACACGTTCCCAGGCAGCATGTTTCAGGTACCTATCATATTCTGCGTTACATAAATACGTGCTACATAAATATATTTCAAGTATTCCCCCCTTAAAACTATGCCCTCTAGTATTTGACATTAACACCCTGGGGGAAGAAAAAGACTCTGACTCTTTTCCCCATCTATGCTGTTCATAATTCTATGTACTTATACAAGATTGTCCTCCAACACTCCCAAGATTGTCCCACCTCTCCTTGTATCTAACACTCTAATCTCTTCTCCACCCTCTCTAAAGTCTTCACATCTTCCTGCAATTCACAAGTTAGAGACCACCTATGGCATTTAAATGTAGCGACTCGTTACATTCTTCTTCTTTCTTTAAACAGAATATATCAGAAATACTGCAAGAAAGTAAAGGTCACTATTATTTCATCTGGAAGATTCAGCAAGAGACTGATGTACCGCCACTTAATTCTGCCTTCAAAATATGTCTATTTATGGCTACATGAAATGTACATCAGAGAAACAGGCCATTCACATTTGTTTCTTCAGACTCGAGGCCTGTGACTAATGGTGTGCCTCAGGGATCAGTACTAAGCTCATTGCGGTTTGTCATCCATATCAGCTATTTGGATGAGAATGTATAAGGCATAATTAGTAAGTTTACAGATGACACTTAAATAGATATAATCATAGATGGTGAATATGGTTATCAAGAATTACAGCAGGATATTGATCAGCTGGGCAAGTGGGGAGAGAGATGACTAATGGATTTTAATTAGGTAAGTATGAGGTGTTGCATTTTGGGAAAGTGAACAGTGGGGCCCTGGGAGTGTTGGAGTGCAAGAACATAATTCCCCAAAAGTGGTGTTGCGTGCAGATAGGGTGGTAAAGAAGGATTTTGGCAAGCTGACCTTCATTGAGTATAAAATTTAGAACATTATGTTACAGTTGTACAAGACGTTAGTAAGGTCGCGCTTGGAGAATCGTGTTCACGTTTGGTCATTTTGCTATACGCAAAATGCTATTAATCTGGAAAGAGTGCAGAGGATGTTGCCAAAATGTGATGGCCAAAGCTATAGGGAGAGGTTGGGCAGACTAGGACTTTATTCCTTGGGGCAGATGAAGCTGGGGGGTGATCTTACAGAGGTGTATAAACTTATGTGGGAAATAAATGGGGTCACGCACTTGTTTTTTTCCCTAGGGTTGGGGATCCAAGAACTGGAGGGCATAGGTTTAAGGTGATTGGCCATCAATTTAATTGGGACCTGAGGGGCAACTTTTTCATACATTGTGTGATGGCTATGTGGAAGGAGCTACCAGAAGAAGTAGTTGAGATAAGTACAATAACAAGATTTAAAACACATTTGAACTTCTACATGGATAGGAAAGGTTTAGAGGAATAGGGATCAAACACAAACAAATAGGGCTAACCTAGATGGTGTTCCTTGGTCTGCATGGATGGGTTGGGCCAAAGGGCCTATTTCCATGGTCTATTGCACTATGACATTAATTTTATATATGCGATACTCCACATAGATCTCACATTTTTAAGTTGTGAAGTCAAAGTGGTATTATGTACACTGAACGGTACCACTGGATATCACTGATATATTACTGTATAGCTTTACGTCCATAAGAAATAGGAGAATTAGGCTATTCAGTCCATTATCTACACTATTCAATCCTGACTGATCTATCTTTCCCTGTCAACCCCATTGTCCCGTCTTCTCCCCGTAACCCCTGACACCCTTACTAAACAGGAATCTATCAATCTCTGCTGTAAAAATACCCAACGGTTTGGCCCCCATAGCTATCTGTGGCAATTAATTCCACAGATTCACCACCTTATGCTAAAGAAATTCCTTCTCATCTCCATTCTGAAGGTATGTCCTTTTATTCTGAAGCTGTGCATTCGGGTTCTACACTCCTCCACTAATGGAAACATCCTTTCCACATCCACTTTCTCTAGGCCCTTCATTATCCGGTAGGTTTTAATGAGATCCCCCCTGATTCTACTAAACTCCAGCGAATGCAGGCCCAAAGACTTCAAACGCTGTGCCTTCTACTGTAATGGAACTGTTTCTGCCATTACAACAATGTCAAACTTCTACCTGTTTTCCTAGGAATGTCTGGAGAGAATAAAGTGTACCCGGTAATTGCAGGTTCTTTACTTTCTTTGACGGTTGCTTGTTTCCTTTAATGAAACTTTGGCTTGGTTTGAGAAAGGGTTTCATACCACTGCATCTCTCCGATAGAGTTTGTTTCCCAGGTAATATTCCCCCAGCGTCTTTCAATGGTCTTTTTGTGTCCGCGGTTAGCAGGCTTTGAAAATCGAGCTGGAGAATAAAGGGAATTATTGTCTGCCGACTCTTCCTCCCAACCTGTGGGAAAGACCTTTTCCCCGTTCACCATTTTGCATCAGTCCAGCCAAGACGGGAAACTTCACAGGGAAACTACAAGCGCATAAGATTGCCACCTATGACCCCCATGGCACCTTAGTTTATTTAAAACTTGACTTACTTCTTTAGGCAGTGTACCTCCCAATGATTCAAATGATAAATTTACAAAGGACCCCTGTGTTCAAACGTCACAAAAAATGCACTATCAGTGAATTGTCTTTAGATGAATACATCAGAATGCCATCATTGAAAACCTAGCTGAGGAGGAAGATTATATTTCAAAGGTAGTAGAGTTTCAAAACAAAGGATCATTTGGAAACCTTTAATGAAATTAATATTTTCTAAACCTGCCCTATTTGATCATTTGATTATCCCATGCTACCTGCTGAGATGGAATGATTTGTGGTAATTATTTGAGCACGGTGGTGGAGCTGTTTTATAAAAAATAACCAAAGGAACCATGTTGAATGGTTCTTTCCAGTGCATAACTAATTTATATGCTCTGCTGTGTTCTTATTTTTTACTGATATAATAATGTCTAGGTTCCAAAACAGTTACGTTCTGGGATAAAGACTTCAAAAAATAAATAAACTTGCATATTTTTCAGAAAAGTAATAATTAATCTGGAGGTATTCAGACTTTCTGGAATTGGTTTCATCTACCCAGAATATTAATTTAATGGTTTATGATTAATTCCAAATCCCAAAGCGATAAGCCATGGTGAGGTCCAAATGAGTAATGTTTGTATCTATAGTAATATATTGTTTAGGGTTGGGGGATGGGGGGGCTTCATGTGTGGTATGTATTGAACACCTTGCTAGATATTTTTCATATACATCTGAAATTTCTCACCTAATGAGGTTTTGGTCAATATTTTCAGTTGGAAGATAAGAATAAAATAGACCAATGTAGCAAATCACAATGAGGCTTAGAAAAATATTTAATTCTTGTTTAAAATTGTATGCAATTTGTGATCTTTTTAACCACCAAAAAAGTTATTACAGTCTTGAAGAGATTATCAATGTAAAAATATGGCTTTAAAATATCTCAGTTTATTGCTCTATCTTGTTCTGATTCAGCAACATCAGTAAAAATTGGCATCATTCGTTTTTAAAACATTAGAATTCTTTATGTCCATTTTCAATATTTAGTTACTGTCAGGTAAGAATTATAAGTGCACAATTCTGCTGGGAATAATGGATAAAATAATATTTTAGTAAAAGTTATGTAACAAGTTAATATTGAGTAAGGTACACAAAAATACTGGAGAAACTCAGCGGGTGCAGCAGGATCTATGGGGCGAAGGAAATAGGCAACGTTTCGGGCCGAAACCCTTCTTCAGACTGAACTCCATAGATGCTGCTGGAACCGCTGAGTTTCTCCAGCATTTTTGTGTACCTTCGATTTTCCAGCATCTGTAGTTCCTTCTTAAACAATATTGAGTAAGATCATGCTTTGCTAATACTCTCGAGAGAAAATATTGGTCTCAAGTAATCTTACAGATTGATGTTGGATTTCATCACCCGTTCCTTCTCTCCAGAGATGCAGCCTGTCCCGCAGAGTTACTCCAGCTTTTTGTGTCTATCACCTGAGATAAACCTCTGAACTAGGGGATTGGCCATCTTGGAGTTTTGTGGTGTGGGATTACATTTTCAGAAGGGCTCAAGTGTAGTGATCATGAGGTTCACAGATTTTGGTTGTCAAATGATTTGGTACTCTGGGAGCAGGTATAGGAGTCTGAAAAAAATGACCACCAGGTTCAAGAATAGCTTCTTCCCAACACATTTCTGTCTCTTAAAAATTGCACAACACAAACTTCAACTACGAACTTCTAACTACCTTTCTGGACTGAGGTTGCAATCAGAACTATCATTTTTTTGTACTGTGGTTATTAATTTATTTAAATTGTTGTTATCATGTATTATCTGTGTGTAATGTGTTCACCGGCTTGCTAAGATGATGCAATTAAGAATTTCATTGTTCCATTGGACACATAGGACAGTTAACCCTCTTGACTCTCTCAGGTCATCTTGGGGTGAAATCCATGGAATTATGAATCTATGAGGATTCTTAATTTCTGGGAATCCCTAAACTGGGTAGTGGATCGTTCTCTGAGATATCACCAATCTTAGAGTATTTGCTGGTTCAAGAGGATGCTGTATCCAAGGGATCACGAGGTTACTTCCAGGGATGGCGGGAGTGACATATGATGAAAGAATGGATCAACTCGGCTTATATTGGGCTGGGCTTTAGAATAAGGGGTAAGCCATTTAGAACGGAGATGAAGAAACACTTTTTCATACAGAGAGTTGTGAGTCTGTGGAATTCTCTGCCTCGGAGGGCAGTGGAGGCCCAGTTATCTGGATACATTCAAGAGAGAGCTAGATAGGGCTCTTAAATATAGCGGAGTCAGGGGATATGGGGAGAAGGCAAGAACAGGGTACTGATTGGGGATAATCAGCCATGATCACATTGAATGGCGGTGCTGGCTCGAAGGATCAAATGGCCTACTCCTGCACCTATTGTCTATTGTCTATATTCACTGGAAGTTAGAAGGATGAGAGGGGATCTTATAGAAACATATAAAATTGTTAAGGGATTGGACAGACTAGATGCACCCTTGGCCCACTGAGTCCACGCCGACCAGCGATCACGCAATGCACTAACACTATCCTACACACCAGGGACAATTTACAATTTTACTGAAGCCAATTAACCTACAAACCTGTACATCTCTGGAGTGTGGCAGGAAACCAGGGAACCAGGAAATCCACGGGGTTACGGGTAGAATGTACAGACAGCACTCACAGTCGGGATCGAACCCAGGAGTCTGGCACTGTAAGACAGCATCTCTACTGCTACACCACTGTGCTGCCCAAAAGCTATCAACTATAGACCTGTATCAATGTGCTCAGAAATGTTGGGTTAAATAAGAACATTGACTTGCAATCCCGAATCTTCAGAGAGCATGTTGCAAGCTCCATACTTTATTGAACCTGATCTGTATCACAAACATAACAAGTAATGGCTAAATGTTCAGTCTTTTATTGCTCATCAAAACATTTCAACAATGATTTCCTTTTAAGGCCCCCATCCAACCACAATATTTAATGCGTGAGCAAGTAGAACATAACAGAGAGATCTCCAGAGTACCACAGCAAGATGGGAGCCAGCTGCCAAAATAAAAGTAAACTAGTCTTCCAGTCATGGTGCATGCAACAAAGGGTAATTGGCTCTTCGGTCTCTGCAACAACATGACAGCAGCTAGTAGATACTTGCACTCCACTACAAGGGTTTACCAAGACCTGTAAACAAGAAAACCTGCAAACAACTTTCGTCAAGAGAAAAGCTCTGCTGGCATCTGGCAAGGCCTTCACCTCCCTTCATATTTATACCTTACAAATATAAATATACATAATTCCATTCTATTTACATTCAGCTCCATGGATGTAATAACCAATGCAGGACAATCTGTGTTTTCCTATCATTTGTCACAATGCTTTCATCATGCAGTGTGTAGCAGATCCATCATAGCAGATGGATCTTGGAGTACAAGTACATTGTTGCCTGAAAGTGGTGTCGCAGTTAGATAGGGTGGTCTTCATCAGTCAAGAAATTGTGTATAGAAGTTGGGACAATATATTACAGTGGTACACATTGGTGAAGCTGCACTTGGAGTATTGTGCTGCGTTTACCCTACCTATAGGAAAGATGCCATTAAGCTGGAAAGAGTGCACATAAGATTTACAAGGATGTTGCCGGGATTGAGCTGTAGGGATATGTAGGGCAGGCGAGGACAGAGTGCAAAAGACTGAAGGGTGATCTCATAGAGGCGTTTTAAAACCATGAGGAGAATAGATAGAGTGTAGACATAGGTTTATTTTCACAGGGCAGGGGAATTAAGGGCATATTTTTAAAGAGAGAGGGGAAAGATTTAACAGGAATCTGAGGGGCAACCTTTTCACACAGAAGGTGGTGAGTATATGGACGGAGCTGCCAGAGGAAGTAGTTGAGATAAGTACAATAACAACATTTAAAATACATTTGGACAAGTGCATAGATAGGAAAGGTTTAGAGGGATAGGGACCAAACGCAGGCAAATAACAGTTCAATGGTACTTTGTTTGTCACATTTGCAACTGCACAGTGAAATTCATTTTGTATTTTTTACACATGCAGGCACCACCATTTTTAGCACCATTATTCAAATAACCTACCGACTCCCACAGCTATCTGGACTACACTTCCTCCACCCTGCCTCGTGCAAAAATGCTATTCCCTACTCTCAATTCCTCCGTCCCGCAACATCTACTCCCAAGCTAAGACTTTCTATTCTAGAACTTCAGAGATGTCCTCTTCTTTAGTAAACGTGGTTTCTGCCTTTCTGTCATAGATGGATCCCACACACACATCTCTGTGTTCTCTTCTTAAATAAAGGAACAACATTAGCTCGCTATCTTCCAGTCTCTTACACTTCAGGGCGTATTCAGCTACTTCCTTCAGTGTTCGAATTACAACTTGGGATAGAGATTATCCTGTCCTGGGGATTTATAGATCTAACACCTCATTCTCCTTAAAGCTAATATGATAAAACTGAAAAGCAAATGATTGGAGTTTATTGTATTGTGAAACTATGTATCTAAATTTGCCTGTGTCTATCTATCTCTATGTTCCTGCTGGTATTCGTAGTTGAGGAAATTTGGGAAGTTTTGAATTGGTCAACACAAATCAGAATATCACAATTCTTTTCATGACTTTTACTTGAAACTTTTATAAAGGTATGTGTATACAAAGCCTACTATAATTTTCTAAGACACTATGGCCAAGATATTCAGGTGAAAAACAAATCTTTGTGCACCATATAAACATGTTCTTTGGGGCCAAGTACAAAATACAGCAATTGACCAAAATACTTTTCAATTAGTAACTTTCACATTGGGGAAAAAACATTGTAACCAATTTCACCAAACCCTCTCTATCCATCTACCCCACCACTATCACTTGTTAAATATGTTCTGATGAATTCCATTTTGCTTTCAATATGATATATGAGCCAAAGACTGAATATTTCATGGATATTCATTAGCAAACACGTCCCAGACACTTAGTAAAATATACCCAGTGACCAACGTTTAAAGAAAGAGATTAAAAAGACTCATCCTTTATCAGATTATATAAATAAAGATGTCTATACACGAGCCTTTTCATGAAATATTCAATAAAACAAAAATATCCAACAGATGGCTCAGAGCTAATTAACCATATGTTTGTATAACCCTTTTAAATTTGTGTTTGAATTGTTAAGAATAGCGGCAAAAAGAGAGCATACTTTTTGTTCTCAAATGCTTTAAAATAATCTGAAATAACCTTACAATGGGTTTTTACATGAAGAGTCAGCCCTTTGCCTATTAAATAATTATTAACCCATTGAAGGCATTATGCTTCAAATGATTTACACAGACCCGATTTGTTGATGGGTCACATACACAGTTAAAACTAAGGCATCCTATACTTGCAGATAATGACATTTCAGAAATGACAAGTTAGTGTCATAGAGTTAAGCTATGTCCCACTGTACGAGTTCATTCAAAGAGTTCTCCCGACTTTGCCCTGATTCGAACTCGGAGATTTACGGTAATGGTCGCTCGTCGGTACTTAGGGCTCTCGAGGACATTTTTCAACATGTTGAAAAATCTTTACGCGTCTTCCCGAGCTTACCTGTCGTTAGTGAGTCTTCCCGAGTACCTGCCGTTAGCATTACGAGCTGCTAAGAGACGTCCCCGAGCTCCGACATACCCGCTACGTTCATTCTCCGTGCTTACCACGAGTTTGATTTTTTTTTAAACTCGGGAGAGCTCTTGAATGAACTCGCATCATGGGACAGGGCCAGGGCAGTGTCTCCAAATTGTTGGGCAGGTTGTATATAAAATTGGAGTGAAATAGCAGACTGGAATTTGTTGGGAAGTGGTAAAATAGGTCCTGACCTCATTGGCGTGACTTTGCCAACAGTTTACTGAGTGCACTCCAACTTTAGATTCTGCTCATTCACATAAATACATAGGATTAACTGTTAGAGGAAAGAGGGTAACTCACTTTTCTTTGCTTTAATGTCTTAAATTGTTTAATTATTAGAACTTGTTTGAGTGATATATTTTTTTAAATTCCATTTGATTTAGTTGATTTTCAAAACGCAAAATCATTTCCATATTTCAGGGTCATTTGAGTTCAACAACAAACGGATGGCAAAGCTGGGCAATGACTTTGGTGGCCATCAATGCATTTAGAAGTTAATACAGCACAAAACAGTGTTTCCAGCATTTAGTGGTGTTTCCAGGTTGGGGTTGCTTGTGGACGATCTGCATGATCTCCATGTAGTGCTTCATATTTAAATTTGGAGTGTACTATTTTGATACTTTGAGGTAACTTGTAAAAGTTATTTGCATTTTCTCTCACTATATTCTGTAGTCTGTTTCCTTTCTCTTTTTGCACTACCCGTTGTAGTCATGTGCAGTATGTACATAATCATGCATGGTATCATTTGCCTAGATATAAGGTGGTACAATGGTAGAGTTGCTGCCTAACTGCGCCACAGACCCCAGTTTGATCCTGACTAGTTTTGTCCTTGATGCCCATTGACTTCAGTTTTACTAGAGCTCTTTGATGCCACACACTCAATAAAATGCTGCCTTGATGTCAAGCGCAATTACTCACGACCTCTGCAATTTGGCTTTTTGGTCCATGTTTGGACCAAGGAGTAGTCGGGTCAGTAGTCGTGAACTATTCAGCCCATTGAATCCCCTTCTTTCAGATCATTGCCATTAGTCCCATTCCCCCGTCTATGTGCCCTCTCTCTCCCCCTCTCCCCCTCCAACTGTCCTCCTGGCTTCACTCCCTACACATACACTTGCACCAAAGAGTAATCCTGATGAGCCCCCCGCACCTGGGTTCCACAAGCAGGATGTTATTCAATAAGCACTGCCTGATTGCACTGTCTTTGCTGATGAGTGAGAATAGACTGATTTAGCTGTAATTAATTGGACTAGATTTGTCCTGATTTTTGTGAACAAGATACACCTGGGTCAATTTACACATTTTCAGATACAAGTGGTGCAACTGAACTGAACCGGCTTGGTTAGAGGAGCATGGAACATGGAACATGGATGTCCATTACTACAGCTGCAAATGTGATCTGGTTTACTAGCCTGTCCTGATTTCAGGGCTCTCAGCTATTCCTCGACATCATTGGAAATGAATGCAACTGGCGGTGGTGGGGGCAAATCAATGGTGCTGTGGATTTCAGGTATAATCCGACATACATTTGATATAGTCAGTCACTTATGCCAATGTTGGGCACTGTGAATATTGATGTGGAAATAGGGTTATCTAAAATATATATATATATATATACGCATATATATACGTATACCAGTAATTCACTGCTCGGTCAGAATGTGTGATGATGTACAATGGTTGATCATAGGTCAGGTTTCAAATCAGTTATCATTAATCCATGGTCTCGGGGTATCTAAATCTATATTTTATTAGTTATTTATGTTATGACATCGGATGGAAGCTGCATACCCAAATCTCGTTGTGCTTATGTGCAATGACAATAAAAGATTTGCCCTTGTGGCTAAAGGGATCAGGGGGCATGGAGAAAAGGCAGGTACGGGATACTGAGTTGGATGATCAGCCATGATCATATTGAAGGGCGGTGCAGGCTCGAAGGGCCGAATGGCCTACTCCTGCACCTATTTTCTATGTCTATGTTTCTATATTATTAATATTATTATTATTATTATGAAAGTTACAATGATGCTGTTCAAAGCTGAAATCTCCCATACCCTCTGTCATTAATTCTGATACCTTTTTTAATTGATCCACATATACAACAGCAACATACTTCATCCCATTTACAGATGAAGTATGGTGACGTCCGTTTCTTTGACACCATGCTGCAAGTTTTACATTTCATTTATACTATATCAGATCATCGTTATAAAATGCTGCACGATTTCTGAAGGATGACAGCTGCTTGGATCCAGCTGAATTACTCATGTTTGGGTTGAGTCGGTGGCCTCAGGTTTATGCCACTCATATGCACTCCAGCTCTAAACCAAGAATGGTATGGATTTCAGTGGCCCTGCTCGACTTCCATTGTCCTGATGCTTGAAAATACCCCTCGCATGCAACAGTCAGTTAACATCTATCCCTGCAGACTGAGTTTAATTTTTTTAAACTGATGGTCATTTTTGATTAGACCCTACGCTCCACATTTAAAACAATCCTTTTGTTCTCCACATAAAAGATGACTTCAGGGATTATGAATTTAGCTTTGATGAGACAAAAAGCAACTCTTTTTTTAATCTTAAACAAGCAGCATTTAGCACAATGTCTGCAGTCAGGGCAACAAAGGAGCCCTTATCCATTGAGTCGCTGGCAAGCTTAAAACGGCAGCCTGAGTAATAGGGGAAGGAAGACGTTCTTGGCTAAGTGAAATAAAGAAATTTAATAAGTGAACAGTGAGTAGGAAGTTTAAACTAAAACCTGCCCTTGACCTCGACGAGCAGGTATTCCGTTTCGAAAGATGCAGTGGTAATGGAATTCATTACCAATTCTATAGAATGTTGACAGTTAAAACATCTTTATTCCCCTTGTACATTCGTAAAAGCCGTTTAAACTTTCCTTCCATAGTCAGGTGGAGGAGATTGATTTGTGACTCAGAGATAGTACACCTATTGCTTACGTTCCATATCCTACATTTAAAAACGTTCGGTATGAGCAGGTGATCAATGGTCCGTGTAGACTCGATGAGCCGAAGGGCCTGTTTCCATGCTATACTGTAACTTTCATTCAACTCAACTCATTTACCAATGAATTGTATCCATATCCCTTTGTAATCTCACCTTGGTATAAAAGAAAAGTCAATGAAAGAACACCATCAAGAGTCAAGAGTCAATTTAATTGTCATTTGGACCCCTAGAGGTCCAAACGAAATGCCGTTTCTGCAGCCATACATTACACACAAATAGACCCAGACACAACATAATTACAATTTTACATAAACATCCATCACATAGCTGTGATGGAAGGCCAAAAAAAAACTTATCTCTCCACTGCACTCTCCCCCCCCCGATGTCAGAGTCAAAGTCAAAGCCCCCGGCTGGCGATGGCGATTGTCCCGCGGCCATTGAAGCCACGCCGGGTGGTGCGAGGTCGCACACCGGGTCTTGTTGTTGGAGCCCCCGGTGTGCGCTCGCAAGTACCCGCGGCCATTCCAGCCGCGCGGGGCAGTGGTGCTAAGCCCCGCTCCAGGAGCTCTTCGACCCCGCAACACGGGCGGGAGAATTCTCCGTTGCAGGAGCCCCGAAAAGCGGTCTCTCTCCAGGGAGCCGCGGGCTCCCGGCGCCGCTGTCCGCAGACCCGCAGCAGCAGCCCCCGACTCAGCAGCGGCATCGGCAGCAGCAGCAGCAGCGTTCCTCCACTGCTCCGGTCTCGGCCAGCTCCGCGACGGCAACGGTGAGTCGGCACCTGAGTCCCCGGCTTCTTCCTGTTGGAGGCCGCTCCTCGTTGCGGCCTCAACGACAACGGAACCCGACGAGAAAAAGGTGGTGTCTCCAGTGCAGGGAGAGATTTAAAAAGTTTCCCCCCCCCCTCCCACCCACCCCCCCCCCCACACACCCCAACAAAAAATAACAAAGACTAAATTAAAACACAGACATAAAATAATAAAAACGCGGACAGACTGCAGAGGCCGCTGTTGGCCAGAGCCGCGCAAGAGGCAAAATGAAATGTGTAACAATCAGATACAGCAAACTTCATATGTATTTGTTGGATTGTTTTTTGAGGGAATATCAATGCTTGAAACATAAACTTACATTCAGAGATTCACACTTTCTGTTCTTATTTCTGGCCTTTGTGCCAACCATCACCTATCTAACTCTCCCCTCGCATGTGTCCACTTATCACCTGCCGCACTTCGACCTGGCTCTCCCCTTTTTCCAGATTTCTTCTCCCCCCACAATCAGAATGAAGAAGGGGCTTCAACCTGAAACGTCACCGATCCATGTTCTCCAGAGACGCTGCCTAAAGGGCCTGTCCCACTTGGGCGTCATTTGCACGTCATGCAGGTGGCGTGCGAAGATTTTGTGAATCCCAAAATCGTGGGGCACCGCGCGTCACTGCCTACACCACCACACGCCATACGCGCGTAATGCACGCCATGAGCGCGTCACATGTAAATTATGTCACGCAAATGACGCGCAAGTGGGACAGGCCCTTAACCTACTGAGTTACTCCAACCCTTTATGTTCTTTTGTGTATTAACCAGTGTCTGCAGTTCTGTGTTTCCACATTCAGATATGCTGATAGACTTTTATAAGTTCCTAGCATTTTGTCAGGCTTTGCTGGAGTTTATTCAATCATGTTTGATCTATCTTTTCCTCTCAACCCTATTCGCCTGCCTTTTCCCCATAACCTTTGACACCTTTGCTAATCAAGAATCTGTCAATCCCCACTTTAAAATACCCCATGACTCGGCCTCCGTAGCCATCTGTGGAGATGTTGAACAGCGGGACCTTGGGGTGAAAGTACATGGTTCCCTGAAAGTGGCAACACAGGTAGACAAACAGAGTGGTGTCAGAAGTTATGGGGAGAAAGCAGGAGAATGGGGTTAGGGGGGGAGAGATAGATCAGCCATGATTGAATGTCAGAGTAGACTTGATGGGCCAAATTCTTGATGACCTTATGACAGAGTATGACAGAGTAGTGAAGAAGGAATATAATATGGTATATAAGGCATGTAATCTTCTAGAAGGGGTTGGACAGGCTAGATGCAGGAAGATTGTTCCCGATGTTCGGGAAGTCCAGAACAAGGGGTCACAGTTTAAGGATAGAGGGGAAATCCTTCAGGAACAAGATGAGAAAAACATTTTTCACACAGAGTGGTAAATCTCTGGAACTCTCTGCCACAGAAGGTAGTTGAGGCCAGTTCATTGGCTATATTTAAGAGTTAGATGTGGCCCTTGTGCCTAAAGGGATCAGGGGGTATGGAGAGAAGGCAGGTACGGGATACTGAGTTGGATGATCAGCCATGATCATATTGAATGGCGGTGCAGGCTCAAAGGGCCGAATGGCCTACTCCTGCACCTATTTTCTCTGTTTCTATGTTAATATGCTTACTTTCATTGTTCGAGTCATTGAGTGGAGGAATTGGGATGTCATGTTGCAGTTCTGGACACCAATTGTTTGATTAAGATAAAGAGGGTCCAGAAAATATTCACAGGACTGTTGCTGGACTGGAGCACTGGAGCTAGAAGAAAATATTGGACAGGCTGAGACTGTTTTCCCTGGAGTGAATGAGGCTGAGGGTGACCTTATAGCAGTTGAGTTCTCCCAGCCCTTTGTGCTTTGCTCTTGTAAACGTTTTTTCTTTTTTTGACTTAAAAATAAAGTTAATTCACTCTAGTTGTTATTACATTTAATAAAGACTGCATCTGCGTCACTGCTCTTCCTGTAGTCCCAACAAGAATAACCTCTGTCATCGCCCCCTAGAGCCCATGTGTATTAGTGGCAGAGGAAAGTTGTTCAAAATTCAGGAAGTTGCTGCCTCGAGAACAATTAAGAAACAAATGACACATTGAAAATAATCTGAGCCATTTAACAGCTCCACATATATATATGATATTAAACATTGATACTTTAAAGAGGTTTATATATTCATAAATCTCTCAACTTTCAGGGGGCAAGTTGAGAAAGTGTCTACCAGATGTCTGTAGTTTTATACTTATTGCTTGTTCAAAATAGATGATGAAATAAAACAGTAAGACATACTGAATTACCTTTGGACATCAGAAGTTAACATCACTTCAAATTAAACTAACCTTTATTGAGATAGTAGGACTACAGTAGGCAACATTCCCCCACCTTAAGAAGAGAACGGGGGAGAATAAGGGGAGATTTAAGATCAGCAATGTTATCATTCAACCGTATTTACACTGGAGAGAATGAAGAATCACATCTTTGATCTGCCACTGTAGTGATCAAAGATACTCCTCTAGTATTTTTGGTAGTGATGTACCTCACAGCTGCTGTTGGTAAGGTCCCAGATTTACACACTGCTGTGTGCAGAGAATGATCACTCAGGCCATGTATGGTCAAGAAAACTGTTTAGTCTTGATGGTATTGAGTCTTTTGCTGGAGCTGCATTCATCTATTGGAGAATATTCCCATTGACCATTATAGGAAGCATGTGGAGGCTTTGGAAAAGGTGCAGAAGAGATTCACCAGAATACCACCTGTATTTGATGGTATTAGCTATAGGGAGAGATTGGACAAACTTGGATTGTTGTTTTTTTTTGGAGCATTAGAAGCTGAGGATAGACCTGGTAGAAGTAAGTACAATTATGAGAGGCAAAGATGGGGTAGAGCTTGGAAGAGCTGGGATAGAGACTCAATTAGTTCTGGAGTTTTCAGCATTGTAACCAGAATGTTAACAGAGTGTATTGGGTGCTTCCAGCTATTACTTGATATCATGTGGAGTAAATGGAATTTGATCGAGCCCGACTTCTGCATGGTGGGGGTTTCAGGAAGGAGCTGAGATGATTCCACTTGACACTTCTGGCTGAAGGTGGTTGCAAATGTTTCAGCGTGCTCTTTGGAGTACTGACATGTAGGATTCCCGCTCTGCTGAGGTTTGCAAGGCTCTTCGAACCTCATACTCTCGTTAATTTTCTGTCGCCATTCAAAGCTGGGTGGTGGAGCCACACAGCTTAGTTCTGATCCACAGGTAGTTGCTGTAACTACGACCCCTAATGAAGCAGCTGGTGTAACTACAACCGAAAGAAACAGTGTGCTATTAACTCTGTTAAGAGGCAAGCTGCTTCATTAGGTCGTGGATACACCAGATGTACACTTCATTATTAGCTATACAACAATGCCTCTTGGTTGGCTTTCTTTCTGTTGAATAGGTCCCGCTCCTTGAATCTTAGCATGAAGGTAATCGTAGAGTGAGGACCATAGGTTATAGTCTGAAGAAGGGACCCGACCCGAAACATCATCTGTCCATTTCCCCCCACAGATGCTGCCTGGCCCACCGAATTCCTCCAGCAATTTGTGTTTTTTTTTTTAACCATTGGTCAAATATTATGGTGGGATACAATCCTGGTGCACCAGTTTTTAGATGCTAAGTATTGCACTTTCCTGAAGTACAATGGATTTGTCCTTAGGGTGATGACATGCCTTTATCTCCACTGCGCCAATGCAATAGTCACCCTCACCAAGTGCCATTGACAAGCTCAACTGCAACAGATGGATGTGTTAAGATGTGTTCATACTGGTTCATTTTTCCTGTATCTGATCACTCACTATCTGCCACAGACTCAGTCCAACAGCATTGTCTTTCGGGGCTCGGGCAACGTGTTAGTGCTATGTTATGCACCCCACCTATAGTACATTCTGTATCCTTGCTACTTTTGGTGTTTTTCTTCAGGGTGTTCAACTCAGAAGAGCAGATTCAACAGCTGTGAGGGAGAGGTGTTTGATAATGAGCAGGAGATTTCCATTCTCATGTCTCATTTGATGATATGAGGATCCAGTTAAGGCTTTTGAGAGGAACCCCCCATCCCAATTATATACCACTGTCCCACGACCTCTGTTCAGTCTGACTTGCCATGATACAATATGCTTGAATGGAATTGATACCCATATTATTAACCTAAGACCTCTGGATTATCAATTTAGTACTTAAACCACTATGATACTCTGCCTAACAAACTGTTTCCACGAACTACTGCCCTGCTTCCTACTCTACTTCTATCAAATGCATCCACTCCTTTATGCACCTTATTCCCCTTCTGAAGAGCTACATTCTAGTGCCCATCACATTCCTGATTTAACATAAATCCTGCCAACCACACAAGTGAATCTCCCTGTGAGAACATTGTTCCCAATATTGCCAAGATGCTATCCATCTTGAATGTGGCTGTCTTGCCCCAGACCTCAATGGTCTCAATGGCCTTTTATCCTGTGCCAGGAGACTAGCTGCATGTCTCTACCTGTGATTGATTAGTGAGGGTATCAGGGGTTATGGGGAGAAGGCAGGAGAATGGGGTTAGGAGGGAGAGATAGATCAGCCATGATTGAATGGTGGAGTAGACTTGGTGGGCCGAATGGCCTAATTCTGCTCCTATCAGTTATGAACTTATGAAGAATGTCGATATAGTTCTTATGGTAAATGAGATAAAATGAATGGAGAAAAAACAGCAACAATATGTTTTGGATGATGAGTCATGACCATATTGAATGGCAAGGTACATTTGACAGGTGTTGATCAAACCCCATTTTGCTGTTTCCTGTATCCAACATGCCTCCTGATCTCTTGGCTGTGTGGATTGTAATGCTGTTTCTTTGAACAGTCAGTCAGACATTTTAACTGCCATTATTTCAGTCTGACAGAATATATAAAACCACCTATATCACTTCTGTTTGTAGGTCATGCTTTCTGTTAAAGAAAACATGAAAACACCCCGATCTTTGATGAATTCCATACTTTGTTTTCACCCGCAGACACCATGGTAATGTACACCCTTCTTCCTTTCTGCTTTACTAAAGTCAGATACTGAAAATTAAACAGATGATCCTCTATCTAAACAAAGGCAAAAGCAAATCTATAATAGATTATATTCAAAACCCTTTCTTGTTAAAATAATTCAGCTAATTGATCTTGATAATGTAGAAAATTAATTGTTTTTGGAAGACTAAAGACTGATCTAAAATACACCATTGCATTTTGTTTTTATTTCACCAGATAAACAAAACAGTTTTTTTAATTGTTTAAATCTATTTAAGCTTGCTTTCAGCTTTGTAATAATAACCTTTGTCATACCCACCCTAACACTGCCCTGTAACTTTTTCTGGGCTATTAATTTTAATATTTAAATAATTTAAAGTAGTAAAATAAATAGTTTGTAACCCATCTGAAGATAATTAATTTCTACACCTAATGCTTTTTGGCCTCGATACCATCTATTAAGTCAGTGTTCAAATAGATTATGTGATGGAGCTTAGAGTGGAGATCACTGAGGTTCATTATTTACACTTTATACTCCTTCCTTGCAACGATTTGCCACTTTGCTGAGCACCAGATTGGCTCCACATCGCACAAACATCTTAATATAACAGGTACCCTGCTGGCTGCTGTTGGTCATCATTGGGAAATTAATTCTTACAGCATTATATACTTGTTTTTTTTTTTGCTTTGTCTATCACCGCATCAAAATGTTACCCACCAATAATAAGATAAATGAAACTCATTAGCAAAGTCATGGTTAAAGCAAACTAATTAGCTTAATTGGACTGTGGACAGTCGCTTTAGTGAAAGGATAAGACTGTTATGCTTTAGCATCTGTAAAATAAGACAAGAAGTTCAGGTCTGATCACTGCATGTGAACTTCGGGAATAAAAGGGAATCCGTCCACCATCTGCTAGGGTCCAGCTGCTCTTTCTATTTTAAGCAAAGCTGTGAAGGAATTGAATACTTACAAACAATTAGACTTATTTTGAATGCATATTTAACATTTGGAAAGTTAACTTGCAAAGAATACACGCACAAAACTGTTTGTGAGAAATGAAAAGCATCTTGATAACTCACATGCATGCAAATACTCACACACAAAATACACCCCTCTCGGGTTTTTTTGTGTGCGTGCAGGTATCCAGAAGCAGTGCTGAGTCCAAACGTGTGATAATTCTGTAGCCACAGCCTGAGTAGTTGATCGTTCCTTCCACCTTATTTTAACTTCTGCTCAATCTAGTTCTATTTCACCGTAAATGCAAGAGCATTAGCCTTTGGTGAAACATCGTAGAGACCAGCTGCAGGCTCTACCTGTGTGTTCTGAGCTGAGTATATGCTATGTCATCTGAAACGTGTTCTGCCTGTGTCACAGTAACCCGTGAGCAATCCCAAAGAGATATTACTTTCAGGCAATTAAGGACTCCCTTTTGCTATGTTGCTTGGACCTCACAAAACATCTGACAATAAACAACAAGACGTAGGCAGTTTGTCTTGAAATGCAATGAGCCACCCACTCACGAGAATTTGTCCTTGTACACACAAAAAGCGATTGCCAGCTCTCCTACCACACATCTCCCTGGCTCACCACACCTCACCACCACCTCAGAAAGTCACGTACTTGCGAATTTTGGGGTCAGTGGTAATGACAAAGCCTTTCCGCTGCTTCCATGAAGCTGCCTGATACGGATTGGCCTACAATGTAGCCCAGCATGCCACGGCTGATATTTTCTTGATTAGGTGTCTTATCTTCCACAAGCTGCATCAGATGAAGGCTGCTGACAGCGTAATGGCTGGGAAAGCATCGGACGGCTCCATAAAATGGCAGCTGTGTTATGACATGTCTGCCAGGACTTGGTGGATGGTGAGTTGGCAGTGATTAGGTTTTTTTTTTGTAAAAATGATTCTCCTCACCCCCCTCTCCCTAAAACTCGTCTCGGAACAATCGAAGTCTAATCAGTCGAACAGCAGAAGTGCACAATTTCTGGACAACTTTGAGCTACTATTCTGTAACACATTCCCCAAACCACTCGCACAGCCAGTGCACGCTATTGCTTTGTTTTCTCTTGTGCAGAGGCACAGACTCTTGTCTGTGTTTTATTTTCTGAAATGGCAGACAAGGCTAAATCTTTTTTGAAAACGACTGTAAATTTATCAATGTGCTCCAAATTGGCTTGTGCAAATGAGTGGGACTGACCCAATGTCATTTTTGATTAATTGTTTCTGACTACTTCAATGTATTTTTGGGGCATTGTTCTTACTTTTGCTTTCATTGTTTATTATCTTCCTCACTCTACTCCAACACTCTTTCTTTCTCTTTCACCATCCCCTCCCCCCTCCCCAATCTCTCTCTTTCCAAACTACCACAGTTTACTGAACTTAACCGAGATGGTGCTGTACAGCCAGTCATTCTCTATTCCATCATGCAGCCCCACGCTGCAACTAATTTAACGTATTTTCCTTTATAATAAGGATGATATTCCAGCCATCGCTAATTAATATGCTGTTTGGCCTCATTTTTATCTGTTAATGAGGGCATGCATATTCATCTGGCTGCAGGGTAGCTTTAATTGTTTTGAGCTCAAATAAGTCGCAGATCAAAGTCTCGTTTTTCAGAAAATGGCAAGTTCAATTTGAACAGTAGTCAGAAGCAGCAAAACTTTCCTTCTTCACAAACAGTATGTTATATTTTCTGTGTGTTTCCATTTGTAACGGAGACAATAATCCCCTGTATTCTCTCTCTAATCGTGACTGAAAACCTTCTGCTGGCTGATACCCTATTATGAATATTAATTTCACTGTGGCTTGCTTTGTCCAAAGGAGTAACTTTCCAATTCCTTCCCATTGCAGTTACTTTTTTGTCTGAATAATTATTATGCTTACTGCATTGCCTGTGTTTTCACTAATACTAATGCGTTGAGACAATGAGAACTTTATTCCTGTCCAGCGGGTAAGGAGAGTGGCGGTAGGCTGTGCAGCCTGGTGGAAAGAATCTCTCTCCATGTTATCTACCTATCTTATTCTTGCAAAGATTAGACTCGTTAAATTGAATGATGGACGCTGGTGACTTAGTGTCTCGGGATTTTAGTGCATGGAGTTTTTGACTCGATGCCTCGACTGTACCAGTGCAGTTCTATAGAAGATGTGGAGTGGGGGGACTCAAGATGCCTGTTACCATTTGAATTTCTAGGACAAGTAGTTATTGTTCAAGACAATGTTGTGGAAGTGCTCAAGTAAAAGCATTTTTTCCAGGATAGAAAATTGTTCCTAATCTTGCATCCCATGTCCTACAAGGTTTGTTAAGTAACTGAGCAAATGCTCAGAGTTTATTGTTTTCTTTTTACATTGTTTGTCTTTGGATGCAGTGGGTTTTTCTGAGTTATTTGAAATATTAACAATTTTTTTTTAATGTACGTGTTTATACAAAAATGTCATCTGCGACAAAGTTGTTAATAAGTTGATTACTTGATCAGGTGTGATTTATCATTTCAGAATATATTTTAAACTAGTTTTGATTCCTGGCAACTTAATGCAAAAAAATTAATGTAATCTTTCAGAATATTTATTTATCAAAGATCCGTTGCATGTTTGTGCTATGAATGTTAAGTTAACAGTGAACAACCTGTTTAATTCAGACTTCCTAATTTTATGTAAGCTGTGGAAAGTTGATGAATTTTTAGTTTTATTTTCCCAAATTTATTATGTTTTCTGGTATTGAAAATGAATTCCTAAGAATAATATAATGCTGTATGTAGAATTTGAGATCTGCCCACCAGATATTGTTCGATCTACTGGAAATTACGTGTTTTATTCATATGCCTAGTTGCTGCTACATTTTTGAAAAATGATTGCTATTAACATAATAAATCATAAAACAAACCTCATGTAACATTTGCTCATGTGTATTAGTAACAAATATATATCAAGTTCTGAAGGTGTGTATGGAGGTATTCCATAGAATTGAGTTCTGTTTTACTTTTGTTAGTTCATGAAGTTCATGAAGCATATTTGTTGAAATTAGTTCCGTTTTGTATTATATTAAATAGTGCCAGAAAGAGGATTCCTTTTATTATCAAGTACAAAAATACACTTGGAACCAATTCCCCTGTGGCAAATTAACTATGCCAATCTTTTTCTAAAAATTAAAAATAAACAGTAATCAATTACTATGCACCATCGTTAAATAATCAAAGTTTCTGATCTTTCTGAGATAGTTCCTCATATCCTACCTGGCAGGTTTTTGGTAACTTTCCCAATCTTTTTTCTACAATATATTATTAGCTGGCAATGTAAGAATCCAGAGTTGGATAATGTCAGTAGGAACACAAGGAGAACAATTATTATTTCAAATTACAAGCAATAGAGTCGCAAATACTTTGCTGGTAGAGTTAACTAATGTAACTAAATGTTTTGTAGGGTACAAATTCAATGTGTTTCATTGGGATGAGGGGACAATGAAGGTGCTTATTGAACAAAGTTTAACATTTTCTTTCTTGGTACAATCCATTATCATTTTAATATTTATAGTTGATGCATAGCTCTGAATTGTCCATGTTGAGAGGTTTATTTTTCATACTTGTAGAAATAAGTTCTATAAAATAAGCAACATTCAGATTGTAATTTGCTCACTTGGATTGAAAATAAAATCTCAATATTTACTTGCCTTCTATGACTGAAAAGCATGATATATACACATTAAGTGTTTGGGAGATTATGAAAATTATATAATTTATTTGCATTTACATTGTCTTTCAACATCAAAGCATATTCAACAATTTACACAGAATTAATTTTGAGCCATGGAGATGATTGTGCAGGGTTCTCTTCATATAACGAGGTATTGCAATGCTAAAAAAGAATCAATGTGTTAAACACAATTTTTATTCACATCTTCGCACTTGACCCTTATGTTTTTGTTTTCACTCGGAATTGAACCATTAAGCGGAACAATATTTCACAAATTCCTATCAATCAGTTCTTTATTTATAAATTAGTTATGATTGGATAAACAGCTCTTGACTGTAGTCATGTCACAAGTTCATTTTATTCCATTACATCAATAACCAGGCAGATAAAACATGTATTTATTTTCCTATTTAAGCTTGTTGGTTTTAATGGCATCATTTACTCTACAAACATCCAAACATCTTTTTAGAGAGTTTATAAAGTTTGGGCTGATTTTATTTTGATTTCACAAAGATAAAACATGTTTACCAATTCATCAAAAAAAATTCCCATCTAGATAATAATAATAGGCAATTCTTCAACTATTTGCAAAGTCTGTCATACTTCTGGTTTACTGTTGTTGGAAATGTAATGCAAAATATGTACAATCATGTCATCCAAATCTATAACAGATACAGTAAATCCCAAAATAACTATAAGAGAACTCCATAAGAACTGTGCAAAAGCTGATACAAAGTCTTGCAAAGTCTTGCAAAATCCAATTATACAATATCCCATATTAACTTAATCATTAACCGTTTTAATTATGTTCATTATTTAATTATGTTACTTTTCTCCACCTATTACAGAAATCTTTAAAAAAAAAAAGTCACTTGTCTTGAAAAAATACTTTCTTTCTTCAAGCACCTTCTCTAAACATTTAAATTAACTTCTTGTCAATCGTGCCTCGTCATTTAATGCTACATCTTACCCCAAATCAATTTAAATTGCAAAGATCCACTGAAAAGAATGAGAAACTAAATAAAGTCTTTCTTAATTAACAAACGTTACACTGGCTGATTCTCGAGTGGATTATTTTCTCCAGAATAAAGACCAGCATTTTATAAATTTAATCGCACTCTTGTTACCCTGGAACTGAGTATGGTGTCATATGGCATCCTCCCACGGCATTAATGCTCAAATTCATGAGTAGATCTTGTGATAACCCTCAACTGTTGGTAATTGTATTTGATTATTATGCCTTTAATTGATTGCTTTGGTTTGAGAACTTCAACACAAGTAATTTTATTGAATTTGAGGCTTTCTTAAAGACGTTTTGAGAAATTCTCTGGAAACCCAGCCATCTGCAGTTTAAAATTAAGCCTCAATTATATCACAAAGCAATGCATTCATCAGTGCAAGTCCCATTGCATAAATGTACTGTTACAGATATGATTATTGCAGCAGAAACTCAAATTCTGCTGCCTGCACGCCATGGGAGTATGATTTCCCCCAGATATGTCAAAGTGCACCTTTTGTTTATAGACCCAAATATTTCTTTAAAAAAAGACACAAAGTGCTGGAGTAACTCGGGAGATAAGGGAGCATCACTAGAGGACATGGATAGGCAACATTCCGGGTTGGGATCAATCTTCACTTGCCTAACCATGTTTCCCAGAGATGCTGCCTGACTCACTGAAGTTACTCTAGCAATGATGGGTCTTTTTATTTGTTAATAATCATCTACTGTTATTTTTGTTTATATTTTAAAGTACCTCACACTATAAAATTTGTCCGGGGTACCGTGTAATGTCAACAGTGTCAATGCAAGCAAATGCAGGGGTTAATTTATATTTTTTTAAGCCTGTAGGTTTAGGGAGAGGCTCTTTGAAGAATTTTATCCCTTCTAAAGAGTTAGTTAGTTAATTAGTTAAAATTAGTTAAGACCAAAGTTGGATCCTTGAAGACTGAAAAAGGTGAATTTATTATGGGGAACACGGAAATGGCAGATGAGTTGAACAGGTGCTTTGGATCTTTCTTCACAAAGGAGGACACAAACAATCTTCCTGATATAGTAATGGCCAGAGGATCTGGGGTGATGGGGAAACTGAATGAAATCCACATTAGGCAGGAAATGGTGTTGGATAGACTGATGGGACTGAAGGCTGATAAATCCCCAGGGCCTGATGGTCTGCATCCCAGGGTACATAAGGAAGTGGCTCTAGAAATCGTGGATGCATTGGTGATAATTTTCCAATGTTCCATACTCAGGATCAGTTCCTGTGGATTGGAGGGTAATTAATGTTATCCCACTTTTTAAGAAAGGCGGGAGAGAGAAAACAGGGAATTATAGACAAATTAGCCTGACATCAGTGGAGGGGAAGATGCTGGAGTCAATTATAAAAGATGAGATAGCCGCACATTTGGATAGCAGTAACTCGATTGGCCAAGTCAGCATGGATTTACGAAGGGGAAATCATGCTTGACTTGTCTTCTGGAATTTTTTGAAGATGTAACTAGGAAAATGGACAAGGGAGAGCCAGTGGATGTAGTGTACCAGGACTTTCAGAAAGCATTTGATAAGGTCCCACTTAGGAGATTAGTGGGCAAAATTAGGGCACATGGTATTGGGGGTAGAGTGCTGACATGGATAGAGAAGTGTTGGCAGACAGAAAACTAAGAGTAGGGATTAACGGGTCCCTTTCAGAATGGCAGGCAGTGACTAGTGGGGTACCGCAAGGCTCGGTGCTGGGACAGCAGCTATTTACAATATACATTAATGATTTGGATGAAGGGATTCAAAGTAACATTAGCAAATTTGCAGATGACACAAAGTTGGGTGGCAGTGTGAACTGTGAGGAGGATACTATGAGAATGCAGGGTGACTTGGACAGGTTGGGGGAGTGCGCAGATGCATGGGAGATTAAGTTTAATGCGGATAAATGTGAGGTTATCCACTTTGGTAGCAAAAACAGGAAGGCAGATTACTATCTAAATGGCGTCAAGTTGGGAAAAGAGGAAGTACAAAGGGATCCGAGGGGTCCTTGTACACCAGTCTATGAAAGTAAGCATGCAGGTACAGCAGGCAGTGAAGAAAACGAATGGCATGTTAGCCTTTATAACACGAGGAATCGAATATAGGACCATAGAGATCCTTGTGCAGTTGTACAGAGCCCTAGTGAAACCACACCTGGAGAATTGTGTGCAGTTTTGGTCCCCTAATTTGAGGAAGGACATTCTTGCTATTGAGGGAGTGCAGCGTAGGTTTACAAGGTTAATTCCCAGGATGGTGGGACTGTCATATGCTGAGAGAATGGAGCAGCTGGGCTTGTACACTATGGAGTTTAGAAGGATGAGAGAGTTTCTCATTGAAACATATAAGATTGTTAAGGGTTTGGACATGCTAGAGGCAGGAAACATGTTCCCGATGTTGGGGGAGTCCAGATCCAGGGGCCACAGTTTAAAAATAAGGAGTAAGCCATTTAGAACGGACACAAGGAAACACTTTTTCTCACAGAGAGTGGTGAGTCTGTGGAATTCTCTGCCTCAGAGGGCGTGGAGGCAGGTTCTCTGGATGCTTTCAAGAGAGAGCTAGATGGGGCTCTTAAAAACAGTGGAGTCAGGGGATATGGGGAGAAGGCAGGAACGGGGTACTGATTGGGGATGCTCAGCCATGATCACATTGAATGGAGGTGCTGGGACAAAGGGCCGAATGGCCTACTCCTGCACCTAGTGTTTATTGTCTATAAAGAGTGTCTTGAATCCTTCTGCATTTAATTTAACCATAATCTAAGAAATAGATGCTTGAAGAAAGAAAATATTCTTTGCAGGCAACTGACCTTTTAAGATTATAATGATTATCGCAAAACTGCAAATATTTACAAAATTGAAAAGTGTTAATTTTTAGAAAATGAATAAATGGGACTTGGTATAATTGAATATTGTCAATTTTATTGTGATGCTCTTAATGTACAATTTAAAACATTTCATACTCCCAAATGAAAGATTAGTTTACGTGTCAGTTAAGCTGGAAAGAGTACAGAGGGAATTGATGAGGAAGTTGCCGGGACTTGAGGGCCTGAGCTATAAGGAGGGTCAGGCAGGCATGGTCTTTATTCCTTGGAGTCCAGGAGGATGAGGGGTGAGCTGATAGAGATCTACAAGATCATGAGGGGAATAGGTAAGGTAGATGCACAGTCTTTTACCCAGAGAAGGGGAATCAAGAACCAGAGGATATACGTTTAGTGAGAGTGAAATTATTTAATAGGAACCTGAGGGGCAACTTGTTACCACAGAGGGTGATGGGTATATGGAACAAGCTGCCTGAGGAGGTAGTTGCAGCAGATACTATTTAGAGGGATATGGGCCAAATGCAAATGGTGTGACTAGAGTAGATGGAGCATCTTGGTTGGCATGGGTGAATTGAGCTACATGACTCTGGCTCGATGAGCTGGAATTATAAAGATTTTGCAGGTTTTATCTGAATATACAACTTTTATTCCTGATAACTATCATTTCCATCCAGGAAGACAGGATTGTCTTTAACATCACATAAAAATATTACCCACTTCAGAGAAAGCTGCACTCCCTCATCCAACAAAATGGTCTCAGTTCAAATTATGCATTATGCAGTCAGTTGGTTTCTTGAGTCAAACATATTGTACAAGCTGCAACATTGCATTTAGTGGTAAGTAATTTATTTTTGTGTTTAAAAATAGCATGTTTTTTCTGAAAGGACCCGAGGTTATAGTTGGAAAAATGTTGGAATTAATTATAAAGGAAATAATAACAAACCATTTTGAAAGTCAAAATTTCATCAAGCAAATCCAGCATGGCTTTATAAAGGGGAAATTGTATCTGATAAATTTGACGAAGTATCAGCTGGAGTAGATACAGGAGAACCAGTGGATACAATATATCTGGATCAAATATCTTCAACAACGTGACACACAGAATGTTATTTTATTGTGTTGGTGGTAATATATTAAAATAGACGGGTTAACCAAGAAGCAGCAAGCTGTGATAAAGGGGGTCACGTTTAAGTTGGTGACTGGAGGTATGCTGCCATGATCAGTGCTGAGACTGCTGCTGTTTACAATGTGTATTAATGATTTGGTGGTAGGATGTAAATACAGGTTAACTAATTTTACTGTTAGTACAGAAGCCAGTGGATTGGAGGAGGTGTGGAAAGAGGCAATGTGTCAGGAGAATGCAAACAGTTTACAGGTGACAAAGTTGACAAATTGAGTATAACGTGAAAAAAAAAATGAAGTTTGGAAGGAAGCATGATAAAAAGGAATCATTAATTAAATGGATAGAAAGGAACTGCAGATGCTGGTTTAAACCGAAGATAGATGCAAAAGGCTGGAGTAACTCTGCATGACAGACAGCATCTCTGGAGAAAAGGAACGGGTGACGTTTCGGGTCGAGACCCTTGTTTAGACTAGTCAGGGGAAAGAGAAACAAGAGATATAGATATGTAGAGATAAAGAACAATGAATGAAAGATATGCAAAAATGTAACTGCACTATTTGGAATACATCTGGAGGAATGTGCAAAATTTGGGTCCCCTTATTTCTGAAAACATTAAATGAACACTGAATGCATTTTAGATGGTGTTCACCTAGGATGATCCTGACAATAGCTGGAGGAGTTTATGGTGGGCCTGCACTATTTAGCACTGAAGTACAAGAGGGAAGTTTACTGAAACACATGTGATTTCTTTGGGATTGGGTAGAGAAGATGTTGGAAGGATATTTCCCTTTATGCAGGACTACAGGTCATAGTCTTTGGAGAAGGAGGGGGACTCACCAATTTATGATTTGGATGAGGAATAACTTCTTTGAAAGAGATATGTAGAGGATGCATCTTAAAATATATTCAAAACTGAGGTACACTTTTAATATAGGAAAATCAAGGGTTAATGGAAGAGGGTGGAAAGGAGACCTGGGGTAAGTTAGATCAGCATTGATTGAATGGTTGAACACGTTTGAAGGATGTATTCCTTATGGTCTTCCACTGACATTTAAATTGATCCACATGCAATTAATGTTGAAAGATACAGTAATACTGGCATTAGTATTAAAAAAATGTAAATATTAAGAGATTCGCAGACCAGCTTACACATGACGTGGCCACTGAAAATCTTTCACGTGACTCCCCTGCAACTTTGGATGGACATGAGCATTAAGCTGCCAATTTGCTATGTCAAAGTATGGTCTGTTACTGTAGTTACTTTCGCTTTGTGAATCAGAAACAATGAAGTGTGTTCATAATTGGGGTATTGTGTTCATTTTGGTCACCCTGCTAAAGGAAAGATGCCATTAAACTGGAAAGGGTGCAGTGAAGATTTATCAGGATGTTGCCAGGACACAATTACTATGGTATAATTGCTGGTGAATATTCACTCAGAAGTTACACAAAGCCTGTTTTTAGACTAAAGCAAGCAAGCATATTCCCCAGGTCTAAATAGAAACAATATCAATTAATGAAGTGTCGGGGTTGTGATTTTCTTTTACTGCATAGTGTCTTGTACAGCATCTTTAGGAAGCAAGCATTGTTTTTGTATTTAAAATAATTTATTTAATTACGTAAAACCAAAAAAACCCCAAACTGTGGTGACACACCCACCACCATATTACAAAATCACCAAACTATTCAGACATTAAATTACAAACAACTATGTTACAAATAACACCACCCTCTCGAACACCACCCGGGCGCGGACGAAAAAGGGACACTTTAGGAAGCATTACTCTTTGAATGAAGCTTCTCCAATCTGCGTAATATCAATCTATCACTTTGAATTGAAAGGTGGGAATATTAGTTATTTGGTCTCACACAAAAACGTTGCTGACCAAACGCTTGTCATAAGCTGGAAAGTGTGCGGAGAAGATTTACAAGAATGTTATAAGATCATGTGATAGGAGTAGATTAGGCCATTCGGCATATCATGTCCACTCCACCATTCGATCATGGTTGGTCTATCTCTCCCTTCTAACCACATTCTCCTGCCTTCTCCCCATAACATCGGACTCCTGTACTAATCAAACATGTATTTCAGCCTTAAGAATATCCGCTGACGGCCTCTACAGCCTTCTGTGGCAAAGAATTCCACAGATTCACCAGCCTATGAGTAAAGAAATTTCTTGTCATCTCCTTCCTAAAAGAACATGATTTGATTCAAAGACTATGACCTCTAGTCCTAGACTTTCCCACTAGTGGAAACATCCTCTCCACATCCACTCTATCCAAGCCTTTCACTATTCTGTATGGTTCAATGAGGTTTCCCTTATTCTTCTAAACTAAAGCGAGTTCAGGCCCAAATGCTCATCATAGGTTAACCTATTCATTCCTGGCATCATATAACCATGTAACCATAAAACCATATAACAATTACAGCACGGAAACAAGCCATCTCGATCCTTCTAGTCCATGCCGAACACGTATTCTCCCCTAGTCCCATATATCTGCACTCAGACCATAACCCTCCATTCCTTTCCCGTCCATATAACTATCCAATTTATTTTTAAATGATAAAAACGAACCTGCCTCCACCACCTTCACTGGAAGCTCATTCCACACAGCCACCACTCTCTGAGTAAAGAAGTTCCCCCTCATGTTACCCCTAAACTTCTGTCCTTTAATTCTCAAGTCATGTCCCCTTGTTTGAATCTTCCCTACTCTCAGTGGGAAAACCTTATCCACGTCAACTTTGTCTATCCCTCTCATCATTTTAAAGACCTCTATCAAGTCCCCCCTTAACCTTCTGTGCTCCAAAGAATAAAGCCCTAACTTGTTCAACCTTTCTCTGTAACTTAGTTGCTGAAACCCAGGCAACATTCTAGTAAATCTCCTCTGTACTCTCTCTATTTTGTTTACATCCTTTCTATAATTAGGCAACCAATATTGTACACCATACTCCAGAATTGGCCTCACCAATGCCTTGTACAATTTAACATTACATCCCAACTTCTATACTCAATGCACTGATTTATAAAGGCCAGCACACCAAACGCTTTCTTTACCACCCTATCTACATGAGATTCCACTTTCAGAGAACTGTGCACAGTTATTCCCAGATCCCTCTGTTCATCTGCATTCTTCAATTACCTACCATTTACCATGTACGTCCTATTTTGATTTGTCCTGCCAAGATGTAGCACCTCACACTTATCAGCATTAAACTCCATCTGCCATCTTTCAGCCCACTCTTCCAACTGGCATAAATCTCTCTGTAGACTTTGAAAATCTACTTCATTATCCACAACCTCACCTATCTTAGTATCATCTGCATACTTACTAATCCAATTTACCACACCATCATCCAGATCATTGATATACATGACAAACAACAGTGGACCCAACACAGATCCCTGTGGCACCCCACTAGTCACTGGCCTACAACCTGACAAACAACCATCCACCATTACTCTCTGGCATCTCCCATTCAGCCACTGTTGAATCCATCTTGCTACTCCACCATTAATACCCAACCATTGCACCTTCTTAACCAACCTTCAGTGAGGAACCTTGTCAAAGGCCTTACTGAAGTCCATATATACAACATCCACTGCTTTACCCTCATCAATTACCCGAGTAACCTCTTCAAAAAATTCAAGAAGATTAGTCAAACATGAGTAACTTCCAGGCACAAATCCATGTTGACTGTTCCAAATCAGACCTTGTTTATCCAGATGCTTATATATATTATCTCTATGTATCCTTTCGATTAATTTGCCCACCACTGACGTCAAACTAACAGGTCTATAATTGCTACTATAATTTTACTCTTAGACCCCTTTTTAAACAATGGAACAACATGCGCAGTACGCCAATCCTCCGGCACTATTCCCGTTTCTAATGACATTTGAAATATTTCTGTCATAACCCATGCTATTTCTACACTAACTTCCCTCAATGTCCTAGGGAATATCCTGTCCGGACCTGGAGACTTATCCACTTGTATATTTATCAAAAGTGTCAGTACTTCCTTTTCTTTGAATCTCATAGTTTCCATAGCTACTCTACTTGTTTCCCTTACCTCACATAATTCAATATCCTTCTCCTTAGTGAATACCGAAGAAAAGAAATTGGTCAATATCTCCCCCATCTCTTTTGGCTCTGCAGATAGCTGTCCACTCTGACTCTCTAATGGACCAATTTTATCCCTCGTTATCCTATTGCTATTAATATAGCTGTAGAAACCCTTTGGATTTACTTTCACCTTACTTGCCAATGCAACCTCATATCTTCTTTTAGCTTTTCTAATTTCTTTCTTAAGATTATTTTTACATTCTTTATATTCCTCAAGCACCTCATTTACTCCATGCTGCCTATAATTATTGTAGATCTCTCTCTTTTTCTGAACCAAGTATCCAATTTCCCTTGAAAACCGTGGCTTTTTCCAATGTTTACCATTTCCTTTCAACCGAACAGGGGCATAAAGATTCTGTCCTCTTAAAATGTCACCTTTAAATGTCCTCCATTTCTCTTCCACACCTTTCCCATAAACCAAACTGTCCCAATTTACTCCTTTTAAATCCTTTCGCATCTCCTCAAAGTTATCCTTTCTCCAATCAAAAATCTCAACCCTAGGTCCAGTTCTGACCCTCTCCATAATTATATTGAAACTAATGGTATTGTGATCACTGGACCCGAACTGTTCCCCAACGCATACCTACGCCACCTGTCCCGTCTCATTTCCTAACATGAGGTCCAGCACCGCCCCTTCTCTAGTAGGTACTTCTATGTATTGCTGCAAAAAACTATCATGCACACATTTTACAAACTCCAACCCATCCAGCCCATTTACAGAATGTGTTTCCCAGTCTATGTGTGAAAAATTGAAATCTCCCACAATCACTACCTTGTGCTTACTACTAATATCTGCAATCTCCTTACATATTTGCTCTTCCAATTCTCGCTCCCCATTAGGCGGTCTATCATACACCCCTATAAGTGTTGCTACCCCTTTCCCATTCCTCAGTTCCACCCAAATAGCCTCCCTAGACGAGCCCTCTAATCTATCCTGCCAAAGCACAGCTGTAATATCTTCCCTGATAACCAATGCAACACCGCCACCTCTTGCCCCTCCAATTCTATCACACCTGAAGCAACAGAATACTGGAATATTTATTTTCCAATCACATCCTTCCTGCAACCATGTTTCACTGATCGTCACAACATCATACTTCCAGGTGTCAGGCATCATTCTTCCAGGCATCATTCTTGTAAACCTCTTCTGGACCCCTTCGAAAGCCAACACATCCTTCCTCAGATATGGTCCCCAAAGTTGCTCACAATATTCCAAATGCGGCCTTACAGCGCCTTATAGAGTCTCAGCATTATATATACAAGCCCTCATTATGTATACAAGCTCTCTTGAAATAAATGCAAGCATTGAGTTTGCTTTCTTTACTATTGATTTGACTTGCAGATTAACTTTTGGGGAATTCTGCACGAGCACCTCCAAGTCCCTTTACACCTCTGATTTCTGGATTTTCTCCCCATTTAGAAAATAGTCTGCGCAAGGACTTTAGGGGCTGTTTATCGGGAGAGGATGGGCAGGCTTGGACTTTATTCCTTGGAGCACAGGTAACTGAGGGGTGATGTTAGGGCGGTGTATAAAGTCATGAGGGGAATAGATAGGGAGAATGCATAAAACCAGGGATGGGCAACCATCAACAAAGAGGACATCTGTTTAAGATGAGAGGGCCAAGATTTAATACAATCCTGATGGGCAACTTTTCACTCAGACTTTGCTGAATATATGGAACAAGCTGCTCAAAGTGGTAGTTGAGGCAGGTTACTATAACAGCATTTAAAATATACTAGGACAGGTACATGGATAGGAAAGGTTTAGAAGGATATGGGCCAAACGTGGGCAAATGCGGCCAGCATAGATGCAGCACCTTAGTCGGCATGGACGAGTTGGGCCGAAGGACCTGTTTCTGTGCTGTACGAGTTAATGACAGCATTCATAAAAGGTTGATTATTATGAATGACAGATGAATGGTCTGGTACTGGGGATGGGGAAGCAGAGGCAGGAAGAATTCCTGTAACAATGGATGATATTTAGTTTCTTACTTGAGACGAAGGGGTTGATTTTATCAAACATGTGAATTTAAAAGTACCAAGCAGTAAACCATGGCTAACGTCTGCAATGGAGCCAAGCTACAAACAATGATGAGTCTGTCTATTTTATTAAAAGCAATATACATCCTTCATAAAAGTTACAAATGCATAAAGCACAATGCATTTATATGTTGCCATTCATAGTACGGGACATTTGCACACAAGATTTACATCTATATGCATGGTTTCCACTTTACTTTCACATATATTCTATGAGTGGTAAGCCCAAGAGATTTTTAAGTAAGGCCCAGCCCCTTAAAGTGCTCTGTTTAATTTAGCTTAGTTTATAATTGTCATATGTCACTCTTTAGTCAGAGGGTGGTGAATCTGTGGAATTATTTGCCACAAAAAGCTGCGGAGGCCAAGTCAGTCGATATTTTTAAGGCCGTGCTAGAAAGATTCGTGATTAGTGCAGGTGTCGGAGGTTATGGGGAGAAGGCAGGAGAATGGGGTTAGGAGGGAGAGATAGATCAGCCATGGTGGGCTGATGGGCCGAATGGCCTAATTCTACTCCTAGCCCTTATGACCTTATGACTGAGGAACAGTGAAAAGCCTTTTGTTATGTGCTCTCAAGTCAATGAAAAGACTATACATAATTACAATCAAGCTGCCCACTGTGTACAGACACACGATAAAGAGTATAACGTGTAATAACCATATAACCATATAACAATTACAGCACGGAAACAGGCCATCTCGGCCCTACAAGTCCGTGCCGAACAAATGTTTTTTCCCCCTTAGTCCCACCTGCCTGCACTCATACCATAACCCTCCATTCCCTTCTCATCCATATGCCTATCCAATTTATTTTAAAATGATACCAATGAACCTGCCTCCACCACTTCCACTGGAAGCTCATTCCACACCGCTACCACTCTCTGAGCAAAGAAAGTTCCCCCTCATATTACCCCTAAGCTTCTGTCCCTTTATTCTGAAGTCATGTCCTCTTGTTTGCAGATATAAAGTCCAGTACAGTCTGATTAAAGATAGTTCAAAGGTCTCCAATGAGGTAGTTAGGTGGTCAGGCCTGCCCGCTAGTTGGTGAGAGGACAATTTGGTTGCCTGATAACAGCTCAGTAGAAACTATCCCTGAATCTGAAGGGCAGGAAAGCCTGAATCTCTGGCCTTTGTTTACGAAGACTGGTGGTTGCACCAAGAATCAGGGCATCTCTCGGCACATAGTTCCTGCACCTTGCAATTTAATTGTGGGCGGATCCCTGCATTGGGGGCCAGCACATTTCAGGCAAACCAAAATACACCTTCAACTTGATTATCTTCCAGCAGCATCCTGTAAAATTTGGCCTCATTGTTCCACCCAGGTAGCAGCTTGCAAAGCAGTCTTTGATTTAAAAAAAACTGCTGCAGCCCTTTCCCAACCTTATTGCAAGGGGGAAGGTGATCTATAGTCTTACGCCCATTGCCACTGCCTCAAAAGAAGTAAGTGTGGTATTAAGATTCCAGCTGTGCGCAAAGGCTTCCTACCACCAAGTCACCATGTGGTGAGGTACTATCTATCTCCTTTGTCATAAAGCAAAGGGGCCTGGTCACCTTGATGCTGAACATTCCACTTAGTTAGAGCATGCCTTACCACCAGCTACCTGGTAGAAATTTCATGAAACATACTTCCATCACAAGGCAATCGGGCAGCACCTGCACGGAACGTCCTCGATGCTCTGTGGGAAATGGAGATGGTGAATTCTGTCAGATGGTTCCCTGAACAGACTGCCAGAGCCACTTGGCAGAATGCCTCATCACAGGGCTGTGTCCATGATCTGCTGAGTTGCAAACAGGTCAGACCTGCCCTGCAGATGCTGCGCCACACTCTGGTCTTCAACAAACAATTGTGCCTTTTATAACACATCTAACATCCACAACCACTAATTTAAGTTTGCGTTTTAATATATTTTTTAGTTAATGAGATTTTTAAAATATCTTTGCCATTGGTCTGTTTAACAATGGGTCTCTGTGCTCTTTGGAGCAGACTCATGAAGTGCCATGGAATTAAGTGGTACTTTGTAAGTAACAAATGGGCCTTTGTAACGCCGTAGAAGATGCTGACTGCCATAAGTCAGCCGGATATGAGCAGGGATAGCAAAGGTAATGCTACCTGAAGCTGACCCATCTGCAAGAGTTTGCAGTGTTTGGTGAGGACTCATCTGGAGTATTGTGTTCAGTCTGTTTCAGGAAATAAGCCATTAAGCTGGAAATGGTGCATGAAGATTTACGTGGATATTGCAAGGACGCAAGGGCCTGACCTATAGGGAGAGATTGGGCAGGCCAGGGCTTTATTCCTTCGAGCCCAGGAGTCTGAGGGGTGATCTTAATCGGGTGCCCGATTGCCTTGTGATGGAAGTATGTTTCTGGAAATTTTTATGAGGTGCATGAAATCATGAGGGGAATAAATATGGCGAATGCACAGTCGCTTTGCTCCCAGTAGGGGAATCAAGAATTAGAGTGTATAGGTTTAATTTGAGAAGGGAAAGATTTAAATGAGACCTAAGAGACACCATTTTCACACACAGCATGATGAGTATATGGAATGTGCTGCCAGAGGAAGTAGATGAAGAAGATACAGTAACAACATTTTAAAGAAATTTGGACAGGTACATGGTTATGAAAGGTTGCTACATTTAGGGGGCTTGTGCTTACTTTAATTATCTTATATCTGTGTGCTCTAATTTTGGATTTCTCACAGATAACTTCCTTATGACTAGCTCATCTGATTCCTTTATAAATGTGGTCATTATTAATGGTGACAATGAAATGGGAAGTGAGCAGAATAATTATCATGCAACATTCTATATATGTACTTTTGATTCCACTCCATTAATTAAAAAAAAGATGAAACTGACTAGGTAGATTTTAATATATACTTACTGGGCAGTTGCATCAGATAACAATGAATGATTCACAATTGATACAAACAGTGCTATTTGTCTGTCAGTGTCAGGACAGAATGTCAACTGGGTGAAGATTTTGCAGATATCTTAAGATTCAAGAGAGTTTATTGTCATGTGTCCCTGATAGGACAATGAAATTCTTGCTTTGCTTCAGCACAACAGAACATAGTAGGTATTGACTACAAAACAGATCAGTGTGTCTCACAACCTCATACAGAGTCATACAGTGTGGAAACAGGCCCTTTGGCCCAACTTGCCCACACCATCCAACATGTGCCATGTACACTAGTCCCACTTACCTGCCTTTGGCCCATATCTCTCTAAACCTGTCCTAATTGCTTCTTAAACATTGCAATAGTCCCTACCTCAACTGACCCCTCTGGCAACTCACTCCATACACCCACCACCTTTTGCATGATAAAGTTACCCATCAGATTCCTATAGAATCGTTACCCCCTCGCCTTTAACCTATGCCCTCAGGTTATCGATTCCCCTATTTTGGACAAGTGAATCCTCTCATAATTTTGTACATCTCTATAAGATCACCCCTCATCTTCCTGCGCATCAGGGAATAGAGTCACAGTCTAGAGGCAGAACCTCTCCCAATAGCTCAGACCCTCGAGTCCTAGTAACATCTTTGTAAATCTTCTCTGCACCCTTTTCAACTTGGCAACATCTTTTCGAAAACAAGGTGCCCAGAACTGACACGATACTCTAAATGCGGCCTCACCAACATCTTATACAACTGCAACATGACCTTCCAACTTCTATACTCAGTACTCTGTCTGATGAAGGCCAATGTGCCCAAAGCCTTTTTGACCACCCCACCTATCTCTTAAAGTTAGGAATGTCATTGGTTAAGCCTCTGCCATAATACCTTTTAAATAACCGTGTTAATGTTTACTTCTCTATATTAAAAAAATAGAAAATGTCAAACCACTCAGGAGGGCATAGTTTTAAGCTGAGAGGGGAAAGTTTAAATGAGAGTTATAAGGTATCTTTTTCACACAGAGCGTGATCGGTGCCTGGAACACCATCGGGGGAGGTGGTGGAAGCAGACACAATAATAATGTTTAGGAGGCATTAGAACAGGCACATGAACAGACATGAAATAGAGCGATATAAACCATATGCTACAAATGGGATCAATCAGATTGGCATGTACAGACATCTTGGACGAAATGGCTTATTCCTGCGCTGCACGATACAATTTTGTATAAGCAGCTGTGAAACAAGAAGCAGGTACCATCTAATACCAGAAGATATTTTAGGGATGTAGGCTTTTCTTTAAAGGCACCTCTATCACATGTTTAGAATCTGTGTTTCCACCAAACGAGAGGAATGCTTTTCCTCTTTGCCGTGAAATCTGTTAGAATTCTAAGATGGACTACCTCAGAACATCCAACAACCCTTAACTGTTATAGCCACCAACCAAGAAACCCTGAAATCCAACCATGATGTTAGACAACAGCATGGGCAAGATAGCAGACAAAGATGGTGGGCACATCCAAACACACTCCACCCTTCCCACCCCAACCATTCTTCTGTGTTGACTGACTATGCATCTCTTTAAGTCAAGTCAAGTCAATTTTATTTCTATTAGCACATTTAAAAACAACTCTCGTTGACCAAAATGCTTTACATCAGTGCAGGTATTAACATGCGACATACAATGGTACATAGATCTACAATACATACATAAATACATACAGCGCTCCCTCAGAGGACCTCAAGAAACGCCTGTGAGCAGAAACAGGTTTTAAGTTTAGACTTAAAGGGGTCGATGGAGGGGACAGTTCTGATGAATTGTTCCACAGTCTAGGTGCTGCAACCGCACAAGCGCGGTCTCCCCTGAACTTAAACTTGGACTGCGGGATAGTCATAGAGAGATACTTCATAGAAACAGGCCCTTCAGCCCAATGTGTTTACTGTAAGTATTTGCCTTGTCCCCATGTTTTCTTTCCATCCTGTGTTCACTGCAGTGACAAAATGAGAGGGAAAAGCATCAGATTGAGGCAGGACAGGAAATTAAATGAAGAAGAAGCACTGAAAGTTTGAAGTGAAATGAAGTAAAGGCAGAAAAATATGTTGCATTTGGAACACAATGTTTGCATTGGGTAAAAAGTGTCCTGTGTTCATTTTATTAGATGCAAATTGTCAATTCTTTCTGCCCCATTTTACATTAAGGCCAGCATGACTTTTTTTTAAATTTCAATTTAAATGAAATCATTTGTAGACCCCTCGTTCATACCTCACAAGAATTTTGAATTTTTAAATCGGTTTTGGACTAGTGATAATAAATTGTACAGAAAGATTAAAAGGAAGTGTAGTTTGTAAATATTTAAAATATATAAATGTAATTGTCCTTTATGGAATTCAGCATTAGAATCTGGACTCACCCAGTCTTGAATGGTACAAGATGGCACCAAATGTAGTGACTCTTGTGTACGAACTTAATAATCTGCGAACTTACACTCTTATACTTAGTATGTGCCTAATGTATAGTTGGATTGTCAATGAACTGTATACATAAAAAGAATTTCAATGTACTTCGGGACATATGACAATGAAGTATCATTGAACCATTGAGCTGGAATTCCTGCATCTCAAATTTCCATCCCAATTCTAAGAACTGCTGGTTCAGATAGTAGAAATAACATCAGACAGCAGCTATTTTTTTTTTTTTTTTTACCTTACTCCCTTATTAAACTTTCACTATGTCAATCATTTGCAGATTCACCAATTACAGGGCAAACTAAATACATCAGGAGTATGTTGGCAGTAATTATTACATCAGAAGTATGTTTGCCGTGTTGTTAACTGTAAACTCAGCCCTATGAATCTACTGAATGCTTAAAGCTACTTTATGGACCACACAAAAGGGTTAACTAAACCATTTTTCAGTCACGTTGGCAGCAAAGAGAGGTCTTCCTACATTTGAGTCAACTTTAACTGATTTGCATACATCATGCGTTGCTTAGCAAATGGTCAGAAGACGTAGACAGATGTCAGCAGGCACAGCTGAGGTCATCTTCATGGTTTCTATATTTCCAGACAATTTCACTGCATGCTGGGTTCGAGGTATTGGCTGTGGTCCAGGATAGTGTATGCTATTGCTGGAGTTACACAGCAGTACTATACACTGATGTTCACTTCTCTCAATATCATTTGATGGCACATTGTTGGTTAGAATACCAAAAACAACTATTCTTAATATGTCCTCAAAGTGTAATGAAAAATGGAAAGTCTTTTTATTTAATTTTAGTATCTTTTGATAGCAATTCTTGGTAGATTTGTCGAAGATGATTATGGCATTAGATTAATATTTTGGAGTATTCATGGGAAATAAATGTCTTCTGTTTGCGTGTGAAAAGCGTAAACTTTGAGATGTTAGTGCACACACAAATAAGTATGGAAACCCTGAGTTTATTGGCAAAATCTTGCCGGCCAATCTGTCATCACACTCTGCCAGTGAACTCTGTTGTGGAGTCAGCAAAGAAGTGCAGACTTGCTTGAAATCTCCAGCAGTTACTCCAGGGAACCTCCATTGCCTGAGCCAAGTTAGAGGCAGGAACTTGAATTGAACGGAGAGCTTACAACTGTGTGGAGAAAGGGTAAGAATAGCATATGCATTTTTAGTTTCGTGGTTTGTTTCTGCTTCATTATTAAATTTTCGTGGTTTGTTTTTGCTTCATTATTTAAAAAAATTTAATTATCAACTGAACAATTTTTTTTTTCTTGATTTGATTTTCAGTAGTTCTGTATTAGGGACATTCAGAAGTATTATAAAATCTTTGGTGAATGGCAATGTTGCGGAGGGTTGGGGGTGGTTTTGTGCAGGTGGATGTAGGAGGTGCCGCTTTGTTGTCAAGCAAAGATTTCTAAGCCATATTGTAAGCGGGGCTCGTTATGGCCCACCCACATGGTTAGAAGATACAGTAGAATATTGAATAGTACAGCACACAAAGAGGTCTTTCAATCCACAGTGCCTGTGCAGATTTTAAGCCAATCCAACTAATACCATCTGCCAACATATAAATCTATGTACATCTAGTCTTTACTTCTTCATGTGCCTGGCTAAATGCCTCTAAAATATTGCTATCTCAACATCGGCTTTCTCCCCTAGCAGCATTTTCCACAAACTTGTCCCTCTCTGTGTAAACAACTTGCCTCACCTGCCTCCGTTACACATTCCCTCCCTCTCACCTTAAATCTATGCCCCCTGGCATTTGACATATCCACCCTGGGGAAAAAAACTATGATTATCGATCCTATCAATGCCTCTCAGCATTTTATATGCTTCTGTCAGGTTGCCCCTTAGCCTCTGATGTTTAAGAAAATACAACGTTATCCTATCTCTCCTTAGAATTAATACTGAACAATCCAGGCAACATTTTGGTGAAAATCTTTTGTATCCTCCTGAAATCCTTCGCATCCTTCCTATAATGCAGTGACCATACTATGCACACAATACTCCAGATGTGGCATAAGTGACGTTTTATAGAACATGTTCTTTCTACTTTTGTACTCAAAAGCTCCGACTGATGAAGACAAGTGAGGGTAGGAGACGTGAATTGGCCAAGATTGACTGGCAATTGATTCTTAAAGGGTTGACGGTGGATATGCAATGGAAGGTATTTAAAGAATGCATGGATGAACTACAACAATTGTTCATCTCAGTTTGGCAAAAGAATAAATCAGGGAAGATAGTGCATCCGTGGATAACAAGGGAAATCAGGGATAGTATCAAAACAAAAGATGAAGCGTACAAATTAGCCAGAAAAAGCAGCCTACCAGAGGACTGGGAGAAATTGATCATGGGGAACAAGGACATTGCAGGCCAATTGAATAACTACTTTGGTTCCGTCTTCAATAAGGAAGACATAAATAATCTGCTGGAAATAGCAGGGGACCGCGGGTCAAATGAGATGGAGGAACTGAGTGAAATCCATGTTAGCCGGGAAGTGGTGTTAAGTAAATTGAATGGATTAAAGGTCGATCAATCCCCAGGGCCGGATAGGCTGCATCCCAGAGTAATTAAGGAAGTAGCCCCAGAAATAGTGGATGCATTAGTGAAAATTTTTCAAATCTCTATAGATTCTGGAGTAGTTCCTGAGGATTGGAGGGTAGCAAACGTAACCCCACTTTTTAAAAAGGGAGGGAGAGAGAAAGCAGGGAATTATAGACCAGTTAGTCTAACATCGGTAGTGGGGAAACTGCTAGAGTCAGTTATTAAAGATGGGATAGTAGCACATTGGTGAAATCATTGGACAAAGTCAGCATGGATTTACGAAAGTTAAATCATGTCTGACGAATCTTATAGAATTTTTAGAGGATGTAACTAGTAGCGTGGATAAGGGAGAACCAGTGGATGTGTTATATCTGGACTTTCAGAAGGCTTTCGACAAGGTCCCACATAAGAGATTAGTATACAAAATTAAAGCACACGGTATTGGGGGTTCAGTATTGATGTGGATAGAGAACTGGCTGGCAAACAGGAAGCAAAGAGTAGGAGTAAACGGGTCCTTTTCAGAATGGCAGGCAGTGACTCGTGGGGTACCGCAAGGCTCAGTGCTGGGACCCCAGCTATTCACAATATATATTAATGATATGGACGAGGGAATTGAATGCAACATCTCCAAGTTTGCGTATGACATAAAGCTGGGGGGCAGTGTTAGCTGTGAGGAGGATGCTAGGAGGCTGCAAGGTGACTTGGATAGGCTGCGTGAGTGGGCAAATGCATGGCAGCTGCCGTATAATGTGGATAAATGTGAGGTTATCCACTTTAGTGGCAAAAACAGGAAAGTAGACTTTAATCTAAATGGTGGCCGATTAGGAAAAGGGGAGATGCAACGAGACCTGGGTGTCATGGTAAACCAGTCATTGAAAGTAGGCATGCAGGTGCAGCAGGCAGTGAAGAAAGCGAATGGTATGTTAGCGTTCATAGCAAAAGGATTTGAGTATAGGAGCAGGAAGGTTCTACTACAGGGTATTGGTGAGACCACATCTGGGGTATTGTGTACAGTTTTGGTCTCCAAATCTGTGGAAAGACATTCTTGCCATAGAGGGAGTACAGAGAAGGTTCACCAGACTGATTCCTGGGATGTCAGGACTTTCATATGATGAAAGACTGGATAGACTCGGCTTGTACTCGCTAGAATTTAGAAGATTGAGGGGGGATCTTATAGAAACTTACAAAATTCTTAATGGGTTGGACAGGCTAGATGCAAGAAGATTGTTCCCGATGTTGGGGAAGTCCAGGACAAGAGGTCACAGTTTAAGGATAAAGGGGAAATCCTTTAGGACCGAGATGAGAAAAACATTTTTCACAGAGTGGTAAATCTCTGGAACTCTCTGCCACAGAAGGTAGTTGAGGCCAGTTCATTGGTTATATTTAAGAGGGAGTTAGATGTGGCCCTTGTGGCTAAAGGGATCGGGGGATATGGAGAGAAGGCAGGTACAGGATACTGAGTTGGATGATCAGCCATGATCATATTGAATGGTGGTGCAGGCTCGAAGGGTCGAATGGCCTACTCCTGCAACTATTTTCTATGTTTCTATGTATTAAATATATCTTTACCACTCTATCTGCTCACGTTGTCACTTGCAAGCTATGGACTTTCATCTCGAGATAGACACAAAAAGCTGGAGTAACTGAACAGGTCAGACAGCATCTGAGGAGAAAAGGAATAGGTGACGTTTTGAATCTCGATCTTCAGTTTAAACCAGCATCTGCAGTTCCTTCCTACACATCTCAACTTGCACAAAGATCCCTCTGAACAGCAATGCTCCTAGGCATCCTACCAATTGCTGTATACAGTTGTTGATATATAGAAAATTAGCTTGAGACCTCTGGCACAGCCTATCCCTTGGAACCAGTTCCTGCCTCACTGCACCTTGAGTTCCACCCTCCACCTTGAGAAAGTTTCTGGAGAATCTTAACCACCGGCCCAATGGTGCTAGATGGTGCCATGACTGTGGTCGCAGGGCGCCCTGCACACGCGTTGACTAGTCCACGCTTGACATTTATTCACTGATGGAGATGGACTCACCCAGTGAGATTGAAGCGCATCTCACTCTGCTGTCAGCAGCTCACCCTCTCAGTGTATACATGCAACTATGTAGGTCCTTGCATTTAGGAACCAGGCATAACCTTTTAACAAGTCCACCTTCCACGCAAGTACATGATTAACATGCACCTCAGCACTGAGTGTGCTTGCAAGACACATACAGCAACAACAGGACCAAAGATTCACAAGTTAACATCTCGCAAGAACTTCCAACTTTATCAGTGACCAGGGCAGGGTCATGCTGAGTGGTGTGGTCCAAAAACCAATGAAAAGCCAATGAAAGATTTAGTGCAAAAGAAGACTTTTTACATTAACACTACATTGACTGCGGTCATCTTGTAACCTTACGTCACTCTCTATTGGTCTATCGGCCTGGCACATGGACCCCACTGTTGTCCCCAGGTCCAAGATCCCCTGGTGCATTGAGCTCAGTCCTTGCCGGCACATCTTCACAAAGGTGGGATCATCCTGGCCAGGATTATTCACTTCTGAGTTACTCCTCATAGATCTGCTATTTTCACTCCGCATAGCCATTGGCCTTCAGAACTACAGCCATTATCTTGCTGGGATAGCAGCAAAATAATGTTTTTCACTATACCTTGGTATATGTGGCAATATTAAATCAATAGCAATTGGAGTCACAGGACATAGAAACAGGCCTTTTGGCCCAACTTGCGCATGCTGACCGTAAGCCCCATCTAGTCCCACATGCACGCATTTGGCCCATATTTCTCTAAATCTAGCATATCCATGCACCTGGCCAAATGTCTTTTAAATGTTACATTTATAGTACCTGCCTCAACTAGCTCCTCTTGCACCATGTTTCATAAACCCACCACCCTCCATGTGAAAAGGTTGCCTCTCAGGTTCCTATTAAATCTTTCCCCTCTTACCTTAAATTTATGTCCACTGGTTCTTGATTCCCCTGCTCTGAGTAAAAGACTGTGCATTCACCCTATCTATCACCCTGATTATATTTTACAACTCTATCAGATCACCCCTCAGCCTCCTGCATTTCAATTCATAAAGACCTACCCAGCCCAACCTCCTCATAGCTCAGACCCCAAGTCCTGGCAACATTCTCGTAAATCTCTGCACTTTGTCTAGATTAGCGCCATCCTTCCTGTTGTAGGCCGATCAAACAAACACAATACTCCAAATGTGGTCTCACCAACATCATGTACAACTGGAACATAACATCCAACCTTCTTTGTGAGAAGGTCGCACCCCCACACCCCCACCCCCCACCAGATCCCTTTTAAATCTTCCCCCTCTAACGTTATATGAATGGTAACAAACACCATGATTGCATTACAACAGCTCTTTGAAATGCAATGCAGATATTTTAGGGCACCTGTACACTGATGGATAATCCAGTCATATAATGTGAACTTAATAATCATCCTTGCATCTCAACAATGAGAACATTCATTCACATAATGAATTCTGTCATGGTAACACTGACCTGGAATTTTCCTGACTGTTTCAACTTCAGCTGGCGTGCATATTTTTTTTGATTCCCTGAGGAAACTTGAAGAGTTGAGGAGGACTTTAGTGAAGGCAATGTAAAAGAAATAGCTTAACTTTCTCAGTCTCATGGTCGTACCGTTCTGTAAAACTCTGAATAACAGGAGAAGCAACCACTGAATGACAAAGTGCATGGATTCCTTTCAGACCCCTGAGTTTCAACAATGGGGTCACTTTCATCACCAGAATCAAAAGTGTGTAACTGTGGGACAAGATATTTACTATTTATAAGACGTACACAATTGCGGGAAACGGTGCTGTATTTATTTTTTTCAAATAATCTAGATAATCCTTGCACTAATAGTCCTCAATCTGTATTAATCCTTAAGGATTGTCACCTAACAAAACTGCTATACACAATTTGAACAAATGTTTTTCCATTTTACAAAAACCTCTTTGAAGCAACAGACTAACTATTGTGGGTTCATGATTTATGGTTCACTGGTACTGTATCACCACATGTATCCAAGTAGAGTGATGTTTTTCTGATAGTTTAGTGACTATCCTACTACATATTAGGCACAATCATACTATGTACAAGAGTATAAGACAATAGACCACAAGGTTCACCATGTTTCAGGTGTCACCTTGTACCCTTCAAGTCTAAAAACATGTTTTTTAATGTTAGAATCCTAACTTGACCATAAAGGCCTGTCGGCCTGGTGGCAGCACCGGGTCAGAGTTGCCATCGCTGGCTGTGACCATTCCATGCATTCGGCCATGGTGCCCGAGACTACTCCAGTGGAGTCCCAGGCCTCCAGCGGCCCACTCCATTCATGACCATTCCGACGCCTGCAGATCAGCCTGCGAACTCGCCATGCCTCGGCTCTGATGGCCATCGCTCAGCCCCCATGCCCCGGGACACGTGCCGCTGCTGACCCAGAGCCCACTGAATTAATGACGTTGGTGTGACCTTGGTCTTTGATGAGATCTCAGTTGGAGTGCTGCGTGAAGTTTTGGTTTCTAAACCTGAAGAGAGATAGACAAAGGTGATTTCTGATATAACAAGGTTTCCATTTGAGGAGAAATTAAGAATTATCTGTACCCGCTGGGGTTAAGAAGAACAAGAGGTGATCACATTGATTCGGATTCAGAGAGAGTTTGAAAACTTCGACATTGAGAGACAGCTTCTTCAGCTGAAGACCGTAGAACTTTGGATAAATTAGAACATAGAACAGAGAACAGTGCAGCAGACTCTTCAACCCATGATGCTTGTGTCAAACATAATGCATATTTAAACTAATCTCTTTGTGTGCACACATTTCATATACTTCCAAGCCCTGCATATTTATGTGTCTACCTCAAAGTCTCCTAAGTGCCACTATCATAACTGCTTCCATCACTACACCTGGTTAGCATGTTCCTTGTACCTACCACTACCTGTGTAAAAAATGAAAGGTTCTCACTGTATCCTTTCTATGTTTCTCATAATTTTATAAACTTCAATAAAACTTACTCATAATTTTATAAACTTCAATAAAACTTTCTCATAATTTTATAAACTTCAATAAAACTTCCACTCAGCCTCCAACCCTTCAGAGAAAACTATCTAAGTTAGTCCAACCTCTCTTAATAGCAAGTAGCATTTAATCCAGGCAGCATCCTAGGAAACATCTACTGCATCTGCTCCGGAGCCTCCATATCCACCCTGTGGTGACCAGAACTGCAAACAATGCTGCAAATGTTTGACAATCCCGAACAATGTCCTGTAAAGCTGCAACACGATGACTTCCTGACTGTTGTACTCATGGAGGCAAGTATACCATAGACCTTCTTTATTCCTCTATCTTTCGGTATTACTATTTTTAGGGAGCTAAGGACTTATACCACAACGGCTCTCTTTACATCAATATTACCTCTTTACTTCCCCCTTAGATTTGACTTCTCAAAGTCTCACATTTGCCTGAATTAAACTCCATTTTAACCATATCTCTCACCATATCTCTGACTGATCTATATCATGCTGTATATTTTGCCAGCCTTCTTCACTGTCCACAACTCCAGCAATATTTGTTTCATCTGCAAACTTACTAACCAACCCGACTATCCAACCCACAAACAGCAGAGGTCTCAGCAGAGATCCTTATGGAGTACACTAACCACAGACCTCCAGCCAGAACAACACCATTTCACCACAACCCCCAGCTGACTGTGGGTAAGCCAGTTTTGAATCCAAACTACTAAGTCACCATGAATCCCATGCATCTCAATCTTCAAGAGCAACATGGAGGATATTATCAAGTACCTTACAAACCTTCAGGTAGACAACATAATTTTACTTATCCTCATCAATCACCTTCATCACCTCCTCAAGATACTCAGCCTGGTTGACCAAGACATGGCCATTCTGAGAATAAGGGACCAGTCAGTTTGCACTGAGATGGCATTTTGTTTCCTACAACAAATTGTAAATCATGAGAATTCTTTCCCTCTCGGGGTTGTGGATGTTGTGTCATTCAGTCTGTTTAATAGGAAGATCAATGGATTTCAAAACTCTCAGGGTGTAGGCATGCGTGAATTTGAGGCATAATCCGACCAAATGGTGGGGCACGGCCATCATATTAGATGGATTACTCCTGCTTTTATTTTCTATGTCCTTGTGTTCTTGAGTACCAAGGAGCAATTTGGGCTGAATCACAGCAAGAGAGAAAAGAGTCAAAATAAGCTAATTGAATAGGATCCATGTGACAATGTGCACAATCTCACAGAGAAAGGTTAATTTGCTTAAGACACAAAAGCCAAAACAAAGAACGGCTAGACAGAAAATGCCAATGTATTTGTATTTATCAGTAATTCTTTTGTTGCAATGTATATTTTAATCAATGAACAATTCAGAATGTCATTCTGCTCTATATATTAGGCAGCAGTGTATTTTCTTGCGTTGTATAGACCAAGCTCTATGGTTGCCTTCAATCCTTAATTCAAGGAGATCACAGCTATAGGTTTTCATAAGGACCCTGAGATGAGAAGAACATCATCCTAAAACAACAGGTGCAGACCCTTCCTCGTAGGTTCAACACCTGCTGGCATGGGGTTCCTTCTCTTCCCCTCTCATTTCAGATTGGAGGAAAAGCACCTCCTCAAAATTACTTCACAGCCAGTGGAATGCACTTTGGCCTGCCATGTTTGTACTAATCAACGCTTACACTCATCCTTTAAAAAACATTATTCTAGGAATCCCTGTGGATGTCCCAACTCCTCCCACTCCTCCGCACACTGGGGTCAATTTGCAGCAACCAATTAACCCACCAAGCTACACTCCTTTGGGAAGTGGGAGGCAACTGGAGTATTAAGAGGAAACCCACATGGTCACAAGGTTAATGTGCAATCTCGTGCAAGCAGTCTGAACGGCCAATTTTGTATTTTGTGACCCAGATCCTGGGTCAGCTCTACTGGCTATGCCACTGCATCACCCTGTAAAATGGCATTCTTGTAAAACGTGATGATGTTAAGGAGATGCAATGGTTTGTTTCTTCCAGATGATACCAAGGACTTTCTTTCCTTGAGGTATCAACTCATCCTGTCTCTGAAGCACTTCTGACCACCACAGCATCTCTGCTCAAGGGTGAGCTGGACATGCAGGGCTTCTTTGCGGAAATGGGATCTGTACAATGCCCATTGCAGCAGGATTGGGGCACGATATCTATTACCTCAATACTGGCGACACTGGCTTCAATACTGGTACTCTTCCAACTTGGACATCCTGAAGGCATTATCCATAAGTCATTCGAATTTTGCATCCATACGCATTGCTGCTACAGTGATTACGTTATTGGCCTGCAATCAGGTTTCTTTCTAAAGGTCTCATATCCTATATATACACAAGGCTTTTTTCATCCATTCAAAGATGAGGGCTTCAAAGGCTGAACCAGTATTTTGTTGCCCATCCCTAAAAGCCCTTGCGAAGGAGTGATGAACTGTTTTCTTGTACTGCTCTAGGCCCTCGGGTGTGGTTGCACCTACAGTGCATTTAGAGAGAGGGTTGCAGGATTTTGACCCAGTGGATGCGAAAGTACGTCAAAATATTTCAGGGTCAGGATGGTGTGCGGCTTGCAGGGCAACATAGAAAATAAGTGCAGAGAAGGTCATTCAAAATGATCATGGCTGATCATCCAAAATGAGTACCCTGTTCCTGCTTTTTACTCATATCCCTTGATTCCAGGGCCGGATTTACCTATAAGCTAGACAAGCTGAAGCTTAGGGCCTTGAGGTCTAGGGGGGGCCTCTGGCCAAGGCAGGACACCTACTGTTCAATTCTGGGCGGGCCCCCCTCTCTATCTCTCTCTCTCTCCATCTCCCCCCGCTATCCGTGTCCGGGCCGCCGGGTTCCACTCGCTCCTCATCCGCCGGCACGGCAGGCCACCTTGCACATGCGCATTGCTGCGGCCTGCACGTCCTCCCCCCCTGCACATGCGCACATCCATGGCCAGCACATCATCGGCCGCCCTGCGCATGCGCATTGCAACTGCAACTGGTCGGCGCTGGGCACTTTCACCCTCGCTTTGAATTGTGGGAGATTTGGCCGCCATGGCTGTCCGGTCGCTGCCTCGCCGCGGAGGGGGCCTCACAAGTGGAACAGCTCTTCATCTAAATCCGGTCCTGCTTGATTCCGTTAGCCATAACTCTCCCTTCAAAACTTAGAAGGAACATCTGATGCATTGCAGGGTTTGCTAAAAGTTTTAAATGTCTATAAAACCCCTACAAGGCAATAGGTTGCTTGTGTCACAAGGCAATAAGTTAGTGAATGCTTGTGGATGGGGTAACTATCAAGCAGATTCCATTTTCTGTATGGTGTCAATCTTCTCGAGTGGGTGTTGAAGCTTCACAGTCCACTAGGCAAGTGGAGCGATTTCCACCACATTCCTGATGAGCCATCTAGATGGTGGACTGGCTTTGGGGAGTTAAAAGGTGAGTTCCATGCTGCTAGATTCCTAGTCTCTGACCTGTTCTTGCAGCCTTATTGTGTATGTGACTACTGCATTTCATTTTCTGGTCAAGGGTAACCTTGATAGTGGGGGATTCAGTGATGGTAATGGCATTACCATGACATTTTATCTTATGGATATTGTAATTGCCGGCTTCTTGTGTGATGTAAATATTACCTATCTGCCCAGATGCCGGCTAATCAACACAAATCAGCCCAGGGTTCCTGAAACTTTAGTTTGTATTTTTCCAAAGCACCTGATTTGGTGCTGACATTGTGTACGATTTTATTTGATTGTCACAATTTGGAAACACATTGCACAATATACAGCATGCTCCAGACTATGTGCTCTGTTATAATAGATCTCATGTAAAAAATATAGCTACATAATAAAATGAAAGAATAGAAACAATTTTACCACCTTAACTATTTTGTTTGAATATTGTTTGGTCACCAAATTCAATTCATAAAAAGTGAGAATGGTGTATATATGAGAATAACAAAAGAACATTGTTGAACTGCTTCAGAAAGATAATTAAACAATTTGGATAGACACAAAAAGATCGATTAACTCAGCAGGTCAGACAGCATCTCTGGTGAAAAGGTATAGGTAATGTTTTCGGTTGAGATCTTTCTTCAGAGTCTGAAGAAGGGGCTTGACCCAAAACATCACCTAATCCTTTTCACCAGAGATGCTGTCTGTCCCGCAGAGTTACTCCAGTGTTTTGCGTCTATCTTCAGTTTAAACCAGCATCTGCAGTTCACAATTTGGATGGTATCTTTCATTGGAAGTGATAAAACTAGGTCAAGAAAGTTGATATAGGACTGTATAAAAGTATAATCAGGGAGAGAAATGTCGGACACATTTTCCCATTACCATGAAAAGATCTAAGAACTACCAATGATTGATAATGCAATCATGGAAATAACTCGACTTTGGTTAAAAGCACGTTCTTCTGCAGTTAACAAAATCACAGGCAACTTTAGTTTCATTAAACTTTCATCTTGTTTGAATGGTATTCTGTAAGATACTTGTGAAGGTTTGATCATAATACACAATTGCAGGCAAATTATAATAAATATCACAGATTATATGAGATTTTAAGTGAGTTCAGACAATGATCGCTTGTGCTCCTCTTTCAAAGAATGGCTGTTTCAGTATCTACTGAATTGGTGAATGATTAATCATTGAGCGTAAAATAATTATTAAATTGTTTTGGGACCAAATCATGTTCGGTTAAAAACAACTTTTAATTAACTATTTCCTTTCTGACCTCCAACGTGGGGATATTGACTGGAGATGCTGGTATTTTATCCAGCTAATTTAACAGTGTAGACATGTAATTTGTTAAATTGGCAATAAAATGCTTATTGTGGTTGAGGTTAACTAGCTTTAATTTAAGCTGTTTTGAATCCTTTAGGACATTTGATTTGCTTATCAAGATAATTTTGTTATGCTTATCTATTTCTTGAGTCAAATACTATATTGGATTTGAATGTATGTAAAGATTTTGACAAGAAGCTGGGGGCCGAGACAAGACACTGAGCCAGTGCACTGATTTCCTTTCTCTGGAGTAAATTCAATGGCTTCAGACTTGATTGAAAGCCAACAGGGAATGAAATGAAAGGAAGCATGGACCCTAATATGTTCAATAATAGAGTGTAGCTAAAGTCCAATGTTTTTCCTCAATCCTTCTTATGGTTGGAATATAGGCACTGATACTATAGTTGATAGTTGCAAGGAATGGGTTTGAAAAAGCATAATCTGGTCCTTTAAATCTGATGGTCTCAATCTTATACAGTATGTGAGGAAGCATAGAAAATAGGTGCAGGAGGAGGCCATTCAGCCCTTCGAGCCAGCACCGTAGAGGAAGTAGACAGAGACTGCAGGTGCTGAGCAAAAAGAAGGCACATTGCAGAAGGATCTCATTTTTAAGACGGCATCCGTGAAGAGAGAAATAGAGCTTTAGGTTGTTAGCCTTTGATTATTTATTTCAAAGCATCAGTGAACCTCTGTAGGGTTAAAATAAGTGCCAGATAATTACTTGAAAATAGTTGGCATTAGGAATTTCATGCCCTGAGGTACACTGCTGGTGTCTAATTCACAGATAGCAGGTAACTTTTAACTTTGTGTTTTTAACTCGGTGTATTTGGGAAATATTGCATGTGGTGTAAAGCAGTGCCAGTTTCTCACCCACTTTAAGCTTTCATATACCAGAGTTCACTCCCAGCCCACGCATTTCAGTGAAAGAGCTCAGTTTTCCAGCCGTTTGCAACAATTCACGAATTAAAGGAATCAACCTATTCAGAGAAAGACAAGGGTTAGACATTATTCTGCTGCATGCAACATTTCTCTGTGCAGCTTAATAGGCAGGAAAATAATTTCCAAAACTTCTTTGGGTATGATAAATGTATGCACAAAGGCTGCCAGATACACACAATCATCAAACTACACACCCTGCCTGTTTTGATGTGAGTTGCAAAAACTTATTACACACAAACATGGCTCAGGCATGGCATGACCCTCTTGATTGAAACTACGTTTAGGCGTGCCATCATCTTCCAGCCAGATCTTCTTTTAATTAGTTTTCATCATATGCAGTCCAACCCTCCACCCTTGGTATGAAAGTGCAAACTCCACACAAACAGCACCCACGGTCAGAATTGAACACTGTGGATACTGTGATGCCGCGACTCTAACAACTGCTACATTGTGCCTCAACCTATGATGTCTATCTATGATACAAGCAACTTGGGAAAGATACATATAAATAACACACAAACAAGTATAACAGGATCAAGAGGGTAGCCAAGAAAAGAGTGGGTCCCCTTAAGGACAAAAGAGATAATTTGTGGGACCAGGAGATATAGGTGGCATCCTAAATGAATAGTTGTTATCTGTATTCACTAAGGAGAAGGACATGGAAGATAATGAGTTCATAGAAGGATATGTGCATAAGCTGGACCCGGTTAATATCAAGGTGAAAGAGGCATTAGATGTCATAGGCTACATGAGGGTTGATCAATTAAAATCCAGATGAATTCTCTTCTCGTTGTTACTCTGGAAACAAAGGAAGAAACAGCTGATGACCTGACAGAGATTTGTGCATTTTGTTTATTGAAGACGAGGTGTCAGAAAACTGGAGGTTTGTGAATGTTGTTCCTTTATATAAGGACAGCGGACATGGTGAGTACAAGCTGGAAAGCTTTCCATTAATTGTATGGAAATTATTGGAGGAAATCTTTTTAGCCATTTGGAAAGGCAGAAGCTGATCAGGGAGAGGCTTTGTGGTTTTGTAGAAACAAAGAACTGCAGATGCTGGTTAATGCACAAAAAGACAAAAGATGCTGGAGTAACGTAACAAGTCAGGCAGATTCTCTGGAGAACATGGATAGATGATGCTTCGGGTTGAGACCCTTCTTCACACTGATTGTGGTGGGGGGGGGGGGATAGAAGAAAGCTGGAAAACGGGAGAAGAAGGAGAAAGCGTGAGGGATAATAGGTCAATACAGGCGAGGGCAGGTTTTGACAGGCAGATGGTTTGAACAAAGGCCAGAGATAGGAACAGGAGGTTTCAGGCAGGTTTGGAGAGTTGCAGATTGTGAAGCCAGGGGAAAGAGAGTAGCAAGAGGGGGAGGGGGATATGGAGGGGGAGGAGTTAAGGTGGGGAGAAATAGTTGGGAGTCCAGGTAGAGTACAGAGAAGGCAAGGGGGAGGGGGGGAGGTGTGGGGAAGAAAACGGTGGGAGGGGGGAGTTGTAGGGGGTGTGGGTTTGTAGAAGGTACCTAATATTTGAGAATTCAATGTTCATACCGTAGGGTTATAAGCTACTCATGTGGAGTTTGAGGTGCTGTTCCTCCATGGCTTTGTGTGGGGTGAATCTTTCCTTACTAATTTGATTTTTTTTTACAAAGCAACGAGATACATTGATGAAGGCTGGGCAGTAGATGTTGCCTGTACAGATGTTGGTAAGGCATTTTGAATATAGTAGGTCCTGCATAGTAAAGGGGCTGTCCCACTGCGGCGACTTGATCCGCGAGTTCTGGTGTGTTTTGCCCTCGACTCATACTCGCAGCATGGTCGACACGCGGTCCTAGGAGGTCTTTGTAACTCTCCTTCATGCTCGAGAGTAGTCCCTGCATACTCCAGGCCTCAGCTAGGTTGCAGCGTATTTTTCAACATGTTTAAAAATGCCTGCGAGTAAAAAAAGGTCGCCATGGAAAAAATCGATACTTTTTTTACTCGTAGGTTTAGTCGAAGCATGTTATTCGTAGGTAATCGAGGGTAGTCGAAGGTAGTCATAGATAGTCTCCAACATAGTTGAAGGGAGGTCAAAGGAGATCGAAGGGGGTCATATTCACTCTCCACTATTCGGTGTCCAATTTTCCAGAAGCTAGTCGAAGCTAGTCTTCAACATAGTCGAAGGAGGTCTTCTACATTGTCGAAGGAGGTCTTCAACATGACATTTTTTCAAACTCTCCTAAACTCGCCAATTAGGTCGCCACAGTGGGACAGCCCCTTAAGCCAATCTAAAATATTAGTGAATTTAGTTTAGTGTCACGTGTACCGAGGTATAGCGAAAAGCTTTTGTTGTATGCTAACCAGTCAGCAGAAAGACAATACATGATTACAATTGAGCCATCCACAGAGTACAAATACCTGATAAAGGGAATAACATGAATAACGTTTGGTGCAAGAGAAATTCCTGTAAAGTCCGATCCAAGATTCTCCAATGAATAGAATGGTATTTCAGGACTGCTCTCTGGTTGTGGTAGGATAGTTCACTTGCCTGATAACAGCTGGGAAGAAACTGTCTCTGAATCTGGCATTTTCATACTTCTATACACTTTGCCTGATGGGAGAGTGGAGAAGATGGAGTGGCCAGGGTGCAACTCATCCTTGATTATGCTGCTGGCCTTACTGAGGCAGGATGAAGTGTAAATGGAGCTGTAAATGAGTTGGGTACATGGATAGGAAAGTTTTGAGGCATATGGGACAAACACTTGGTAATAGTATGAACATTGTATTCTCCAAGTTTTAGGTAACCCCCCCCCCCATTTATTTATTTTTTCTTAATTTGCACACTTCTACCCATTTTCCTGACCCAGGTACACCACCATTTACCCATTATACTACCCCCCCCCCCCCCCCCTTCCCCCGTCCCCCCCCCCCCCCCCCCACCCCCCCCCCCGTCACCCCCCCCCCCCCGTCACCCATCCCCCCCGTCACCCATCCCCTTTCACCTATATCCCTCCCTCTGACTTTACATTTCACTCTTCTCTCCTTATCAAAATCCTTTTATGTCCTTTTTTTGTCTAGTTTAGTCCTCTTATGTCACACTTTTGTCTTTTTTTAATCTATAGCCTTTGTCCATCCATCTGCCAAGCACCCCCCCCCCCCCCCCTCCCCTACCCACCCTCACCTCATCTGCATCCACCTATCACTCATCAGGCTAGTTCCTGCCCCCACCTGTTTTCCAGCTTTCTCTCCCCCACTATCATCAGTCTGAAGAAAGGTCCCGTCCCGAAGCATGGTCTATCCATGGTCTCCAGAGAGGTTGACTGTCACGCTGAGTTACTCCAGCATTGAGTGTCTATCTTCAGTGTAAACCAGCATCTGTAGTTCCTTCCTACATATCTCCAGAGAGGCTACCTGACTCGCTAAGTAACCAGCACTTTTTAACATAATGGAGATGTTCAAATTTATTTGTCCTTCTGATTGTCCTCACTTCATACGCTTAGGGCATGCCTGAAAATGTGAAATGTGATGGAGGCACGGTGGCGCAGGGGTAGAGTTTCTGCCTTACAGCAACATAGACCTGTGTTCAATCCTGTCTGTACAGAGTTTGTACGGAGCACTGTCTGTGCGGAGTTTGTACATTCTCCCCGTGTGACCTGTGTGGATTTTCTTCGGGAACTCTTGTTTCCTCCCACATTACAAAGACGTACAAGTTTATAGGCTAACTGGCGAGGTAGAACTGTATATTGTCCTTAGTGTGTGTATGAGAGTCTTAATGTGTGGTGATCGATGGTCGGCATGGACTCTGTGGGCCAAAGTGCCTGTTTCTGTGCTGTATCTATATACTAAACTAAACCAAATTAAACTGGTAGAAATTCAGTATCTAACTGGTTAATGTGGTGTTTTGTGAAACAAACAATTTCTTTGTATGGCACAATAACAATCCATCATTTGTACCCAACTCATTGTTAATTCACTTGTTGATTTTTACCTACCTCCTCCACAGTACATACTAATAGGTTTGTGAGCTGATCACATCGGCATCCATTAAACTGAGTATGCCAGATAAGGTCCAATAGAGAGTATGTTTGATGAGGAAAAGTAAGTTTTGTGTCTTTTTAGAAAATTATATATTGTTTCGAGAAATTATCAGTATCTTTGCTTGTTGGAACCAATAAGCTAATAAATGATGGATTGGAAATAGTAAGAATTTATTTTTACATCTTACTAAATTGTTCCATTATTTTCTTCTATCATTGTCACCTGACCTATTAAAAAATTTAAACCTCAACTCTGACCTTATCCATTTTAGTCACAGCATTAAAAAATACATAGATTTCCCTCTGAAATTGAGATCTGCAGACTTAATCTCAATGAAACTTTATATATAAATCCATTCTGTACACAATTTCAGATACTTTTCATGTTAAATGTAATTTATTATAAAAATCATCTCACTATGATAGCGGCCATTTGTATATGGTTTAATCAGTAATTTCATTTTTGGGATGAAATTTCTGTAGTAATCAATTTAACAAAATGTATATTGCGGTTGGATATTGCTGTATTCTTACAAATTATGTTTGTGGAAAGAAAATATATAAAGGTGTTGAAGCAACTATTTTGATCTTGTCGTGGATTCATATGTCACGTTGAAATGTAAATATCAGTATTAGTTGATTGTTTAAAGATATCATATTAAGTGTCTTGGAGAATCCTGGATTATATTTATGCAATACTTGTCAACATTTAAATCCATTTTGTCAACGGTAATTTAGGTTTGAACACTTCAGCATAGGCTGAAATGTGTAATATGTATGAAATGCGTACATTTCAATCATTGTTTTTGTTTTATTAATATTGTGGAAATTAAATTTAAGTACATCAAGATCAATCGGCAAGAAAATTATCCCTGGTAAACATAACTCGAGGCTGTGTAAATATCTAAATAAATTTGTGCAGTGTATTCTTTTGGTGTTAAACCAGTAATGTAGGTTTGGTTGTTGAGGGAATGATTTGAAATCTTCTTTTGAAAATGAAAAATTACCTGCATAGCTTCCTTCGGGTGTAGTGATCTGTGACGAGAACCAACTTCAAGAGGATATTGGTAAGTTGACTGCAAGAGGATGTTAGGGTTGTAAAATGGGAGGGTATGTGGCAGATGATATTTAATGTGTGAGATATAGTGAGCTATAAGGAGTAGGTATGGAATATTTATACTTATAAAACTCTGATCTAGGATGTGTGTGTTGTGCGATGTTCATGTGCGTTTCACTTCTCCTCGAAAACATGACGCGCTAGCGGTGAAATGTTTTCCTATTCCGATAGAGATTTACTCCGTGATGTCAGAAACCGCCTTATCTGAAAATTTAATGCATTATTTCTCGAGTTATTTATGAAAATGTTCAAAAATGTCAAATAACTTGGAAAATAAACGAGATGGTCTCGCTGATGACATCACAATGGCTCTGCTCCTCGTGGCCTGCAGTCCTATGTTCCACGTGCAGCGAGTGACATCACCCCCTCCCCATTCCTCCCACCTCACCCCTTCCCCCCCCCGGTTCTTCAAAAGACGCAGAAAGAACGACCAAGTGGGCTCTATACTGCAGTTCTCGAGCACTTCCGTGCACTTCTGAGGGCTTCCGAGCACTCGCGAGGTCCCGAGCGCTGCACGCTCGCATCTCAGCTCCTCGGTCGCCTCTTTTCCTCCCTGGACTCTCTCTCCCTCCTGGGCTCTCTTTCTCCCCCCCCCCCCCCCCCCCCCCCCCCCCCCCCCCCTCCCCTCCTCCTCCCTCTCTCTCTCCCCCCCCCCTCTTTCTCCCCTTCTCTTTCCCTCCCTCTCTCCCCCCCTCTCTCCCCCCCCCCCCCCCCCCTCCCGGGCTCTATCTCACCCCCCCCCCCCTTCTTCCCCCCCCCCGGTCTCTCTCTCTCTCCCCTCACGGCTCTCTCCCCCCCCCCCCCCCCCCCCCCCCCCCAGGCTCTCTCTACCAACCCCCCCAGGTTCTCCCCCCCTCTCTCTGCTTCCCCCCCCCCCCCCTTCGGTATCACTTGGAAAGGCTGCTGGAGTCCTTGGATGGAAGTGAGAGTGGAGGTATAGAGATGGGTGTTACATTTTCCGCAGTTGTAGGGAGAGGTGACTTGGGGAGGGGCGGTCTGGGTCGGAAAGGATCAGCGAACCAAGGAGTTGCAGAGAGTGGTCTCTGTCACGTGGGAAGGTGCAGTGAAAAGCTCTTAGTTCAGTTTAGTTTATTGTCACATGGACTGAGGTACAGTGAAAAGCTTTAAAGGGGTGGTAAGAGGTGGGAATGGGAAGATATGGCTCATGGTGGGATCACATTGATGGTCCTGGAAATGTTAGCAAATGAGGGGTTTGATGCAGAGGCTGATGGAATGAAACATGAGGACCTGGGGAACTCTATCCTTTTTCCATATGGAAGGATCGGCAGTGACAGCAGAACTGTGGGAAACAGAAGAGACGTGGTGAGGTCTCCACAGCAGGTGGGCGGTGGGGGGGGGGGTGACAACATTTGCTGAAGAAAGATGGCATCTCAAATGTCCTAGAGTGAAAAATCTCATCTTGGGAGAGATTGTGGCCGAGATGGAGAAATTGAGAGTATGGGATGGTGCCCCTGAAGAGGACGAGGTGGGAGGAGGTGTAGTCCATGGCAGGTTGTGGGCATCAGTGGGTCTGTCCTCTGAGTGGAGAGACAGAGAGATTGTCAAAAGGAAGAGAGGTGGCAGAGATAGTTCAAGTGAATATGAGGGCATGGTAGAAATTGGAAGCAAAGTCGATGAAATCGCCAAGTTCTGCATGGTGCAGAATGGATGCGGTAGATTCATCTCCGATGAGTCACCCAACAAATGTGTTCCGCAAGAATCCAGTAGGTGGCAGGCATGCACAAGGCAGGAGGCTTGGCCAGGAGCTTGGGGAGCCACTTGACCTCAGAACATTCATTCATGATACCCCAGTGTTTCAGAGTTTATAACATGGAACATGCTGCAGTGTACAAGTCACTAAAGAAGTCGGTAGCTATCAGAGATGGTAGACTCCATCCATATTGCTCGCGTTTGAGAGAGTAAATGTACGGAACGGTCTTGCTGGGATACTGTACTCATCTAGATAGCAAGGAGGTAGAAATGGGAATTTTTACTATTATTATACCATCCGAGTGAGTAATAAGGTCTGAAGAGTCTGAAGAAGGGTTCCAACTGGAAACATAATTATTCCTTTACTCCAGAGAGGCTGCCTGACCCACTGAGTTACTCCAGCATTTTGCTTGCGTAATAAAGATGGTGTATTTAGGACTGCTTGATGATTGAGATAAACAGCAATAAATATCCACTTCGATCAAAAAACAAAATGATGGAGGGACTTAGCAGGTCAGTCAGCATCTGTAGAAGGAAATTAACAGATGACATTTCAGGTCAGGGTATTTCTTTCATTTAAAGAAGGCTCCTGACCCAAAACATCTTCTGTACATTTTCCTCCACAGATGATGCTTGTCCTGCTGAGTTCCTCCAGCACTCCGAGTTATGGGATGAACTGGTGGGTCCCCATGAAATAGACAATAGGTGCAAGAGTAGGTCATTTGGCCCTTCGAACCAGCACCGCCATTCAATGTGATCATGGCTGATCATCCACAATCAGTATCCCGTTCCTGCCTTCTCTCCATATCCCCTGACACTGCTATATTTAAGAACCCTATCCAGCTCTCTCTTGAAAGTATCCCGAGAACCAGCCTCCACCGCCCTTTGAGGCAGAGAATTCCACAGACTCACAACTCTCTGTGAGAAACAATGTTTCCTCATCTCCGTTCTAAATGGCTTACCGCTTTTTCATAAACTCTGGCCCCTGGTTCTGGACTCCCCCAAAATCGTGAACATGTTTCCTGCCTCTAGCATGTCCAAACCCTTAATAATCTTATGTTTTAATAAGATCCCCTCTCATCCATCTAAATTCCAGAATGTACAAGCCCAGCTGCTCCATTCTCTCAGCATGTGACAGTCCCGCCATCCCGGGAATGAACCTTGTGAACCTACGCTGCACTCTCTCGGTAGCAAGAATGTCCTTCCTCAAATTTGGAGACCAAAACTGCCCAAAATACTCCAGGTGTGGTCTCACTAGGGCCCTACACAACTGCAGAAGGATCTTTTTGCTCTTATGTTCAACTCCTCTTGTAATGAAGGCCAACATGCCATTCATTTTCTTCACTGCCTGCTGTACCTGCATGCTTACTTTCAATGACTGACAAACAAGGACCCCCAGATCCCATTGTACATCCCCTTTTCCCAACTTGACGCCATTTAGATAATAATCTGCTTTCCTGTTTTTGCTACCTCACATTTATGCACATTAAACTGCATCTGCCATGCATCTGCCCACTGACCCAACCTGTCAATAGATAATAGACAATAGACAATAGAAAATAGGCGCAGGGGTAGGCTATTCGGCCCTTCGAACCAGCACCACCATTCAATGTGATCATGGCTGATCATCCCTAATCAGTACCCTGTTCCTGCCTTCTCCCCATATCCCCTGACTCCGCTATCTTTAAGAGCCCTATCGAGCTCTCTCTTGAAAGTATCCAGAGAACTGGCCTCCACCGCCCTCTGAGGCAGAGAATTCCACAGACTCACAACTTCCTTGTCTCAGTTCTAAATGGCTTACCCCTTATTCTTAAACTTGGTCCCTGGTTCTGGACTCCCCCAACATCGGGAACATGTTTCCTGCCTCTTAATGTCCAAACCCTTAATAATCTTATATGTTTTAATAAGATCCCCTCTCCTCCTTCTAAATTCCAGAGTATACAAGACACTCCATTATCTCAGCATATGGCAGTCCCGCCATCCCGGGAATTAACCTTGTGAACCTTCGCTGCACTCCCTCAATAGCAAGAAAGTCCTTCCTCAAATTAGGGGACCAAAACTGCACACAATACTACAGGTGTGGTCTCACTAGGGCCCTATACAACTGCAGAAGGACCTCTTTGCTCCTATAATAATAATAATAATAATAATACATTTTATTTAATGGCGCCTTTCAAGCCACTCAAGGTCACCTTACATCACATAATATGTAATAAACATACAAAAAGCAACAAAGCACCAGTAATTAAAAAATCAACAATAAAACATTCAATAAGCAACAAAGCATAGCATAACGAGTTAAGATTGATATAAAATAAGATGCAGTTGCAGCAGTTAAAATGAGTAAGCTAGTTTACAAAGATGGGTTTCAAGAGTGGTTTTGAATTCTGTCATGGAGTCCAGTATGCGGATGTGAGGGGTAATGAATTCCAATGTTTAGGTGCAGCGTGGGAGAAGAACCTGGCACCATTTGTGCTGAGGTTGATGGGTGGTAGTGCCAGTAGACCTGCTGATGAAGACCGCAGGAAGCGAGCGGGGGTGTAAGTCTGAAGGAGGTCTGTGAGATAAACTGGGGAAAAGTTATGAGGCACTTTAAATGTTAATAATACAATTTTAAAGTTAATCCTTTGTGACACCGCGAGCCAGTGTAATTGAATCAGCAGGGGTGTGACATGATCAGTGGACTTTGAGCGTGTGATAATCCGTGCTGCAGAGTTCTGGATGAGTTGAAGTCGAAGAATAAGTTTGTTGGGGATGCCTGCCAGGCTCGCATAGCAGTAGTCAATGTGTGATGTGACCAAAGCATTGACTAGAACTTCCGTGTAGTGTTGTGTTAAAGCAGGGCGTAGTCTGGAGATGTTTCGTTGATGGAAAAAGGCAATCCGGGAGACTTTGTTTATATGACTGGAGAAAGAAAGGGTACTGTCCAAGATAACACCAAGGCTCTTAACCTGTGTGGAGACTCGTATGATGGCTTCAGCGATGGGGAGTGAACAGACATTGGTTTTTGAGAGTGTAGATTTAGAGCCAATGAGGAGTAGCTCAGTTTTACTACTGTTGAGCTTGAAGTAGTTGTTTGTCATCCATATCTGTATATTGTGGAGACGGGCAGTGAGAGTACTGGACTGTGTTATGAAGGCCAACATGCCATTCGCTTTCTTCACTGCCTGCTGTACCTGCATGCTTCCTTTCATTGACTGATGAACAAGGACCCCCAGATCCCGTTGTACTTCACGTTTTCAGATAATAATATGCCTTACTGTTTTTGCTACAAGTGGATAACCTCACATTTATCCACGTCACCCTGCATTCTCATAGCATCCTCCTCACAGTTCACACTGCCATCCAGCTTTGTGTCATCTGCAAATTTGCTAATGTTGTTTTGAATCCCTTCATCTAAATCATTGATGTTTATTGTAAATAGCTGTGGTCCCAGCACCGAGCCTTGCGGTACCCCACTAGTCACTGCCTGTCATTCTGAAAGGGACCTGTTAATCCCTACTCTTTGTTTCCTGTCTGCCAACCAATTTTCTATCCATGTCAGCACTCTACCCCCAATACCATGTGCCCTAATTTTGCCCACTAATCTCCTATGTGGGAACTTATCAAATGCTTTCTGAAAGTCCAGTACACTACATCCAATGGCTCTCCCTTGTCCATTTTCATAGTTACATCCTCAAAAAATTCCAGAAGATTAGTCAAGAATGATTTCCCCTTTGTAAATCCATGCTGACTCGGACTGATCCTGTTACTGCTAGCCAAATTTGCCCTAGGTCATCTTTTATGATTGACACCAGCATTTCCCCACCACCAATGTCAGGCACTGGTGTATAATTCCCTGTTTTCTCTCTCGTGCCTTTCTAAAAAAAAGTGGGAAAACATTAGCTACCCTCCAATCCACAGGAACTGATCCTGCATCTATAGAACATTGGAAAATGATAACCAATGCATCCACGATTTCTAGAGCCACTTCCTTACGTACCCTGGGATGCAAACCATCAGGCCCTGGGGATTTATCAGCCTTCAGTCCCATCAGACTACCCAACACCATTTCCTGCCTAATGTGGATTTCCTTCAGTTCCACCATCTCCCCAGATCCTCTGGCCACTGGTACATGAGTGGGTCTCAATCATGAGCAGGCACCAGCAGTTGTGGGACTAGGCTGGGTCAAGTCATATAGACTGAGGGACTGTACTTTGGGGATTTGAGAGGAAAGCTTTTTGCACAGACAGTAGTTGATATCCTAAACTCGATGACAGAGGAGGTGAAGAAGTCAGATAGAATCACTGAAGCTCAAGAGATATTTAGGCAGCCACTTTAATGATCAAGGCAGAGGAATACATTGGCAGAGTGGGATTGCGCAGCTGGTAGAGCTGCTGCCTCACAACATCAGAGACCCGGGTTTGACCCTGACCTGAACAGGGTACTTCCTGTGTGGAATTTTCACATTCTCCTTGTGAGTACGTGAGTTTCCTCCGGGTGCTCCAATTTCCTCCCACATCTCAAAGACATGCAGGTTTGTAGGTCATTTGTCTGTAAATTGCCTCTCGTGTGTAGGGAGTGAAGGCGAGAAGGGGATAACATAGAACTGGTGTGAACGGGTGATTGAATGGATGAATAAATAAGTTTATTGGGCAAGTATTCACATACAAGGAATTTGCCTTGGTGCTCTGCCTTCAAATGACAACATGACATACAGTGACAGTTAGGAATGATGGTTGGCGTGGACCTGGTGAGCCAAAGGGCCTGTTTCCATTGTGTATATTTCCATCAATCAATTAAATCAAATAATGCGGGCAAATTGGGTTAGTGAAAATGGGCAAAATGGTTGGCATAGATGTAGTGGGCTGAAGAGCCTGTACCTGTGCTGTACATATCATGGTTGAAGCTCTGAGTGAAACTCATTTGCACTCAAAATGTTGCTATGAATTGCACTATATCAATTGATTCCCCTCCAGACTGATTTATAATCAGGCAGAGCTGTTTGAAATGTTAAAGTTGTGAGATATAAAAAGTTAGTTATGCTTTCTGATAAGGGTTTGTGATTTTGCACTCTGATTTTTAGCATCTGTGGCCCCCAAAATCCAGCATGTATCTTTACTTTAACAAAACAGCTTAGAAAATGTTCAAACATTCAAGAGGATTCCACTGCCACCCAGAGGTGAAATAGTTTCCTTCATTTATTTTCCAAGCAATTCTTCTTCCTCGTGTCCGGCCATCTTCTATATCACGTCTTTCCAGTCGGTCAGTGACGGTTGATAGTCGGTGGTTGCAGAATTGGCTACTTGAATCAGTCGCTGTGGTACAGTTTCTGTCGTCAGCATTGCCCAGGATGCGCCATGTGGAGGCTTCTGCTTGCATCCCTTCCAAGCAATGTTACAAGGATGTCTTTGGAGAATAAAATATGTAATCCTTGATACGAGCTCTATTGTGGCGCTATATTTATTTGGGGCAGTATTCCAAACAGAACAATGCCAACCTTGAAGGAAACATACAATACTTTTTGCAGGGTTTATTCAGCACATAGCTTACACAGTAAAGGACAGGGACCTGATAGGTGTTATAGAATAGAGATACTAGGGGTACAAATACATAGGTACACAAAAATGCAGGAGAAACTCAGCGGGTGCAGCAGCATCTCTTATTTTAGAAGACTCTAAAATTAGATAGGAAAGATTTAAAATGAAAGGGGGGAAGATTTAACAGGGACCTGAGAGGTAGGTTTTTCACGCAAAGGGTGTTGGATATATGGACCGAGATGCCAGAGGAACTGGAGTAGGCAGGTACAATTACAATGTTGAAAAGACATTTGGACAGATTCGTGGATAGGAAAGGTTTAGATTGATATGAGCCAAATACAGGTAAGTAGGCCTTGCTCAGGAAGACATCTTAGTCAGCATGGACAAGTGGGGCCTAAGGGCCTGTTTCATGCTGTATCATCAGGTAGGAGATACAAAAGCCTCAGGTCCCACACCACCAACTTCAAGAACAGTTATTTTCCTACAATGCTCATGTTCTTGAACCAATCTGCACAACTTTAATTGTACTGCAATAATGGAACACTACAAACCACCTCTTGCACTACCATGGACTTGTCTTTGTTTTCTCGTTGTATTTTGTGCTTGTGTAACTTACGGTATGTGTAATTTATGTATTTGTTTGTTTGTTTGGTTCAGTCTATGTGCCTGTTATGCTGCTGCAAACAAGATTTTATTTGTACTTATACCTCACTGTATTTGAGCAAATGGCAATAAACTCAATTTAACTTGCCCAGAATTGGATGCAATACTTCCTTTGGGCCTATACTGGTATTTTATGTAAAATCAGAAAAAAAAGGTGGAGATACATAGCAGATCAGGCATGTGGATAATAAAAATAGTTACAGTTTCACTAATTTTTGTATTAGTATTGGTTTATTATTGTATGTGTACTGAGATACAGTGAAAATGTTTGTTTGCGTGCAAATTATACTGCTCATGACTATAATCAAGTGAACAGGTGGTGCAAAGAGAAAATTACCAGAGTGGAAAATATAGCGTTGCAGCCTTATAGCGTTACAATTACAGAAAAAGTGCAGATGCTAAATAAGCCCCTAATAAGGTAAGTTGGAAGGTTGGGACTATATCCTAAGTGCATGATTATTCAGTCATCTAATAACAGCAAGGACGCAGCTATTCCTGAATCTAGTGGTATGTGCTTTCAATCTTTTGTGTCTTCTGCACAATGGGAGAGAGAAGAAGAGGGAATAGAAACATAGAACACAGAAACATAGAAAATAGGTGCAGGAAGAGGCCATTTGGCCCTTTGAGCCTGCACAGTCATTCATTGTGATCGTGACTGATCATCCACAATCAGTAACCCGTGCCTGCCTTCTCCCCATATCCCTTGATTCCGCTAGCCCCTAGTTTTTCTTTTGAATTCATCCAGTGAATTGGTCCCTACTGCCTTCTGCGGCAGAGAATTTCACAAATTCACAAATCTCTGGGCGAAAAAGCTTATTCTCATCTCAGCTTTAAACAGCCTCCGCTTTATTCTTAGACTGTGGCCCCTGGTTCTGGACTCCACCAACATTGGGGACATTTTTCCTGCATCTACCTTGACAAGACTTGTAATTTTATACATTTCAATAAGATCCCTTCTCATCCTAAATTCCAGTGAATACGTGCCCAGTCTTTCCAATCTTTCCTCATATGACAGTCCTGCCCCCCCCCCCCCCCCCCCCCCCCCCCCCCCCCCCCCCCCCCAGAGATTAACCTTGTGAACCTACGCTGCACTGCCTCAATAGCAAGGATATCCTTCCTCAAATTAGGAGACCAAAACTGTACACAATACTCCAGATGTGGTCTCACCAGGGCCCTGTACAACTGCAGAGGGACCTATTTACTGCAAATCCTCTTGTTATGAAGGCCAATATGCCATTAGCTTTCTTCACTGCCTGCTGTACCTGCATGTTTACTTTCAGTGACCGGTGTACAAGGACACCCAGGTCTCATTGCACTTCCCTTTTTCCTAATCTGACACCATTGAGATAATAAGCTGCCTCCTTGTTCTTAGCACCAAAGTGGATAACCTCACGTTTATCTATATTATACTGCATCTGTCATGCACCTGCCCACTCACTCAACCTGTCCAAGTCACCCAGTAACCTCCTAGCATCCTCTTCACAGGTCGCACTGCCACCCAGCTTTGTGTCATCTGCAAATTTGCTAATGTTACTTTTAATCCCATTATCCAAATCATTGATGTATATTGTAAATAGTTGCGGCCCCAGCACCGAGCCTTGCGGCACTCCATTCGGCACTGCCTGCCATTCTGACAGGGACACGTTTATTCCTACTCTTTGTTTCCCGCCTGCCAACCAATTCTCTATCCAGGTCAATACCCTACCCCCAATAACATGTGCTCTAATTTTGCCCACTAATCTCCTGTGTGGGACCTTATCAAAGGCTTTCTGAAAGTCCAGATACACTAAATCCACTGGCTCTCCCTCATCCATTTTAGTTGTCACATCCTCAAAAAATTCCAGAAGATTAGTCAAGCAGGATTTCCCCTTCATAAATCCATCTGACTTGGACCAATCCTTTTACTGTTATCCAAATGCACCGTTATTACTTCTTTAATAATTGACTCCAGCAACTTCCCCACCACCGATGTCAAGCTAATATGTCTATAATTCCCCGTTTTTTCTCTCACTCCTTTCTTGAAAAGTGGGATAACATTAGCAACCCTCCAATCCACAGGAGCTGATCCTGAATCTATAGAACATTTGAAAATGATCACCAATGCATCCATGATTTCTAGAGCCATCTCCTTAAGTACCCTGGGATGCAGACCATCAGGTCCAGGGGATTTATTAGTCCCATCAGTCTACCCTATACTATTTCTCACCTAATGCAAATTTCTTTCAGTTCCTCTGTCTCCCTAGATCCTCTAGTACATCTGGGAGATTGTTTATGTCTTCCTTAGTGAAGACAGAACCAAAGTACCTGTTCAACTTATCTGCCATTTTCTTGTTCCCCATAATAATTTCACCTGTTTCTGCCTTCAAGGGACCCACATTTGTCTTTACTAATCTTTTTTTTTCTCTTAACATAACAAAAGAAGCTTTTACTATCTTTCTTTTTATTATTGGCCAGCTTACCCTCATACATCATCTTTTCACCCCCTATTGCACTTTTTATTACCTTTTGTTGTCCTTTCAGTTTCCTCTGGTTTCCTGCTATTCGTTGCTATGTTATACACCTTTTTTTTAATTTTATTCCATCCCTAACTTCCCTTGTCAGCCACGGTTGCCTCTTACTCCCCTTAGAATCTTTCTTTCTCTTTGGAATGAAATGATCCTGCATCTTCTGGATTATGCCCAGAAATTCCTGCCATTGCTGTTCCACCATTATTCCTGCTAGGATCCTTTTCAAGTCGAACTTGGCCAGCACCTCTCTCATGCCTTTACAGACCCCTTTGTTCAACTGCAACATTGACACTTCCTCTCAAATTGCAGATTAAAACTTATCATATTATGGTCCCTACCTCCTAGCGGTTCCTTTAACCTGAGTTTGCTTATTAAACCTGATTCAACACTAAATCCAGAATTGCCTTCACTCTGGTAGGCTCCAGTACAAGCTGCTCTAAGAATCCATCTTGGAGGCACTCTACAAACTCCCTTTCTTGGGGTCCAGAAAGCAACCTGATTTTCCCAGTCTACATGCATATTGAAATCTCCCATAACCACAGTGGCATTACCTTTGTTACATACCAATTTTAACTCCTGCTGCAACTTGCACCCTATATCCAGGCTACTGTTTGGGTGCCTGTAGATAACTCCCATTAGTGTCTTCTTACCTTTACAATTCCTCAATTCTATCCACTGCAACTCCTAATCGTCAATTTCTATGTCACTCCTCGCAAGGGACTGAATTTTATCCCTCACCACCAGAGCTACTCCACTGCTGCCAACCTGCCTGTCCTTTCTATAGGATGTATAACCCTGAATATTCAGTTCCCGGTCCCGATCCTCCTGCAGCCAAGTCTCTGTAATCCCCACAATGTCATATCCACCAATCTCTAACTGAGCCTCAAGCTCATCCACTTTACTTCTTATACTTGAATGATGGGGTATATATGGTCTTGATTATGTTGGCTGCTTTCATGAGGCAGTGTGAAGTATAAATGCAGTTGATGGAGGCAGAGGCTGATTTTTTTGATGAACTTTATAACATCCACAATGTTTCCCGGTCTTGGGCAGAGCTGTTACCAAATTAAGCTGTGATGCATCATAATAGGATGCTTTCCACAATGCATCAGTGCAATTTGTTAAGGGTTATTGAGGACATGCAAATTTCCTCAGTTTTCTGAGGAAGTAGAGGTGTTGGTGAGTATCCTTGACTGTAGCTTTGATGTGGTTGATGCAGAACAAATTGTTGGTGACATTTACGCCTAGTAATGTGAAACTCTCACCATCCACATTTTGTCTTCATCGATGCTGACTGAGTCATGTACACCATCTTGATTTCCTGAAGTCAATATTTAGCTCCTTCATCTTGTTGACTTTGGGGAAGAGGTTATTGTCTTGATAACATGTTAGTCAGCTTTCTATCTTTGTTCTGTACTGTGTCTTGTCATTCTTCGAGATCTGGCCCACTACAGAGTTATAATCTTGTAAATGGAGTTGGAGCAGAATTTAGCCCTCAACTGTATCAAATGCTTGTCATTGCCTTAACTTTAACCACCTTGTGTCTAACTCCATTCTGATTATTTTCTGTCAGTGCATTGATGATGGAGACATTTCTCTCTCTTTCTATCCAAAACTGAATTAACTACTTTCATGTTTTGTGGTTAGCAGTGCATATATCTAAAAACTGTTGTGTGTGTCCTTGCATGCTGGAAATTGCTGTTGCCCCACCAGCCCATCTATGATTTCCCACACAACCATAGCCTCCTTTACTGCACTTTGTCTGTGGTGGTCAAGGAGAGAATGTAAAGGTATTTCTGCCTTCCTTGTACTCAGCAGTTCAACGGGGTGGGAGATTGCAACCTTCACGTGGTCCGCCCTGTTTCGACGAATGCAATCAACCTGGTGTGCACAATCAAATAAGATCAAATAGAACAAGTTGTCCTACAACCTTAGGCTGTGCACGCCATACGCAAGAAGAAGAAACAGTTCAATGATGCGATGGCTGTGAACTCTGCATAGAGTTTTAAACAGGAATCACACTGAGCATATTTTAATACATTCATCAGTATTTTTCCCAACTTCGGGAGTTTTTAGGGATGTTTGAGTGAGAAATAACGCCACAAACAGCACATGTTTAGCACTCCAGAAGAGGACCAACTCTCATTCAAGCAAGAAAATTAATTGCTACTCTGCTTAAGAGCCCAAAGAGTTAAAGTATTAATTCAAACTTTTTGGGGAATTATGGATTCATTAGATATGGGCTTACTGCAGGCAAATGGGATTAGCATAGATAGGCAACACACGTACAATGGGAACCAAAGGGGCCCATTTCTTCTTTGTATGTTTCTATGATTCTATGATTCTTTTGACAGAAGAAAAAATACACTTAAAATTAACAAGCTGATTAATAATATACAACATTCCTTTGAGCTGGACTGGGAAGCACAAAGAGCTGTCAGTCAAAAGGGGTAGAGACCTTGGATCATCCTGAGATATATTCAGATGCCTATATAGTTATTATTTTTTGTTTATTATTGGTTTATGATTGTTACATGTACCAAGGTACTATGAGAATTTCTGTTTGTACATGCAATCCAGGTAAATCATTCTATATAAGTACTGTCGTGTATATGTGTACAACAGGAAGTGCAAAATGAAAAAGAAACAGTGCAGAATTAAATATTACAATTACAGAGAAAGTGCAGACAGAAAAGTGCAAGAGCCTCACGAGCTAGGCTAGGAGATCGGGATTACATTGTTACGTTATGAGATGTGCTGTATGTTCATCTGATAACAGCAGGGAAGAAGCTGTTCCTGAATCCCCAATAGGAAGGGGGAGAATGGAATGGGTGGAATGGAATACTTTAATGTCACATGTGACAAGTCACGGTGAAATTATTTGCTTGCCACGGAAGGCTGTGGAGGCCAAGTCAGCGGATATTTTTAAGGCAGAGATAGATTCTTGATTTGTACAGGTGTCAGAGGATATGGGGAGAAGGCAGGAGAATGGGGTTAGGAGTGAGAGATGGATCAGCCATGATGGAATGGCGGAGTAGACTTGATGGGCTGAATGGCCTAATTCTACTCCTATCTCTTATGACCTAATAACTTTATAACCATACCAATTTCGGCACGGACTAGAAGGGTCGAGATGGCCTGTTTCCGTGCTGTAATTGTTATATGGTTATATCCAAGGTATGCAAATAGTCACCACATAAAGGGCGCTGACAAAGTTACAAAGTATGCAATCCGGCTCCTCCATTGTTATGAGAGAATGATTGGAATGCGAATGGTTCTTGAACATATTGGCTGCTTTCCCAAGGCAGTGTTAAATGCAAATGGAGTGGTTGGGAGGGTGAGGGGTAGGCTGGTTTGTGCGATAGAGAGGGTGGTGTCCATATCTCTCTGCGATTGCGTGTGGTCTGGGGATGAGCAATTACCATACCAAGATGTGATGCCATCCAAATAGGATGCTTTCTGTTATACATCTGTATAAATTGGTAGGAGAATTTGGAGAAAGTGGTTGATTTAGGAGAAATTGCAATAATGTTAAGCATGTTAAAACCACTTTGAAAGTGGGAGATCTGCACAAAATATTTATGCATTGTTTTTAAAGTTTGAGTAACCTATTCCACCGCTCTTACATATTGTATAACTTGCGCAGGATTCCCTTTTATCATAAAATAATGCCAGAGAATAAGTATCCTAATCCTGATATGCACTTCACAACATATAAGATCACATATGCACTGTATGCATATGTTTATTTTTAATTCATTTACTTTATACTTCTTGTTCAACTCTCTATATCTTTTAAAACACACATTTTGTAAAAGAAATGCACAATTAACCACAGCAGAAATTGTGGCTAATATTATTATTATCCTTAAGGAAAACCCATTCACATTAAAGAAGAATACATCTGGGACTGAACCCCAGTGATACTCAATTCATCAAATATATTTTAAAAGTGGCTTAAAAACATGATCCAAAATGATCAAAAAGAGTAAATACGAAGAAAAGCAGCACAGAGGTCTAAAAATGCCATTAAATATTTAGTAAATTCAAAGCTGCCAATTTCTAATATTATGCGATCTTGTATCTGGAACTGGAGACTGCAGCGTAATTTACTATATTAAATATAATTTCATGACCATATGTTCCTGATTAGTGTTTTATGATTTAACTCATAGGCTAAGTTAACACTGATTATTTGTCACTTACCTTCGAGAGAATTTACTTTCTTTTACATTTCAACCAAAGTCAAATAATGCTCTAAAATCATTGCTATACATATACGCATCAAAGAGTCTTGCAACTTTCCCCTGACATGTAGCCTCTAATCTGTGAAATATATCTGGCCCGCTCCTGTGCATTAAATACTTGGCATGTGACAAAGCAGGCACCCTTTCAAAGTGCCAGAATAGGTACAATGGGCTGAGTGGTCTCATTGTGTGCTGTAATATTTTGTGTCATTAAGTGCCAATAATCATTAATCACCACGTTCTACATGTCTTTTGTTTACTGGAGTCAGCTGAATGTAACTTTAAAACAATCATTCTGAGTAAAATTTTCCACTCCATAATATCTGGGCATCATGGTCGCACAGCGGTGGAATTGCTGCCTTATAGCGCTAGAGACTCGGGTTCATTCCTGACTACAGGTGCTTGTCTGTATGGAATTTGCACGTTCTCCCCTTGATCTCCGTGCGTTTTCTCTGGGATCTCTAGTTTCCAAACACACTCCAAAGACATAAAGGATTGTAGGTTAATTGTATATAATTGTAAATTGTCCCTTGTGTGTGTAGGTTAGCATGGACAGAGTCAACCAGATATATAGCATATTCCATGCTATATATCTAAACTAAACCCTTGCTCCACATATTTATGGGATCTCTATATCCTTCTTCGTAATTTTTGTAAACATTTTCTATGTTTAATCACCCTTAAAGTATATCACATCACCATTGTTAGGTCTGACATTCCCTTCAAAGGCTACTGGCTCTCTCTTAGCCATAGGATGCTTTAAAATGTCATAATATGATTGAGTAAATCACACGTTTTAACAAAGAGGAAGCTGTGTTTGTCAAATCTCTTAGAATTTGGTTGAGCATGCAAATACCAGGATAGATCTGGGGGGACTAGTAGATGTAGTGTATTTAGATGTATAAAACATATTTGACAAAATACCATACAAAAATATTGTGATATAAACTAATGGCTCATGGGGTTGGGAAGGGGGATGGACTATTGACAGACTGGCATAGATGGGGAATGAATTCAAGGATAGAGGATAGGCATAATAGAGTGGCAGATTTGTTGTGACTGTAAAGTATGTAAAGTTGTTGATGCAATGTTAGGTGGGACAGTGAGCTGTGAGGAAGATGCAAGGTGTGCAAGATTAAATGGACAGGAAAATGGAGGATGGAAGCTGATGTAGGGAAATGTGTAGCAAGGAACTGCAGATGCTGATTTACACCGTGGACTCAAAATGCTGGAGTAAATCAGCAAGACAGGCAGTATGTCTGGATAGAAGGAATGGGCGACATTTCGGGCCAAGACCCTTCTTAAACTGAGTTAGGGGAGAAGGAGACACAGAGATATGGAAGGGTAAGGTGTGAAAATGAGACATCAAAGGGGACAAATTTCAAGGAAAATGTAGAACAGATAATTGTTAGCTAGGGGAAGATGACAACAACGCATACAGAGATAAAATTTAATCAAGGGTACTGTCAGACTGGTCAGAGAATAAGGATGGCGAGGGATGGAGAAAGAGGGGAAAGCAAGGGTTACTTGAAGTTAGAGAAGTCAATATTCATACCACTGGGGGTGTAAGATGCACAAGTGAAACATAAGGTGCTGTTCCTCCAATTTGCACTGGGCCTCACTCTGACAGTGAAGGAGGCCCAGGCCAGAAAGGTCAGTATGGAAATGGCAGAGGGAGTTAAAGTGTTTAACAACCGGGAGATCATGCAGGTTAAGGCGGACTGAGCGGAGGTGTTCAGCGAAATGATCACCGAGCCTGCACTTGGTCTCCACCCCTGGAACAGCAGATACAGTAGATGAGGTTGGAGGAACTGCAAGTGATACTGTGCCTCACCTGAAAGGACTGCCAGGGTGCTTGGAAGGAGTTGAGGGAGGACGTATAGGGACAGGTGTTGCATCTCCTGCGGTTGCAGGAGATGCAACACCTGGGGAGGGGGTGGTTTGGGTGGGAAGGGATGAGTGAACCAGGGAATTGTGGAGGGAACGGTCTCTGTGGAAAGCTGAAAGGGGTACAGATGGGAAGATGGGAAGAGGTTGAATAAGCTGCAATTTTACTGCAAACTCGATGGACCATTGGCCTTTTCCTGCTTCTCTTTCTCATGTTCTAACAATCCTGAGCAGCTCCTTTGACCAATCATAGATTCATAGAAAATAGGTGCAGGAGTAGGCCTTTCGGCCCATCAAGCCTGCACCGCCATTCAATATGATCATGGCTGATCATCCAACTCAGTATCCTGTACCTGCCTTCTCTCCATACCCCCTGATCCCTTTAGCCACAAGGGCCACATCTAACTCCCTCTTAAATATAGCAATCCTCTGGTCTCTGTCCAAAAGCTTCTTTGTGAGCCAATGTCAAACTTTGGTTGATCACACACTGGTGATGCAATTTGTCATGTTATAGCTGCTGTACAAATACAAACCGTATGGTAGTCGTTGTGGGAAATTAGCTTTTTATGACTAATTCTTACTCAAAAGCTCCATGAAACAATTGACCCAATCACAAGATCTCTAAAATGACAGCTTGTGAGCCTTATTTACAGGTCATATTTTAGATGTGCTGTATGATACAGCTGGAAAGAAAGAATTATTATCAAAGCTTTCTGCACTAAATGCTAAAGATTCACAAATACGAGAAAGAGAGGCATTAAGCATTCTGTCGAGAATGATAAATAGTTTATCTTATAGGCCTTGTCAACAAATTGCCCATCTATTATTGGCATATGGTTCAGACTTGCCATCTGCCTGATTAAATTTGATATTAAAATGCCAAGTCATCATAACAATCAAATATTTTTATAGAGAACACAAGGAACTGCAGATGCTGGAATCTTACATTGAACACAATTGCTGGAGTAACTCAACAGGTCAGACAGCATCTCAAGAGGATAGGTGACATTTCGGGTTGGGACACTTATTCAAAATATTTTTGCAATGCATACTCAGAAATGTGTGCTGATATTGTCACACTAAATGTCACATGCCAGTTTAATCCAGTGTAAGTCAAACCTGAATTTGATACAAGCAGTTCATTGTAATGATTACAGCCTCCGGTCAGTGCCAATCACAGAGTTTATCACATTGGTGCTAATTCACGGTGTGTCAATATGCAAGTCACTAGCAGGAGCTGAAGCTATGTGATTTTGTGGGAAGCCATTTCAGCACCACTTAAGGAAAATAATTGGATAGTGTTTGTGTACGGGGGTTGCTGGTCGGCGGGGACTCGTTGGGCTGAAGGGCCTATTTCAATGCATGCCTCCAGGTTCATGAACAGTTTCCTCAGAGCTGATATCAGGCAACTGAATGGTCCACTCATCAGCTAAAGTGTGGGCCTGACCTGCCATCTATCACATTGGAGATCTTTGAGCTATCTGCAATCGGACTTGATTGGACTTTATCTTGCACTAAATGTTATTATGTATCTGTACATAATAAAGAGTATAACGTATTGTGATCATGTTTTCTCTTTCATTGACTGAATAGCATGCAACAGAAAGCTTTTCACTGTACTTCGGTACAGGTGACAATAATAGTAGACTCAATTAAACATTATGTAAAATCTCAATTACTCAACAAGCCTGGCATCTTGCACAGTTGCAATGAGCTACGTAGATTACTGTATTTTAGCCCTCAGCACACCATAAAACTTTGATCCAGCAGCCTTCATAGGATACTGACAGTGGACATATTATTTGGAGGAAGTAAGTGCAGTCCCAGAGGTTAATAGCTCGATGGATATTAAAATAATCATAGGGACAATGATATATTTCAGATCAGACATCCTGACAGAATGCCCTACTGCTGTTCTTTCCATGACTTCATGTTCCTCTATTACATTATTTTGAAAGTAGGATGTAATCATTCAAACATTAGAAATGCTACAGTCCTTCAAGCATTGGGGTTACTACTATCACATAGTTATTGATGCAAAGTGATTACTCAGCTTTGGGGTGAATTCTCAGTTATTAACAATACTGCAGTTGCTTATTAGTTGATGCAATGTCACTATTCAATCAACAAGGGGTCAGCATTCACCCAGCTCCTGGGGATACTGCAATTTTCCAATCTGTTATAGACATTGCCAGGATTTAGCTGAGCGAGACACTTTGGTCTCCCAGTTACTGGGGATAATATGTTCAATCGATCATAAAACAAACTGAACTCACTCTTGTCATGTGCATCATAGGGTTATACAGCATGAAAACAGGCCAAGCCCAAGCATGCCGACCATGATACCTATCCACGCTAATTCCATTTGTCTGCATTTGGCCCACATCCTTCTCTACCTTTGCAAATGTGCAATTTTTAAAGTTGCTGAGCCATATTAGTCATAGGGAACATAATAATAATTGAGTAATTGAGACCAATTGCTCTCAAGTAGTCTTTGAGCCAACACAGGCAATGATTGAGCGAGGACACTGACACTGCTGAGCCTATATAGAGATTACATTTAATCAGGCTTTCAGAGCTATGAGTGCAGTTGCATGGTTATTGACAATGCAATGCCCTTTCAATCATTTGGATCTCTACAGTGTCGTTGGGGCATTGCAAGCACTCAGATCTTTGCTGAGATGTACTTGTGGCACTGCTGGTACTCAGTCAGTCACAGGTACTCTATAGATTGGGTGTTGCAATCACTCAGTCGTTGGAGATGTTGCAATCACTCCATCACTGAGGACACTGCAATCGCACAGTTATTGCAGGCATTCCAGACTGTCGGTCAATTGGGATAGTGGATTCACTGAATTGCCAGGGACAGCCTTTGGTTAGGATTCAATTCTACAGACACTCAGTCACTGCAAATGCCTGGAGGTAGGGAATACTGCAATCAATTGGTCACTCGAAACACTGCAATCACTCAGTGATGGACAGCATAACAATCCCACGGCCATTTTAAATCTTGTGATACGCTGCAATTGCTTAGCCTTGGTTGTCACGCAATGCTCCTACTTTCAGTCAAGAAACTTGGGGATGCTGTAACTACACATTCAAAGAAAACATTAATATGTCTGATCAGTCTGAAGAAGGGTCTGGACCAGAAACATCACCCATTCCTTCTCTCCAAAGATGCTGCCTGTCCTGCTGTGTTACTCCAGCATTTTGTGTCTATCTTCGGTTTAAACCAGCATCTGCCGTTCCTTCCTACATAAGACATTATTATGAGTCATTAACAAACACGGCAATCATGGAACCTTTAAAAAATGCAGGAATTGCTCAGACCGGGTTAGATAAGCAACAGTGATTCATTGGCAAGGCAGCACTATCAAGTAATTGGGAACTCTGCAGTCATTCAGGATTTCAAAGCCATCGCACAGTTTTAGAGCACACAGCTACCACACAGTCACCTGGGACTGCAATCACTCAGTCACAAGGAGCGCTGCAGTCATTTAGGCCTTGGTTTGATGCAATCATGCACTCATCGTGGTCGCTTCAATCATGCAGTCACTGAGTGTGCCGCAGAGCTTCAGTAATTTTCATCATTCAGCCACTGGTGAACTACAATTACTCACTTATTGGTGATTCAGCAAACTATCAGTCATGTGGGACATTATGGTCACTCAGGCATTGGGAGAACTGTAATCATTTAGTCAATAGTGTCACTGTCTGCACTCTCACACTAGTTTAGGTCTCTGCAATCAGGTACAGCAATCATTCCATTAAGGGGAACACTCCAACCAGTTGCAAGGCACATAATCGTTCAGTCCTTGATGAGGACAAAATCACTCAGTCATTAAGGATCCTGCAATTCTCTACATATTATCTCATCGTAATTACTCTTACATAGGGAGAGACAAGCTACATCAACAATTGCAGTGTTGCAATCATTCCATCACCAAGTGTGTGCTTCCATAAATTTGGTCACTGGAGCTGGTGGAATCACTCATTGATTATGGGAAGTGCAGTCACTGAGTTCAAGGTTGATGCGTGCTTCCTCAGTGTTTGAGTTGTAATAACTGTCATTGTCAATGCTATCAAAAATCCATTTCACTTCTGCCACTGTAATCACTAAGGCTTTGGGAACAATCTAATACCACAGCCATTGGGAACACCACAATCAGTCATTGAGAGCACTTACCTTACATGGGCATTGAAGATGATACAATTACCCTGTCATCGAGATTGTTGCAATTACTGGATCTATTATATACCCAAATCTCTATATATTTAGGATTGTTATGATCACTCATAGAGTCATGGACCTATGCAGAGTGGAAACAACCACTTCAGCCCAACTTGTCCATCCCAACCAAGTTGGCTAATCGAACTAGACCTACTTGTCTGTTTCTGGTCCATACCCTTCCAAATCTTTCCTATCCATCTACCTATATAAGTGTGATAAAATGTAGTAATTGTATCCGACTCTTCCACTTCCTCTGTCAGCTCATTCTATATTCACACCACCCTCAGTATGAAGAAGTTGCCTCTCAGGCCCCTTTTAAATCTTTCCCCTCTTAGTCATTGCAGTCATTGGACGCACTCATCAGCCTTTTGGCAGACTACAGTCACTCATTCATCGGGTCTGCTGCAATCAATCAGTTACAGTGGGTAGTGTGGTCATTAACTCCATGTCCTTGCTGCAGTCCATCCATCATTGCTAAAGCTGAACTCACTGCATCCACAGTGGAGTCGCAATCTCTACGTTATTAAGGGCTACACTTGGGGCTCGGTATTGTAATTATGCTGTATGTCCGGATATGATGCAGTTGCTTTGATTTGCATTTGAGGGTACTGCTGTCCTTCTTTTGAAGATAAAACATTTTATATGTGGTCTCACTAGTTGAAATCGGACATAAAGGAAATTATTTACTGAAAGGTTCCTTTTTTGCATTTTACACACCTTGATAAGGAGGAGATGAGATTTTGTTCCTTCTCTCCTGTATCTCTGCATTTTTGATGCAAGGTGAAAAGAGGTTTCAGTCAAGTATTAGCAATATTCCACAGATGCATTCACTTTTTGAATATAATTTAATAAAAAGAACCTAAAGTGAATTATCCAACTGATGAACATAGACATCAATAAGTTCCTGACATTGCAACTCAGTTTTTGAAATTAGTATTTTTTCCCCCAATACCCAAATCTCCCAAGAGAACCAGAGACTTGTCCTGAATTCTGACTTGTCGTGAGTGCCCCAAGTTGCCAAGATTCCTCCTTTTCAAATGAATGGATGTACTGCTGGATAATGTACAGCTTCAGAAGATCATTTTTCTCGAATTCATGACAAGAACATTAATTTATTTTGATGCATTTTGCTTCAAAAATGAAACACAGCAGATTTTCTGGTCTGGCCTAGCAATGCACAATTGTGCATTATAAATGGGAAAAAAAGTAGGAGATAGAAGATTATTGTATTTAATATTCATAGGGTCATAGAGATAGAGAGTCATACAGTGTGGAAACAGGCCCTTCGGACCAACGTGCCCACACCGGCCAACATGTCCCAGCTTCGCTAGTCCCACCTGCCAGCATTTGGTCCATAACTTGGTTCCTTGAATAAATTATCCTTTTGTTTACTTTTGAATCCTATATCGACAGAGAATTATGCTAAAGTAATTAATTTTAAATGTTCTTCTCTCCCTTTTATTTATTAAATGGAAGACTTATACTGAGGAAGAGCAGTAGCAAGGCAGAGCTTAGGTTCTTGAACCAACCTGTACAAGCCTAATCCTACATCAACAAACCTGTGGTCCACTACCATGGACTTTTATTTCTCATTATGTTTTACACTAATGTTGTGTATTTTTCTTTTGGGTCTTCTTTCAGACATTGTATGTGTAATTGATGTATACTTTAAGTGTAAACATTATATGTGCTTGTCTGAGTCTGTGATGCTGCTGCAAGCAACATTTCTCATTGTTCCTGTACTTCAACTTGTTTGTGCCTATAATAATAAAATTGACCTGATATCATTAGGTTGCTAAAAAAGGACAAACATAATTTATGGATCTATTGAGGGATGGGCACTTCAAAAGCAAATAAATTGTGCAATTTGCTCATGAAATGCTGGCGGGATTCAAGATGGAGTATTGCGGGGAATTATGAGCATTACTATTTCCAGAGACTGTTGACGCCCGATAGAGAATCCAAGGATAGAACATGGAACAGGACAACACAAGAACAGGCCTTTGACCCACCATGTCTGTGCCGAACATGATGGCAAGAGCAACTCTTACCTACGTAACTTAATCTATATCCCTCCATTCACTACATATCCATGTGCCTTTCCAAAAAGCTTCTTAAATGCCACTGTTGTATCTGCCTCAACCAGCATATTCCAGATACTCACCACCCTCTGTGTAAACAATTTGCCCTGCACATCTCCATTAAACTTTGCCCCTGTCACCTTAAAGCTATGTCCTCTAGTATTTAAATTTTCCATCCAGGAAAAAAGTTCTGACTATCTACCTTATCTGTACCTTTCATCATTTTACATACTTTAGATTTTAGTTTAGAGATACAGCACGGAAACAGGCCCTTCAGCCCGAGTCTCTGTCAACTAGCGATTCCTGTATGCCAGCACTATACTGCACACTAGGGACAATTTACAATAATCACCAAAGCCAATTAACCCACAAATGTTTGGAGTGTGGGAGGGAATCGGAGCACCTGGGAAAAATCCACGCGGTCTCATAAATACTCGTACAAACTCAATTTCGAAAGCACCCCTAGTCAGGTTCGAACCTGGGTTTCTGGCCTATAAGGCAGCATCTCAATCAATCAATCAATCAACCTTTATTGTCATCTTGCAAGCAACAAGTACAGTGCAAAATGAAAAGACGTTTCCCAGTGAATAGCGGAGCATCGCACATGAAATTTAAAAACACTTCACACATAATAACACTAAAAAAAAACAATCCAGTCCCTGATGGAACAGTATAAATAGTTAAAAGCAGGTAAAAAACACATTGTTAAAATGCAGTAAACCAATCATAAAAAATGTCCGGGGCCGCTGATTTGAGTGGCCAGTGCCAGTTATTAAAGTGTCCGTGCCAACCGCAGAGTCAAGTCAAGTGACTGTGAGTGCAGAGTGACTGTTTAGCAGCCTCACAGCCTGTGGTAGGAAGCTGTTTAGCAGCCTCGTACTTCGCTTTGATGCTTCGATATCTCTTGCCTGATGGCAGGAGATCCAGGTGTGTGTGGAGGGGGTGCAGTTTGTCCTTGGCAATTCTCTGAGCTTTCTTCAGACAGCGGCTCTGGAACAGTTCTTGTACCGAGGGTAGGGAGGCGCCAATGATCCTCTCTGCGCCCCTCACTACCCTCTGCAGAGCCTTCCTGTCCGAGCAGTTGCAGGTGCAGTACCACGTATTTATGCAGTACGTGAGTACAGACTCCACCGTACCCCTGTAGAAAGTCCTGAGGATGTTGGTGGGGAGTGAGGCCTGTTTTAGTTTCCTCAGGAAGTGCAGTCGCTGATGGGCCCGTTTGACGGTCCCAGTGGTGTTCCTGGACCAGGTGAGGCTGTCTCTATCTATCATTGATAGATCTATCAAATGGGACGGAGGGTGGAGATTATATTTGTGTCGAGAGACAGCAGCAGCTGGGATTATTTACTGCAGAACAGAGAAGGTTAAAAGGAGATTCAGTAAAGGCGTTCCAGATCATTAAAGGTTGCGCCAGCATAAATAGGTAGAAATTGTTTTCAATGGCAGAAGTTGGGTAACTCGAGCACCCAACCTGAAATGGATTGGCTAAAAAAAATGCCACAGGAAACATACGGAAAACAATATAGTTATGTGGAATGCAGTGCCTGGAAGAGTCTTGGTTAAATACCTAAGAGGAAAAAGTTTATGAGACCATGGAATAATAGGGGACTTTGTCCAACTGGATAAGAACATGTAGAATGGATTGAGTACCATTCTTCTGTCATTTGTTAATCTATGATATAAATCCTAAATTGTTTTGCAACATTTTTTATTATAGGTTAAAAATATAGTAATACTCTGAGCCAGCAGAAGCTTGGTACAAATCCGTCTCTGATATTTGAGTCTGTAATCCTATTTGATACATCTAAACTCACAAGTGGTTGTAAAAGGTTCTATGGTACTATTCAATAAATTGAAGGACAATTATCCCTGGTCTTCAGGGTCATATTTGTTTCTCAAATAACATCAATATTGGCCTTCTCCTCTGTGATGTTTGTGGGGAGCTTTCCATGCCAATATTTGTTGCATCCTATGCATTTTAGAAATGTTTTGAGGTCACAAAAGGTTCAATATAAATGCAATTACTTGCATTAAACTTTTGTCTTTTCAGGTTGCCTGATGTAGGGGGTGGTAATAATTTGAAAGTTAGGGCATAAGTTCCTGTCAGTGACTATTGGAACCCGATCACATGTAATCACATGGATTTGTATGCTTTAATGCAGAAAAGTAATGGACACCTGGGCATGATTGCAAGGAAATAATATTATGAAGACAATTAGGATCACATCAGAAAGTTACATCAAAGTCCAACAAATAAATCTGCCTGAAACACCTAAGATGTAGACTGGAGCTGAAGATCATTCTTTTAGATCAATTGAAGCACTAAAGAAATTTGAGACTTGCTCATATATATAGATTCTGGAAATAGCAGGGTCAAAATGATATCCGAAATGTTCAAAATTTGCTGTCGGTCTAATAAAGAAAATTTTCAGTAAATATTGGAATCCATTACAATAATGTGAATACTGGAGCTATTAACATTTTTATTCGACGAAGAACCTAAATTCACATGACTTAAAATAGAAACTTACAAATCATCATCGATAAGTATCAGAAACCTAAAGAAATGAGAAAAAAAAAATCAAATTCAAATATTTATCAGCTGGAAAGATGTAGGAAGGAACTGCAGGTGTTAGTTTAAACTGAAGATAGACACAAAAAGCTGGAATAACTCAGCGGGTTAGACAGCATCTCTGGAGAAAAGGAATAGGTGATGTTTCAGATTGGGACACTAAGGATCTCTGCCTAAAACATCACCTATTCCTTTTCTCCAGAGATGCTGTCTGACTCACTGTGCTACTCCAACTTTTTGTGTTTTTGCTGGAAATATGTAGGTTGATAAACAATAATGGTCTGATTGGTATGTGTGCAGGAATAGTAAGTGCAATCACTTATAATTACTGTTAATAATTTACATGGGTATCAGTGCAAGAGAATTCATAATCAAATAACCAGTTACATAGAAGCTGGAAATCATGCAACCTCTGTAAACTTTTGAGTCAATAACCAATTGATGACTATCCTTCTTGATGCAACATTTTTTTCGAAGTAATTCCACTCTCCCTTTATTTATTCAATCCCACCTTGTAATCATCATCCAATATAATTTCTCCATCCGATCTAATATCTGCAGAAATGCTGTTATGGTTACCAACATCAAAATATCTTTAACCCTCAGAAAAAGATGGCACAGTGGCACTGTGGCGCAGTGGTAGAGCTGCTACCTTACAGTGCCAGAGACCCGGGTTTGATCCTGACCTCTGTTGCTGTCTGTATGGAGTATGTACATTCTCTCTGTGATGGCATGGGTTTCTCTGGGTGCTCAGGTTTCCTCCCACATTCCAAACACGTGCACATTTGTAGGTTAATTGGCTTCTGTAAATTGGCCCTAGTGTGTGGGATGCAAAACTCGGATAACATAGGATCAATGTACGGTGATCGTTAGTCGGTGTGGACCTGGTGGGCCGAAGGCTGGTTTCATAGCTGTATCTCTAAACCAATCTATATGAAATAAAGGCAATGGTGCACGGACTTACCTTTGTAATTGCTCAGTAAGGAAAATAAATACTTATAGTGGTCAGAGTATTATGGTTAAAACTGAATGATAATAATGAACTACAATAGAAAGCTTGATCTTAAAGAATAGTTCAGTTCCCATGCAAGAAGTGAAATACCATCGATAGGGCCTCCAGTGATACTTCTTCAATTTATTTCCATTGTCTGGCCCAGTCCCTTTAAAAGGCAGAAATAAAGAAATCAAATGTTAACATTGACACTCCTAACAAAAAGGATGCTGTTTATAAAACACGTCTTTAAAATGAAAAATCATGTTTCAAAGATTTAGACTTTTATTCTACTTCCCCATTCCATGGTAAACATGAGCACTCAGTCTTAAAATGTAGCAGCAACATGCATAGAGGTTTATATATCCTTGACTATTCATAATCAGGACAATAAATACTTTGATAATCATTGCTAACCTTTTCCCACACCTTATTTGCATTTGTGGCAGTGCCACATATTGTAATATATTGAATGTATCACAAAATGAGTTTAATTAATTAGATTAAAATACTGATCCACTGCAGTAGTATTGATAAATGTATACAGTAATTTCTGTGAAATTATAGTATCTGAATATGCACGTTAAGAAAGAGAAGATAGTGCAGAAAATTGAATATAATATAAGATAATAGACGTGTTTAAGTTTTATCTGATCATGCAAATCATTCTTTGAAATATAAAATAAACATTAATTGAAACACGAGGCGATGATTAAGTGAAAGAATGTTATCTAGTGTGAAAGCCTGTGATGGAATAAAGGCACACCCACTGTTAACATAATGTAAGAGGTGTGACTTAATCCATGATATCAAACAATGTTTGTGATGGAAAAGAGAGATCAATATTTGAAGTGGGGGCTTTGCTGAATCCTTCACAGTAAACTGAGCAGAATTTCATATTTCAACTGGTTGTAACAATGCGGATCTTATAACATTTATCTTATGTAATATTGGAGTGGTATCCCTTTATGATTAGCATGTAACCACCTGTAAGTAAGTAAGTTTTATTTATATAGCACGTTTTAAGACAACTCGCATTGACACCAAAGTGCTTTACATAAATTAAATAATAAGTCCCATTACAAACCATAGAAAAAGGTTAAAGAAAAATGAATAAAATGGACACAATACATTATAGAGTTCAACACAAACGTCCCCCCACATCAGAATCAAAACTTTCCACTGTGGGGAAAGGCACCAGAAAGTTAAGTATTCTTCCTCTGTGAAACACCCGAGGTCGGGGCCCATTTGTGGCCTTGCAGCCAGTCCGATGATTTTCAGTGCCCTCTTGCGGTGAAGATGGAACTTCGGCGTCGGGTGAAACATTCCTCAGCGGCTTGGAAAAGTCTGGAGCGGCTGCCTCCTCCCTGGAGACCGGGGCACTCGTAGTCCTCAGGCCGCGCCGGCTGGAGCTCCGACCCCGGTGAACTCGATCCCTGGCTCTGCGGCGCTCCAAATCCAGCGCCGCCCGCGGCCTGACGCCCGCAGCCCCAGCTCCGCGATGTTGGGATTGACGGCCACAACGCTCCGGAGCCTACCGCACGGCGACCCGGCAAGACATCGCCCGCTCCATGTTGACATCCCAGCGCTGCGCCACCGCCACCACCTGCTCCTTATGTTGTTAATACAAGTGTTTCAGTGTAGATCTGTGCAGATGCAGCCTGCTTCAATTGCAACAGGTACCCAGTGGAAAAATGCTGCATGTGATTTTAAGAAAAAATAATTTGAATTGCTGATTATTTTTCAGTATATCAGGGACAGATGCTGAGATAGTTGAGTGAACATGAATTGCTCATTTTAAACTTCAGTTACCATCATGTTGTTAAGTCTCTTTAAAGACTCCTTCAGCTTTGCTGTAAGTAAGGTTAATTAGTGATAGAAAATACAGCTCTTATGATGGATTATTCCTTCTTTGCCATCCAATAAGATCATGCAATTTCTTAATCAGCTACAGTACTTCCGTCAGTTAGCCAAATGGCAATTAACAAAAAAGTTCAATTATTCAAATTTGTGTTGCAAAATTGGCCTTTGTATTCCCCTGCATTCAGCCAACACTGCAGTCAATAATAGTCACTAAAGCTGACTGGATGAGTCATGAAGGCAATTCTGTGTGACTGATGTGCCTTCCACTCTACTCTTGATATAGGTGAAGAGTGCCTATGATGGTAAAATCAACAAGTTTTGAAAAACCTCAGCAAACTGAAAACTGGTGAATGTGAATAAACATATCCCCCCCCCCCCCCCATCTGTCTACATATGGTATTGTTTTAGTGAAGATAGATAACAGATCGGAGACTAAAACAATTAACCAACGATATGTCTTTTGCCTGGATTGTCCGTGATGATGAAGTGCTCTTGCCCTAATTCCTTCATCATTAAATCAAAGTGGAAAAGCTATTTATTGAAAAAGGTTCTCTGAACCAAAATTATTATCACTGTCGGCTACACTTAGCAAATTACTGTATATTTTAGCTTTTATAGCCTGAAAGGTTCAGTAGATTTGCTAATGAAATCTATTGTGCTTGGTATTGCACGCGAGCACTGGGTCAAACAGGACACTGAAAGAAGAGAAAAACATGAGGGTTGAGCTATACCAAAGGAAAAAGGAAGCTGTGCCTGCAGGAAGGAATGAGGAGAGGAGGGGAATAAACAGTAGACATGCTTCGAGTGATTGAGACAGAAAGGTGAACAAAGAAAGTCAATAAAAGGGAAAGGGGTTTAAAGAAAATTCAGTATGTTGAGGAGGTTAGCAAAATCTAGAAACAATTTATAACATGTTATAACATGAACAGCTTTTGTTCATCACTTTAATATTGCAGGATATCTTATACTTAAAATGATAAAGAATATGGCCATCGGGCCTATTGACTTCATGCTTGGTCCAAGGGGAACAATTCCATCAGTCCCATATCCCTTTCCTTGTGTCCCTATCTCTGCTAGTTGTATTTCTCACCCATGACTCTCCTCTTTGATGTTTTTGCCACATTTATTTGCTAAAGTATAATTTATACAGTGGCGTTTTTGATTGGTTAATTGTCAAAGAGGAATCACAAAAAGCAACCAAAAAAAATTAGTGATATTAACATCAGTTAATACTAAAGTAAGGACAGTTTTTGCAATGGATCCAGACCAGATGAAAGGCAACCCGAGAGCCAGCAGATGGGATATGAGTAGCTACCTCATTGTATAATATGTGAGCTTGGAGATTGAGTGTTAACAGGGTAATGTGTCTGAAGGAGCTTGGTAAATCTTCACTTCACACCGAAACACCTGTATTCATACCAAGGAATTACAGGTTCATAACTGTGGCCTTTTATTTCTGGTGCAACAACATCATCTAGAACTTGCCTGAAATGGCCACTGCTAATAATACCTAAAGCAGGAACTGGACACTAAAAACAGTACCAAAACATAGCGACTCTTGCTCGTGGGAGACTGTTTCTGTACAATTTGCTAATCAGAGATATGCTTAGGTACAGGACTAACCCATCATATGTGTGCCAACCATTAACCACCTATTCACATCAATCCTGCATTAATCCCATTTTTAAATACTCCCAAGTTTCGGACTTCTTGAAAGGCGCCAATGATGGCTGCCACGGTGTACTGCTCCCTGCTGTTTTGTCTGTGTTTGTTTGTTTATGTCGTCTGTGAAAATCCCACAAAGATCACTTTCATAAGAGAGGTACTCATTAACATCAGATATACAGTACCTCCAAACAGTGTTCGGATTTCTCTCACTCGCTGGATTATTTGGACATACTTGGCGGTGGGGCTGTGGCTGTGTTCAAGGTCTTGAGATGGAGGAGGACCCGTGTGAAGCGCTCTGGAGCACTTACCCGACTCCGGCGACGAGAATTACGCACACCGCTCCCGAGTATATTCCTTGCAAATCCACGTTCTCCAAACAACTAAGTGGACAAAATTAAACTCCTGTGCCAAACAAACAAGGCTCTCTGGAGCCGCTGCCCTGGTTGTGTTAGTCGACCCAGACAATGCGCTGCAACTGGCTGGCTTTCAACTGCACAACGCGGACCGCGAAGCGTAAGCAGCGGGGAAATCAAGAGGCGGTGGAATATGCTTCTATACTAACCAGAGCTGGTGCAGCAACATCATAGTCCTGTCTAACTTCTGTTCTATTAATCTGGAATCTGTTTTTATAAATTGGAAATTTAAGAGGCAAGGAAATGCTTTTATACTAACCCCCCCCCCCCCAAGCCTGCATACATGAGTCGCAAATCCTAACTAACTGACCAGGTCATGAGAGTAGAGAGTGACTTCCCGGATGCCATGGTCATTGTTTTGGAGGATTTTAGCAAGGCTAACTTCTGCTGCGAGCTTCCGCGAGTACAGACATCACGTCACCTGCTTGATCATTGTTATACTACAATCAAGAGGGCCTACAGGAGTGGGGATGCAGACCTCTACAGGCAGGCAAAGTAGAAGCTGAGAAGAGGAATCAGAGCTGCCAAGGAAACGTACTCTGAGACGTTGAGGAGCAAGCTCTCAGCTAATGACTCATCTTCAGTGTGGAAGGGCTTGCAAGAAATCATCAGCTACAAGAGGAAAACCCCCCGCTCCTTGGACAATTGTCAGCTGACCAACGACCTGAACGAGTTCTACTGCAGGTTCGATAGACGGAAACATAACCGGAAACATAACCCCCTCCCCCCCTCTCACCCTGGCCACAATTTCTTTGAAGCACTTCCCGCTGGAAGGCGACTCCGGACTGTCAAAGCCTCCACAGCCAGACATAAAAACAGTTTTTTTTCCACGAGTAGTAGCTCTACTCAACAGCCAAAATTCTATAGCCTCCTTTTACTCTGGTATTTTATTTCATTCTTCACATAATGTTTTATTCTTAATTGTTTACTGTATATCGTGTTATTACTTGTGAGCAAAGTATCAAGGCAAATTCCTTGTATGTGGACATACTTGGCTAATAAAATGTATTCAATTCAATTCAATTCAATCTCATCAACTCCCTTCTGATCTTAATATTCACATACTGTATGCTCGGGACAATTTATAGTGGCCAATTAAACTACCAACCCATACATGTTTTAAATGTGGGAGGAAAACCTAGCTCCCGGGGAAAGCCAATACAATCATAGGGAAAAAGTGCAAACTCCACGCAAACATCATCTGAGGTCAGGATCAAACCCTGGTCTATGAAGCTGCGAGGCAGCAAATCTTCCCAGTTTCAGGCAGAAGGTTTCAGACCATTTAGTGAAAAACACTTTCCACATCTCCCTCTAAAACTTGAACCAATTAATGTATTCTTTGTCCTCTGCTTTTTGACCCCCTTGGCTAAAGGAAATAGATCTGCTAAAGGATTTTTTTAGATCTTTAATTAGCAATTGATTTACCATGTAATAATGAAATTATTTCTGCAATCAAGAGTGCTTTTTAAGCTAAAGTGAATTTATTTTAGTTAAGTAATGCAGTTTGCTGTAACTTTCTGTTTTTATATAAATCACATTGGATCAGCAATCATTTGAATCATTTCCTTAAGTGAATCAATATAGGCAAAGTAAGGTCACTGACTGATCTCTGTTCTTTGACTTGGCTCTATTTGAAAAAATGTAATAGATCCTCCACACATGAAGCAATTCATTTTGGGACATATTTCATGTCCAACCACATTGGGTAGTTTATAATACATTTTATACAAGTGAGGCATTTAAACCAGAAGAAAATAATTTTTTCAAGTATTTCTCACAGCAATTAATGTCATGACTTTCAAATGATTCCGTCTAAGAGAGTTGCTTGTGGCAATTCTTCCAAACATTTCTCTTGACAATACTTTATAGACAGATTAGTATACTTTCTATAATATACTTAGATGTTGTATACTTTATTTCCATCTTTAATTCATTTTTTTCATCCATTGAAACTTACAGCAGGGAAACATGCCCTTGGGCCCAACTTGCCCATGCCGGCCAAGGTGCCTCATCTACATGAATCCCATCTGCCCATGTTTGGCCCATATCCCTCTAAACGTATCCATGTACCTGCCCAAATGTCATTTAACTGTTGTCATAGTAGCTGCCTCAACTACCTCCTCAGCAACTCGTTCCACATACCCACCAGCATCTGCGTGTAAAATTTGTCCCTCGGTTTCCAATTAAATCTTTCCCCTTTCACCTTAAATCGATGTCGTCTAGTTCTTGATTCCCTTACGCTGGGTAAAATATTCTATCCATTCACCCTATCTATTCCCCTCATGTTCTTATACACCTCTATAACATCAGTTCACATCCTCCTTCACTGTAACAAATAAAGTCCTAGCCTTCACATCCTCTCCCTGGAGCTCAGGCCCTCGTCCCTTCAGCAATGCCATTGTGTTGGTGAGTGGTAGAATCTGGGGCAGCTGATGAGAATGTTCAGAAATAAAAATGGGATTCGTGTAAATGGGTGTTTGATGGCTAATATAGATTAGTGGTTTGTTGGGCCTGAGCCCATGCTATATTTCTCTTTGACTTCAAGTCCCATTAAACCCATTCCTCCCAAGATAGTCAAGAACCAGATATTCATGTTCTGATAAAATGTCAGAGGATTATTCATTCTAACATTTACAAATCAAAACAAATAATTCTCTGACTTATTTGTTTATTTCAGTTTAGAGATATAGCACGGAAACAGGCTCTTCAGCCCACCGAGCCCGCACCGACCAGCGATCCCCGCACAGTAACACTATCTTACGCACACTAGGGACAATTTACACTCATACCAAGTCAATTAGCCAACATACTTGTACGTCTTTGGAGTGTGGGAGGAGACCAAAGATCTCGGAGAAAACCCACATGGTCACGGGGAGAACGTACAAATTCTGTACAGACAGGATCGAACCTGGGTATCCGCCGCTGCAAGCACTGTAAGGCAGCAACTCTACCGTTGCGCCACCATGCCGCCCTTCGTGATGGAAGTTATGTACTTAATTTCTTCATGACAGAAATTTCATTGCCACCTTTGAAAACCTATATCCTGCACCTTAATTCTGGTGTTGATTTCTCTAACCCAAACCCTAACCCTAACCCTAATGAATATGAACACGAAAACCCTATGTAATTGAAAGAATATCATATCCATGTTGATGGAGAAAAATGATGATTATTGTTATTATTCATTGTTAGATGTGAACCATTTCATTCCACATAAAATTTAAAGAAAGAGGCTGGTTTATGCATGAATGGCTGATTTTTGTCACGTGTAAAGATACATTTTTAAATAAGAATCATAAAATAGATTTCCACAGTAGTATTTGAAGGAGAGCGATGGGGATTCTTTCTGGTAATCTAACCAATATTTATCGCCATATATAAATTACATGAAATACGTCTTAACATTGCATCGGTAGCAATGATTCAAAACTGCTTTGAACAAAACGCTGTAGATGCTGCACATCTGAAACAAAAGCATAACATGCTGGGAATACACAATGGGTCAGACACCATATGTGGAGTGGAGAAACAGAGTTAAAGATGAACAATTAGAATTGGGAAAAAATAAAGCTAAATATATACTTTAGGATCAATCTGCATTGAATACTTTTGTAAGCATTAGATGAGTGTCAACCCCTCCCTTTATGTTTTGGGGAAGTAATAACCAGCTTTTTGTACATCTGTCCTTCAATTAAAAAAGCTCATGTTTGCTTTAATATGTGCTACCCTTTCGCATTAATTGCAACATTAAATGCTAGAGTAAATCAACCAGTCAGGCAGCATCACTGGTGGACATGGATAAGCATCCCGAGATGCTGCCTGATCCGCTGAGTTATTCCAGCAATTGTGAGTTTTTTTTGTAAGCCAACCGCTGCAGTTCCTTACGTCACCATTTCACGTTAATATTGTATTATTACCTGATGCAGCATAATTTACTGCGACAAATAAAAATGTTACAGAACCTGACACATTTTTCACTTAAAAAAAATGCAGATGCTGAGAATCTGAAATAAAAACATTAGAAACATTCAACAAATCGGTCAGCATCTGTGGAGAGAGAAACAGTAATGCCCCTGTCCCACTTAGGAAATCTGAACGGAAACCTCTGGAGACTTTGCACCCCACCCAAGGTTTCCGTGTGGTTCCCAGAGGTTCCCGGAGGTTTTTGTCAGTCTCCCTAACTGTCTCCACTACCTGCAACCTCCGGCAACCACCTGCAACCTCCGGGAACTGCACGGAAACCTTGGGTGGGGCGCAAAGTCTCCAGAGGTTTCCTAAGTGGGACAGGGGCATTAACATTCCGGGTGCAAGATCTTCCATCAGGACACTATTCCTACCACAACTTTCTCTTGGCTGTCACTATATGGAGTGCATTTGGAGACACAAGAAACTTCAATGCAGATGCTGGAGTCTTGAGCAAAACACAAAGCGTTGGTGGAACTCAGCAGGCAGGCTGTCTGACCCGCTGGGTTCCTCCAGCATTTTTGCATGTTTCGATTTTATGTGCTCCGGGGCAGAACCAAAGGGCGCTGCGTGTTTACTCGAGGAGGCGCACCTTGCCAGCTTGTGATTCCCTGGTAAGCAGCCGAGACCCGTTCTGTCCCATCAGTTGTGGATTAGCCCCCCAACCGGCCAGAGGGCGCTGCTTGCCTGCACATTGCTCGGCCTTCTCTCTGTGCTGCCATCTCCCATCCAATACCATGCATTGCCGTTTGCTTCATTTTTGCAAAACAACAGCAAAAGTGGGAATAAGAGAAGAAGTTGAACTGGAATAAATGAATAACCACCTGCCTCGCATTAATATATCTGGCCATTACATTGCCAGGAGTGCAAGTGTTTTGCGTTTCCTTTAGATGGGCTGGAATTTTAAGGGTCTTGAGAAGCGAGCAATTTTCAGTGTGCCAAAAGGTGTGCTGCGCTGTCACGGTGGTAACATTTATTATAGATGCCATGTTTGGTAATGTATTCACGGCTTGGAAATTTTGTTTAAAAAATTTCATCATTGGCATCCGACCACAAGGACACCGTGTGAATGACAGGCGCATGTTGTGAATGGTGAAACCTGCCTCTTGTCGAATAAATAAGGAGAATTAGATTCAGTAAATATATTGGAATGCGCAAACTATTTGATCAGACAGGCATGCTCCTTAATCCCCATAATTCTGGAGCAGAGTTGCACTCGTTTCCAAGTTTATAGGATGCCCAGTGTAAGACCATTAATGAAGCTCGAATATAAACTGCAACAGCTTTCCCCAGTAGCGACTGTCCCTGGCACCTATACAAACCCACATTTTAACACCCAGTTTTGTTATAGACAATGATTATGCATCTCCCAACTTGCCAGTTTGATGATTCCATTTCCAAAGTTCAACAGTTACTTTTTTTCCTGGTCTAAAATAAGTAAAACACTAAGGATTGTTCCCTGACATAAGTTACAGAACTGATTGCTGCGAGATTTAAAAAGGATGACACCTTCAAGAAGTACAGTTCCAGTCTTCAACTCAGTTTATTCTACTGACAAATTGCAGGCTTTTTGTTTTACTTCTTAAGACAATTTGAGATTATTTTTGGGTTTTTCTGTGAACTACGTGTAGCTAAATGAAAGCCTCACCAATCTCTTGATTTTTATGTATAGATGCATGGAATATGATAAAGCAGGTTAGGACTATTGAGACGAGGATTTGTCTGTTGGGAATTTGAAAAAAGCTATTTTGTGTATGTGAGTGCCTGTGTGTGTGTGCGTGCCTGTCTGTGTGCATGTCTGTGTGTGTGTGTGCATGCATACCTGTGTGTGTGTGTATGCATGCATGCCCGTGTGTGTTCACGTGCCTGTGTATGTGTGTGTAGCTATGTGTATGTGTCATGCTTGTGTGTAGAGAACTGCAAGAAAGAGTGTTATGCTTGTTGTCCAGGCATATTTCACAAATCTGCAGAAAAGACCTTTGCACTAGAGCAGATTAAAGGCCCAGTCACACTTTCCCGAGTTACTCACGAACTCTCCCGAGTTTTTCCCTTGATTCGAACTCGGGAAATGTCGGGGAATGTCGGTAGTGAGTCCGTAGGAGGCCTTAGAAGTTCATAGATGTTTCGTAGCAGCTCGTAATGCCAGCCGTAGGAACTCGGGCATCAGGTAAAGGCCCTGCCCCACTTTCCCGAGTTATTCACAAACTTTCCCAAGTTTTCCCCTTGATTCGAACTCAGAGAATTACGGTAATGGCCGTTCGTAGGTACTTGGGGCTTTTTTTCAACTTATGGACATTTTTCAACGTTGAAAAAACGTCCCGACTTACCTGATGCCCTGAGTTCCTACAGCTGTCATTACGAGCCATCATGAAACATCTACGGACTCCTACGGACTCGCTATTGACATTTGCCGAGTTCGGATCAAGGGGAAAACTCGGGAGAGTTCGTGAGTAACTCGGGAAAGTGGGACAGGGCCTTTACCATGAAGAATCGCAAGGCCTGGGTTGTGATGAATGTGCATGTGTAAATTCTGAGGCTTGTTGATTTATGTGAGTAACAATAGACAGGCCCCAGTAGAACCCCAATGGAGCAGCAAAAAACTAACACTGTGCTATAAAAAGTCATGGAGGAACTCAGTGGATCAGACAGCATCTGGGGAGGGAACGAATAGGGAAAGTTTTGGGTCAGCATCCTTCTTCAATCTCCTGACCCAAAACACCACTGTCCATTCCCTCCACAGATGCTGCCTGGCATGCTGAGTTCCTCCAGGACATTTGTGTGTTGGCTCAGGATTCCAGCATCTGCAGTCTCTTGTGTGCACCCATCCATAACCATTGTTGCTCATCTTGGTAAAGAACTCATTATTCACCTGCCATACCAAGATATGCATGGCTGAATGGAGGATTCTGCAACAAAATGTGGGAACATTGACAACCTCTGGTAAATTAAGGCCTGCGGGCTACGGTTCTTATTGGCTGCACTTATCTGCCAAAACTGGAAGTATTGGCAGATAAGTGCAGCTGCAATTGCACATTGATATTCAAATGTATTGAGGAAGCCTGTCCTTTGTATTTATCTCCTGTGATGGGAATGGCCTCCAGCAAACTACATCTGTTCGTTGATCCCTTTATTCTTGTGAAGCTGCAGCAACATGAAGAGTAGCTGACTTTGTTTATAAAGTGCTCGATTTTGTTCATTATGCTCCTGCAGGTCCAGTCTTATCGCAGCTTAAGCAATACGGTGGTATTGTAAAACGAGAACGTTCCACCAACATTCAGCACGTCAGGTGATACTTGTGGAAAAAGAAACACAGTTAACATTTCCTGTTGTTTTCCAGATAGAGAGAAAGCAGAGGTGGTGGCGGAGGAATGCATAGGCAAAGATAATATCTGTGATAGAGTGAGGTTAGGGTTGCTATTGGTTTGTTGCAGAGGTCTCCTGTCATTGGGTTAATTGGGCACAGTGAATTGGGTTAATTGGGCACAGACAGAATGAATACAAAGGAACATAAACGTTGCCAAATACAGGGTGGCATGGTGGCAGAGCGGTAGAGTTGCTGTCTTTCAGCAGCAGAGATCTGGGTTCTATCCTGACAATGGGTGCTGTCTGTACAGAGTTTGTACGTTCTCCCCGTGACCTGCGTGGATTTTCTCCAGGTGCTCCAGTTTTGTTCCACACTCCAAAGACATACAAGTTTGTAGGTTAATTGGCTTGGTATAATTGTAAAAGCACCTGGTTCTGATGGTATACCCGGTCGTGTTCTAAAAACCTTTGCGGACCAACTGGCTGGATTTTTTACGGACATTTTCAACTTCTCACTTCTGATGTCCCCACCTGCTTTAAAAGGGCATCAATTATACCAGTGCCCAAAAAGAGTAAGGTGACGTGCCTCAATGACTATCGACCAGTGGCACTAACGCCGGTGGTGATGAAGTGCTTTGAAAGGCTGATCATAGAGCAAATCAACTCCTACCTCGACAAAAACCTGGACCCACTGCAGTTCGCTTACTGCTACAACAGATCAACAGTGGATGCAATTTCGCTGGCCGTCCAATCCGCTCTGGACCACTTGGACAACAAAAACTCAAATGTCAGGCTGTTATTCATCGATTACAGCTCGGCATTTAACACAATTATCCCCTCCAAGCTAGTTACCAAACTCGCAGAACTGGGTCTCTGCGCATCCCTCTGCAATTGGATCCTCGACTTCCTCATTCACAGACCACAGTCTGTTCGTATTGGTGGAAATGTGCCAGCCTCGATAACAATCAGCACGGGAGAACCTCAAGGCTGCGTGCTCAGCCCCCTGCTGTACTCACTCTATACTCATGACTGCGTAGCCAGTCACAGTGCGAACTCCATCATCAAGTTCGCTGACGACACCATTGTTGTGGGACGTATCACTGATGGGGATGTCAGAGTATAGAAGAGAGATCGAGCAACTGTCCATATGGTGCCAGCGTAATAACCTGGCCCTCAACACCAGCAAAACCAAGGAACTGATTGTGGACTTTGGAAGGAGTAGGAGGGGAACCCACTGCCCCATCTATATCAGCGGGTCGATGGTTGAAAGGGTCAAGAGCTTCAAATTCCTGGGCGTGCACATCTCTGGAGATCTTTCCTGGTCCGAGAACACTAATGCAATTATCAAGAAAGCTCATCATCTACTTCCTGAGAAGATTACGGAGAGTCGGTTTGTCAAGGAGGACTCTCTAACTTCCACAGGTGCACAGTAGGGAGCATGCTGACCGGTTGCATCGTGGCTTGGTTCAGCAATTTGAGCGCCCTGGAGAGAAAAAGCCTACAAAAAGTAGTAAACACTGCCCAGTCCATCATCGGCTCTGACCTTCCTTCCATCGAGGGGATTTATCGCAGTCACTGCCTCAAAAAGGCTGGCAGTATCATCAAAGACCCACATCATCGTGGCCACACACTCATCTCCCTGCTACCTTCAGGTAGAAGGTACAGGAGCCTGAAGACTGCAACAACCAGGTTCAGGAATAGCTACTTCCCCACAGCCATCAGGCTATTAAACCTGACTCAGCCAAAACCCTGATTATTAATAAACCATTATCTGTTATTTGCACTTTATTAGTTTATTTATCCATGTGTGTATATATTTATATTATGGTATATGGACACACTGATCTGTTTTGTAGTAAATGCCTACTATGTTCTGTTTGCTGAAGCAAAGCAAGAATTTCATTGTCCTATACAGGGACACATGACAATAAACTCACTTGAACTTGAACTTGTAATTTATCCCTAATGTGTGTAGGATAATGTTAGCGCGTGGGGATTGCCGGTCTGCGTGGACTCGGTGGGCTGAAGGGCCTGTTTCCTCGGTGTATCTCTGAACGAAATAGGGCTGTGGGACATGTTCAACTGACCACTCTGCCCTTAATGCAAAGAGAAAATTGAGCCATAATCATCAACAGAGATAGCCACTTCCGGGACAAAAAAAAAAAGTTATCAGAAGTTGTATAATTTGTTGTAGAATTCTTAAGGTTGCAATATGAAGATACAGTGCTGTTCCTCAAACTTATATTGAGCCTCATTCTAACAGTGCAACTTAAAATGCAGGATAGAAAATGCTGGGGTAACTCAGTGGGCCGGGCAGCCCCCTGGCTAGGTGACGTTTGGGGTGGGGACCCTTCTTCAGACTGTCGCATCTTCAGATGGAACAGACTGAAGAAGGGTCCCGACCTGAAACATTACCTATCCATGTTCTACAGATATGACCCATTGAGTTACTCCAGCATTGTTTTTGTCTTTTCTTGGTAAACCAGCATCTGCAGTTGCTTGTTTAAAGCGAACTTGTTTTCTTTCCTTCTCAGTTCTAACAATGGGTCTTTTACCGAAACATAACCTCTTTCTTACTTCTGTCAGATGCTGGCTGAGCACTAAGTGTTTCCAGTGTTTTCTGTTATATTATTTATGATTTCCATGTTTTTATGTTTTCACCCATGGTGATGTAACCAAAGTGTTATTCACAAGTTGGCATCTACAAAGTTTGGAAAACTGGCAGCAAATTTCACCAACTTAGTTCAAATTCTAATGGAAATTTTTCCAACATTTCCTCTAACTTAATTTGTGGAGGGTGGTGGCAGAGAAAGGGGAGTTGAAGAAAGCAGCTTTAAACCAGTCATTATTACTGAATTTGCCTCATCCTGGCCATTATACTCCTCACTGGGTTTTAATGATGAATTCTAGGAAGATTAAGAACTTATCAGAGCTTCAGACTGCCAGTGACAAGACGATAGACAGAAAAAGCTGGAGTTACTCAGTGGGTCAGACAGCATTTCTGGAGAAAAGGAATAGGTGACGTTCAGGTCGAGACCCTTCTTCAGACTTAATTCAGACTTAGAAAACCAGCATCTGCAGTTCCTTCCGACACATCATTACCATGACTTCTAAAGTGTGACTTGAAATTGTAAACCCACCGCTCAATGGATTTTCTACCGCTATGTACACAGAAAATGCTCTGCAGGTCAGGCAGTATCCGTGGAAAGAGAAACAGAGTTAATGTTGCAGATCAAAGAATTCTGATGAATGATCTTTGATATGTTTTTCTTTCTACAAATGCTGCCTGACAAAATGTCCGCTTTGCTTTTCAATTATCTCAAGGTGACTGAAAAGTAGTTGTTATAAGAGCCTACAAAAGTCATACGAAGTGTCTTTGACCTGCAGCATTAATACTGTTCTTTCAGCAGATGCTTTCTCACCTCATGTGTATTTCCAACATTTTGTTTTCTGTTTTAATTTCAGATTTCCAACAAATGCAGATTTTTGATTTTCATTTGCGCCATTCCTTGCTTCGGGAAAAAGTAAATGAATTTATGAAGATGTATCTGTTTTTTGGGTGAATTTAAAATATTTGTTTATTGCACAATAACTCCAGAAACTACTGGAATATTTGGAGGAAACAATATAAATTAAGAGGAGTTTTTTTTGTGGTCAATTGTCAACGTATACGATAATCAAAGCCATTTCATTGTCCATTCTTATTTCAAAGGTCATTCATTCAAATGTTATAATAATTCACTTTTTTGAACCAGCACCTTGTGCAAGCTAAACTGCTTAATTCAAATATTGGGTAATTTTTTTAAATATATCAGTAAATTCCATTCTAGAACCTGTCTAAAATTGTAATTAATTTTATTATATAAAATACATTTAATTAAAAAAATGAAAATGTCTTAAACAATGATGAGGAATAAATCTTTGATAAGACTTGCCAAAGGAGTACTGTGTAGAGGCCTGCATTCCTCTATTTTATCACCAAAGTCTAAGATCTTAATCAACAAAACATTTTTGATTGTTTCTATTCATTTGCCTGCCATTTATTTTCAGACTGAGCCTTTTATTTTTCTCTTCAGTCATCTATTGGTTTCAGCAGAGTTGATAGCCGTTTTGTTAGGGTAAATTTGCTGCCTTGATTAGAAGGTATTAGAAGAGGTTGGACAAACTTGGATTGCTTCCTTTGGAAGGTCAGAGGCTGAGGGGAGACCTGATAAGTTTATAACATTGTGAGAGACACAGATAGGGTAGATGGTCAGAAACTTTTTCTCAGTGTGGAAGTGTCAAATACTGGATGGCATAACTTTAAGGTGAGTGGGGCAAAGCTTAGAGGAGAAGCGCAGGACAAGTTTTTTACACAGTGTGGTAGGTGCCTGGAACTAGGGGTGGCAGTGGAGGCAGATATGATAGTGGCATTTAAGAGGCATTTCCATAAATACTAGGATATGCAGTGAATGGATGGATATGGATCATGTGCAGGTAGAGAGGATTAATTTAACCTGGCATCACGTTTGTTGTGGACATAGTGGGTCTAATGGCCTGTTCCTGTGCTGTACTATTCTCTGTTCTATGTTCCAGGCAGGATCTAATTGGTTTTAGAGTGTGGTTTTCGCAGCTCCGCCCCATGATCCGTTCATTCTTATCTCCCCACTTGGAGGGTGATTTTAATGAATTTGCCAACTTGTCCCCAAAAAATATGGCACAATGGTGTAGCATTTGAGCTGCTGCCTTACAACGGTAGAGAACCATGTTCGATCCTGACTACGGGTGCTGTCTGTATGGAGCTTGTATGTTCTCCCAGTGATCGCATGGGTTTTCTCCAGGTTCTCTGGTTCCCTCCTACACTCAAAAAACGTACAAGTTTGTAGGTTTTGGTAAAATTGTAAATTGTCCCTAGTGTGTAGGATGTTGCTGGTATACGGGGTGATGGCTGGTCGGGGTGAAGGGCCTGTTTCCACGCTCTATTCTAAAGTCTAAATCAGATAGTTGCATTGAGACAGTGATTGAGAATAGACCAGTAAATTACCCCTTGATTTACTCACACTTCTGGTGTTGACATCCTTGGATTTTACCCAGTTTCCTTACATTGGCATGACACTGTTTAAGAACCTACATTTAAAGGAGAATCAGACTTGCATCCTTCTATCATGCATACTGTAATTACCCATATTAGAGCACCACCAGCCATGTCTATATCTTTTTGCATACAGAGCTATGTCAAATTTCTGTTCAGCGAACTTTCTCACCGGATCACACTGCTCTTTTCCCTTATCCCTTCAGAGCAGATTGTTTATTAATTAACAGTCAGAAAATTCTTAAGTAGGCATTTGGCAAAAAAAGTTGTTTGTGTACACACATTAAAACTGGTAGACGTGCATAGGAACTGAGCATTTGACGAAAAAAAATCTAAATTTGTGTTTTCTGTCAAAGTATGATTAATGAAAATAAAATAAATTAGTATGCACTGTTAATAATTTGTTAATAACATGTTAACTTGATCAGCCACAGTCAATTGTGAAACAAATTGGAAAACAAATAGGAGCTTCCCCTTGTCAAATCAGACTTTGTTAGTAGGTGCCAGTAAACTATTACACATTTTAGTGAATGGAATAAACACAGTAACAAATATTATTTGCAAAAATAAATTGTTTTATATTATCGTTCACTGATGATATATTTAAAATGGATATGTTGGTACTGAACACTGTAATTTTCCAAATAAAATAGTTCTTACAAATGGTTTAAAAAACACATCATGAGAAGTTGTCATGGATATAATGGATATTTGTTTCATGGTGCCATGGCCTACACACTGGAGCTTGAGAGAGAATAAGTGAGTTTGCAAAATAAGTTTCTAGTTTATATATAATTTATCTCTTCATCTCATAAAACACATACTATCTTCCTATAACTGTCATGACGAACAATACATCGATGAACATTCTTTTACTCTTTACTTGCATTCTTTTTCAAACTGTTGCAAATAAACCACCTTTGTGGCTCCAAGCTAAACAGCAACTTTGGCAGTGACATTCATTTTAGTGCTGATTAGTTCTGGAGCTCTAATTTGGCGAATCTTCAGTAATGGAAATAAAAATAGAAAAGATTAATAGCAGTGACTTTCATAATGCATGCATTCAATCTGAGAACAACCAGGAAAATAAATCACCTTTGGTTCCCTTAAGACTTTACAATTTCTCTAATATTACAGAGTTTTTTTTTTAAGTGCCAATTCAATAACTGTCAAGGAGACGAAAGGTTGTTTCAAAGTATTTAGAGCCATGGAGAAAGTGATAGGCAAATACGTCAAGTTCCGATTTTGATTACACAGCAATAAAACAAAAATGTGTTGCATTTATCTTTCAGCTTTTCAGTCATCAATCCTAAATACAAAACATTGTCACTTCCCTGAAGAGCAGCACATAGACTCCGTATGAGAAAATGATAATCGTCTATCCTTTATTGACATGTGTAACAAGCCAGGCATAAAAACCTGCTTTTGAAACATATACGTTAAATTATTGGGCCCAATAGCATTTGGAGACCTGGAGCATTTATCGAGAGATTGATTTAAAATCCCATCATGCAAATAGGGACTTGGAATTTGAGTAATTAAATTAGTTGGTATCATGAAACCACTGGATTGTTGTTTAGAATCCAATCTGGTTTTGCTCACGTCCTTCAAAAAAGGAAGTTTATCCTCCCTTTTTTAGTCAGCCCTGTTGGGACACCAGGTCTACCATTGTAGTGAAGTTGGTTCGGGGGTTGTTAGGAGTGGCCAATAAATGCCAGCCTCATTATGTAAACTAATAACGTATGGCATTAAGGTAAAATTAATATATTACCAATAACGCACAATACCATGTGGAGAAATATGAATGGGGATTTCGTATTTTTTTTAATATATATAATAAAATATGTAGCAACAGTCAGAAAGAAATACACATGCAGTGAGGTTGGTGGTTTGTGTCATAGAAAAAGAACCATGTAATGTGTATGCATGTAATGATATCTTTAAGAACTGAAGGTCACATTAGGTGTGACAATAGGTGTGACTTTGATGCATTGTTGTATTGAACATGACTGTTAAGTCAAGGGTTGGGGTTGCTGTTGCTAGTTCTACATGAATAAGGTCCTGACGTGTGTGAAGATAGACAAATCTCCCTGGCTTGATCAGAAATATCCAAGGACACTGTGGGAAACTAGAGAAGGAATTTCAGGAGCCCTCACTCCGATTTATGAGTTGTCATTAAATACAGGCGAGGTGCTTGAAGACTGGAGGGAGGCAAATTTGTGCCTCTATTCAAGAAGGAATGCAAGGAAAAGGCTGGGAACTATAGGCAAGTGAACTTAACATCAGTGGTCGAAAATTTACTAGAGAGGGATAGAATATACATGCGCTTACCTGGACAAGGGCTGATTAGGTATAGTCAACATGGTTTTGAAAGTGGGAGGTTGTGCCTCACGAATCTAATTAAGTCTTTTTGAGAATGTGACCACAAAGGTCAATAAATGTAGAGTTGGAGACGTTGTATACATGGATTTCAGTTAGGCATTCAACAAGATTCTGCATGGTAGGCTGCTCTGAAAGATTAGATCACGTGAGATTCATGGCGAGGGTTGAATGGATAGAAAATTGACTTCATGTAAGGAAGCAGAGGGTGATGCTTGAATGTTGTTTTTCAGACTGGACGTCAGCAACTGGTGGTGTGCCTCAGGGGTCGGTGCTGGGCCCATTTCTGTTTGTCATCTATATCAATGATTTGGAAGAGAACATACATGGCATGTTCAGCAAGTTTACAGATGACACAAAAGTGGGTGGTATTGTCGATAGTGAAGATGGTTGTCAGAATTACAGCAGGATCTTGATCAGTTGGGCAGATGGGCAGAGAAAAGGCTCTTAGAATTGAATGCAGAGAAAAGTGAGATATTGCGTTTTGGGAGCACTAACATAGGCAGAACCTACACAGAGAATGGTTTGACTTTTGGGAGTGTTGTAGAGCAGAGGGATCTCGGAGTATGGTACATATTACATTGAGGGTGGCTACACAGGTAGATAGGGTGGTCAAAAAAGGCTTTTGGCATATTTGCATTCATCAGTCTGAGCATTGAGTACAGAAGTTGGGAGGTCATGTTGTAGTTGTGCAAGATGTTGGTGAGGCTGCATTTAGAGCATTGTGTTCAGTTTTGGGCACCATGTTGTAGGAAATATGTTGTTAAGCTGGAAAGGGTGCAGTGAGGATTCATGAGGATGTTGCCAGTACTCAAGGGTCTGACCTACAGGGAGATGTTGAGTAGGCTTGGAGCGCAGGATGAGGGGTGATCTAATAGAGGTGTATAAAATAATGAGAGGAATAGATGCACAGACTCTTGCCCAGAGTAGGGGAATCGAGAACCAGAGGACAGAGGTTGAGGGTGATGGTGGAACCTGATGGGTAACTTTTTCACACAAAGCATGGTGGATGTAAGGAGCGAGCTGTCGAAGGAGGTAGACGAGGCAGGTACTATTGCAACATTTAATAAACATTTAAACAGGTACATGGACAGGACAGGTTTAGGGGGATATTGGCCAAACACAGGCAGGTGGGACTAGTTGCCTGGTGTGAGCAAGTTGGTTCGAAGGGCTTGTTGTCTGGTGTGGGCAAGTTGGGCAGAAGGGCTTGTTTCCGCGCTGTAAGGCTATAACTTGCTTTTGCAAGCAGCAACACAAATGAGTCTTCAGATGATGCAAAATCTTTATAAACAATCCAAATTTAGCAATACTGGGAAATTAGTTACACATGAAATAATAAATGATAGGAAATAACATATGCAAGTGCCTTTCCAAAATAACAGGAAATAATTTTGATAACCTTTGGTATCACACAAAGGATAACAAGTTGTCAGACATTATTTCTAAATTATTTTAATGTTGTCCCTTTTTAAAATGCTTAATGATGTTTCTGTGTAAATCCACTCACTCGCTTACAATATTCATAAACGTCGATGACCAAAGTTCAAGAGATACTATAATATTCAAACACTGCCGGCAGATGGTTGCCTTTTAATTCTCGAGAGTGTTGCTTTGCTCCATTAAGAAGAAGATCTGGCAAGGGAGTAACATACATCGGTATCAGTAACCATTTGAGTTTTCGTTCCTTTTTATTGAGGAGAATTTCCTCTTCTAATGCCAGTACAAAAAGACAAGTAAATGAGGTACTTTCCACCTGATGTGGGATTGAGCATTTCTTAGCTGCCGTACAATTCCAATCCAGCACTAAACTCGGAAGCATTTACTCTTTGTACAGAATCTTCAATTTCCAGTCAAGTCAAGTTGAGTTTATTGTTAAATGTATAAGTCTGGTGAGGTACAAATACAATGATAGCCTTGGTAGCAGCAGCATCACAAGCACATGGACTCAATATACAAAACATAAATTATACACATATTATACAAGACAGTGAAAATAAAAAAGACTGTGTACAAAAACAAAACTTTAGTACAAAACATAAGTAGAAACCAAGTCCGTGGTAGTGCAGGAGGTGATTATTAGTGCTCAGTAGCTGAAGTAGAATGAGAATTGTGCAGGTCGGTTCAAGAACCTGATGGCTGTTTGAGAGCCTGCTTGCGCTTTTTAATAATCACTACTTATCATAATTTATATCATAATCACTACTTATCATAATTTATATGAAAAAGGTGTTTAATTATCAATTTGCAGAGCAGCTTTGTAAATGCACAGATGATATCACAAGATATTATAACTCCATTCCCTGCTTCTGATCACACACCTCAGAAACTGTGGCAACAAAACAAGGATGTGTCACATGAAACCAGTGCCACTCAAGAATATAAGCTTCAATTGTTTTTTTTTTCCATTCAAGCCGATCTTTTGATCACGGGAAGCGGGCATAGAATATCTTATATTAGAATTGGTTAATGTTAGTACCAGTAATACACTGGTAAGTTATTGCTTAATTAACAGTAAAATAAAACACCTTTTCTTTGTTAACAATGTTTCTCCAACCGCAAGCACCGGCAGAGGTTTTTCAATATCCTACACAATCCATCCTTTGGATTTCCTGTATGAGGGTGCTATACTAGTAGTGAGTGAAGAGGTGCTTTGAATTGCCTCCATGCTGATGAATAGCTGGATTGTGATTACTTGAACTCATTTAACATAGGATCCTTCAAACCATTATAGACAATGGAGATACACATCTTATTAGGGCAAACTATATTTGAACCCAAATCTTTGCGGCAAGCACTTGCCACCCAATCTTCTAGAAATCATTAATTGTCGATGTTTCCCTCTTTGTTTCTGAAATGATTGCTTCAGTCAGTGATGCACATAGAACTTTCCAAAAATATGCCCTTATTCATGCAAAGTGATGCAAATGGGCTAATTATCTTAGGCAACTGTGGCACAACTGCCAAAAATTCATTTCAGGATTTTAATTGGAGTCTTGTTTCCTGAAGTGTGCTCTCGGGGTATGGACCCCATTGAGACAGCCTCTGTTTATCAGAGTAGCTGATGATGATGTGAAAATCTGATTATAAAGGGAAGAATTGTGGGATTTGGATTTGTGCCTACAATTCCCCACATGAGTTCCCGATTTCAATCTTCTTTGTTTGAACGTAACCATTGGGTACCTTCATGCATGATGTACCTTCAAATCCCTCTTCTGGCAACCTGCCAGATCCATCCTTGATGTAAGTTGGGGGAATAATTTTAACTTAATCCGCCCTCTTGAGTTTATTGACATGATCACATCAACTGCATACAGAGTAAATTCAGGGAGTGTGTACAATGGATTGACTGATGACAGTTTCAGTGCCAGGTAGATTAGAGGAAAATGATCCCGTTATTCTTTGGATCATTTTAAATGAATGGACTTGGAGAGAAGCAGTTGATGTTTAATCAGGCTTCCATTTTTATGCTCCATCCAATTTTAATTCTCCTGAAATCAATGTAAATCAAATGATTATTCCTGATACCGACCTTTAAAGTTTGTACTAGGGGTGATATGTTGATTGCTCCATTGTTTTTTGATGAAAGAGAAATCCAAGGATCCATGAGAAGGCAAAGGCAAGTCAGTGCAGGTGGAGGGAGGGATGGAGGTAACACAGAGAGAGGTTGCCCCCATACATGGCTTGCTGGCTTGTTCAGTGACTGGTGGTGGTCTGGATTCTGGACTTCAGCATCTTTCTCAATGAGTCTCAGGAAGGTATGGTACTAAAAATGAAATCTGCTGGAAAGACTCGGTGGGTCAATCAGCATCAGTAAAAGGAAATGAACAGTTGATGTTTTGGGTCAGGACCCTTTATCTGCGCTGGTTTGCATGAGAACATGGATGAAGAGCTAGAGAGCAATGGAAATATGTTGATTTTTTTGCCACATAAAGGGTTATGGAGAGAATGCATGAGAATGGGGTTAAGAGGTAGAGATGCAGTGCCCTCCATAATGTTTGGGATATCATTGTGGCCCATCATTTATTATTTGCCTTTGCACTCCACAATTTGAGATTTGTAATAGAAATAAGTCACATGTGGTTAAAGTGCACATTGTCAGATTTTATTAAAGGGTATTTTTTAACATTTTGGTTTCAGCATGTAGAAATTACAGCAGTGTTTATACATGGTTCCGCCATTTCAGGGCACCATAATGTTTGGGACACGTGGCTTCACACGTGTTTGTAATTGCACAGCTGTGTTTAAATGCCTCCTTAATGCAGGTATAAGACAGCTCTCAGCACCTTGTCTTTCCTCCAGTCTTTCCATCACCTTTGGAAACTTATATTGATGTGTATCAACATGAGGATCAAAGTTGTGCCAATGAAAGTCAAAGAAGCCATTAGGAGACTGAGAAACAAGAGTAAAACTGTTAGAGACATCAGCCAAACCTTAGGCTTACCAAAATCAACTGTTTGGAACATCATTAGAAAGAAAGAGAGCACTGGTGAGCTTACTAATCGCGAAGGGACTGACAACCAAGGAAGACCTCCACAGCTGATGACAGAATTCTCTCTATAATAAAGAAAAATCCCCAAACACCTGTCCGACAGATCAAAAACACTGTCAATGACCACTGTCAATGACCACTGTCCACAAAATACTTCATGAACAGAAATACAGAGGCAACAATGCAAGATGCAAACCACTGGTTAGCCACAAAAATAGGATGGCCGGGTTACAGTTTGCCAAGAAGTACTTAAAAGAGCAATCACAGTTCTGGAAAAATGTCTTGTAGACTGATGAGACGAAGGGACTGCCCATGATCCAAAACATACCACCTCATCTGTGAAACACGGTGGTGGGGGTGTTATGGCCCGGGCATATATGGCTGCTGAAGGTACTGGCTCACTTATCTTCATTGATGATACAACTGCTGATGGTAGTAGCATAATGAATTCTGAAGTGTATAGACACATCCTATCTGCTCAAGTTCAAACAAATGCCTCAAAACTCATTGGCCGGCGGTTCATTCTACAGCAAGAGAATGACCCCAAAAATACTGCTAAAGCAATAAAGGTGTTTTTAAAGCTAAAAGATGGTCAATTCTTGAGTGGCCAAGTCAATCACCCGATCTGAACCCAATTGAGCATGCCTTTTATATGCTGACGAGAAAACTGGGGTCAGCCCACAAAACAAGCATAAGCTAAAGATAGCTGCAATACAGGCCTGGCAGAGCATCACCAGAGAAGACATCCAGCAACTGGTGATGCATCCCAGGGTACTTAAGGAAGTGGCTCTTGAAATTGTGGACGCATTGGTGATCATTTTCCAATGTTCTATAGATTCAGGATCAGCTCCTGTGGATTGGAGGGTAGCTAATGTTATCCCACTTTTTAAGAAAGGCAGGAGAGAAAACAGGGAATTATAGACCAATCAGCTTGACATCGGTGGTGGGGAAGATGCTGGAGTCAATCATAAAAGATGAAATAGCGGTACATTTGGATAGTAGTAGCAGGATCGGTCCGAGTCAGCATGGATTGACGAAGGGGAAATCATGCTTGATTAATCTTCTGGAAATTTTTGAGTATGTAACTAAGAAAATGGACAAGGGAAAGCCAGTGGATGTAGTGTACCTGGGCTTTCAGAAAGCATTTGATAAGGTCCCACATAGGAGATTAGTGGGAAAAATTAAGGCACATGGTATTGGGGGTAGAGTGCTGACATGGATAGAAAATTGGTTGGCAGACTGGAAACAAAGAGTAGGGATTAACGGGTCCTTTTCAGAATGGCAGGCAGTGACTATTGAGGTGCTGGGACCACAGCTATTTACAATATATATTAATGATTTAGATGAAGGGATTCAAAGTAACATTAGCAAATTTGCAGATGACACAAAGCTGGATGGCAGTGAACTGTGAGGAGGATGCTATGAGAATGCAGGGTGACTTGGACAGGTTGGGTGAGTGGGCAGATGCAAGGCAGATGCAGTTTAACGTGGATAAATGTGAGGCTATCCACTTTGGTAGCAAAAACAGAAAATGCAGATTATTATCTAAATGGTGTTAGGTTGGGAAAACGGGAAGTACAACGGGATCTGGGGATCCTTGTTCATTGGTCAATCAAAGTAAGCATGCAGGTACAGCAGGCCGTGAAGAAAGTGAATGGCATGTTGACCTTCATAACAAGAGGAGTAGAGTGTAGGAGCAAAGAGGTCTTTCTGCAGTTGTTCAAGGTCCTATTTAGACCACACCTGGAGTATTGTGTGCAGTTTTGTTCTCCAAATTTGAGGAGGGACATTCTTGCTATTGAGGGAGTGCAGCGTAGGTTCACAAGGTTAATTCCCGCGATGGCAGGACTGTCACATGTGAGAGTATGGAGCGGCTGGGCTTGTATACTCTGGAATGTAGAAGGATGAGAGGGTATCTTATTGAAACATATAAGATTATTAAGGGTTTGGACATGCTAGAGGCAGGAAACATCTTCACGATGTTGGGGGAGTGCAGACACTGTTTAAGAATAAGGGTAAGCCATTTAGAACAGAGATGAGGAAACAGTTTTTTACACAGAAAGTTGTGAGTCTGTGGAATTCTCTGCCTCAGAGGACGGTGGAGGCCAGTTCTCTGGATACTTTCAAGAGAGAGCTAGATAGGGCTCTTAAAGATAGTGGAGTCAGGGGATATGGGGAGAAGGCAAGAACAGAGTACTGATTGTGGATGATCAGCCATTATCACATTGACTGGCGGTGCTGGCTCGAAGGGCCGAATGGCCTATTTCTGCACCTATTGTCTATTGTTTATGAATCGCAGACTTCAAGCAGTCATTGCATGCAAAGGATATGCAACAAAATACTAAACATGACTACTTTCATTTACATTACATTACTGTGTCCCAATCATTATGGTGCCCTGAAATGGGGGGACTATGTATAAACACAGCTGTCATTTTCACATGGTGAAACCAAAATGTATAAAAATGACCTTTATTAAAATCTGACAATGTGCACTTTAACCACATGAGATATTTTATATTACAAACCTCAAATTGTGGATTACAGAGGCAAATAAATAAATTATGGGTATTTGTCCTAAACATTATGGAGGGCACTGTAGATCAGCCATGATTGAATGGCAGAACAGTCTTGATGGGCCAAATGGCCTAATTCTGCTCCTATGACTTATGACTTTGAATTCACAGAGGTAAAGTAGTGAGGGAGAGCCTTATGGAACTTCCATCAAAGAGAGGAGGAAAACTTCTTCAAAGAGGACATATTTTTCACAGTGGAGCAATTAAATGGAAGCACAAGAAACTGCAGATATCTGGAGGAGAAAAAAAGAATTAACTTTTGAGTCCCTCCAGCGGGTCTATTTTTTTCCGGTCCAAATTGCTGCCTATTAGGCCAGCAAATGGTGAATACCTCAAACAAATATTTTAAAGAAGTTATTATTAGACCACATAAACATTTGTGTTAGGGCATGATCTTATTGGGGTTCTCCAGCAGTCTTATCTAGTGATTGATATTCTTGACACCCAATGTACATTGACTAATAAATACTTGCTACTGGAAGGCCTGTGACTTGTCATGTTCAAGATGGACTCCTGAAGCAATTCAAAACACTGTGGCAGTGTGACAAAGAGTCACGGATACAGCAGGCCCTTCAACCCCACATACCCTGAGTCTATACCAGGCACCTCTTTACACTAATCCTAACCTATCGCATTTTATTTGCTCCATTTTCACTTCAACTCTTATCCCCACCAGGTTTTACCATTCACCTACACACAAATGGCAACAGACAGTGGCCAATTCACCAACCGATCCCCATATCTCTAGGGAAGAAACTGGAGCACTTGGAAGAAATCTATGTAATCTATGCAAACCACACTGACATAACCTGAAGTTAGGATTGAACCTGGATCACTGAAGCTGTGAGTCAGCAACTAGGCCAGCCACCCTTATTTTTGATGCCACATTTTCATGTGCATTCTGCTATATATTGCTCCTTGTATCAGAGGCAATTTTAAGTAGCATATACACTACTTAAAATTGCCTCTGATACAAGGCAATATATAGCAGAATTGCCTCTGATACAAGGCAATATATAAAGGCAAAACTATTTTCTAAATGGGGAGCGAATTCAGAAATCAGAGGTGCAAAGGGACTTGGGAGTGCTGTTGCAGGATTACCAAAAAGTTAAAATTTCCCAAATCGGTAGTAAGGAAAGCAAATGCAATGCTAGCATTTATTTCAAGAGGACAAGAATATAAAAATAGGGATGTAATGCTTAGGCTTTATAAGGCACTGAGACCATATTTGGAGTATTGTGAGCTGCTTTGGGCCCCATAACTGAGGAAAGATGTACTGGCATTGAAGAGGGTCCAGAAAAGGTTTACAAGAATGATCCCAGGAAAGATTGGGTTAACATATGATGAGCGTTTGAAGGCACTGGACCTGTACTCGCTGGAGTTTAGAAGAATGAAGGGGGACCTCATTGACACTTGCTTAATAGTGAAAGACCTGGATAGAGTGGATGTTGAGAGGATGTTTCCACTAGTGGATGAGTCTAGGACCAGAGGCCATAGCCCTAGAATAAAAGGCCATACCTTTGGAAAGGAGATGAGGAGGAATATTTCTAGTCTCGTGGTGGTGAATCTGTGGAATTAATTGCACAGACGGCTGTGGAGACCAAGTTAATGGATATATTTAAGGCAGAGATTGATAGCTTCTGGATTCATAAGGGTACCAGGGGTTATGGGGCAAATGCAGGAGAATGGGGTTGAGAGGGGAAGATAGATTATCCATGATTGAATGGCAAGTAGATGGGCCAAACGGCCTAATTGATGGGCCAAATGGCTAATTCTGCTCCTAGAACTTATGAACATAATCTATTTCTGCACTTTCATTTGTTTTTCCTTCACTTTATTACCCTTGTTGAAATAAAGTAAAGGGATTTGTCAGGATACTGGTCCAGTGGTACCTGCAATGCTTTGGCCAGATGAGAGCTGTGTTTGCTGGGCTAGCCAAACATACCTGGGCTTGTCGGAGGACATCTGTCTTTGCTGCTTCTACCCCACAGGACAAGCTGTCATGAAAGCTTGCCATCTGCTGCATGACACCCTGCAGACAAAACCTTGATCACACACATCTCCGGTGTAGAAATGTAGTGAATGACAACACCATGATTTTATGCTCCTGGATCCCACATCGGGAAACACCTGCCACATCAGATAAGCGGCAGTGAACGCCTGTATCAATCAAGTGTTAAACATTGTACTTAATGGCAGCAAAGGCAAAACTCCCTATTGCTTTCCTGATGAAAAGGATGCAGAAAATGTACAAAGTACTTGGGATTTGCTGTGTTTCAGATAATACACATGTTGTGTCCGGTTGTAGGAATTGCTGGTGCGGAGCCACTCACAGGCAACTGGGACTTGCACAGACCGGGTACTCCGTCATTCAGTATATACTGTGTGACAGATGCTGACACATCTGTCATTACACTTCATCGCTGGACTCCATGTGGAGTCCAATGGTAGAGCCTTCTCCTGCTGAGATTCCCCCACCAAAGCTCCGCCACTCAAGCCTGGCACGGGATCAGAGACCACATTCACTTCGGTGGGAATTCTTGGCCTGGAGATGAGGAGAAATATCAGAGAAGTTTAAGTATTGTTTGTACAAACAAAAAGCCCAAGTAGGTTTTAATAGGAGAGACAGCTGTGCGCCCAGCTGTGAGGGAGGGTGTTTCAGGGGACAGGGCCTAAGAATGAAGCTGCCTGAGGCCTAGTGTCCAGTGAAGCCTTACTGGGCCTTGTTTATGTGTGTGCGTGTGTATGTGTGCGCCGTCATATGAAAGCCAGATAAGTGCAGGCAGGCAGAATTCAGAAGCCTTGACCCTGAGTTGCAGGTTGCGTTTAGCTCAATTTGGCCTGATAACATGCAAGGTTTATTTTGAAAATAAGTAATTAGACTGGGTGCTTTTGAAAAGAAAACCTATTGAAAATAAGTACTTGCACAGGAATAAAACATTCTTTGATAGTTTCTTGAATGTGCCCTAGTTATTATCTTTAGAACCTTTTTGCAGTTTATTTTAGTTTAGACTTTCGAGGTACAGCACAGAAACTGGCCTTTTGACCCGCCGAGTCTACTCTGCGCAGCCATCACTCCATGCACAGCACTATCCTACACACTAGGGGCAATTTACAATTTTACCAAAGCCAATTAACCTACAAACCTCCAATGTCTTTGGAGTGTGGGGGGAATCCAAGAACCGTAGAAAAGCCATGTGGTCACATGGAGAACATTAAACTTCGTACAGACTGCACCCTGTTAGGATCGAACCCGCGTCTCTGGCACTGTAAGGCAGTAACTCCTCTGCTGCGCCACCGTGCCGCTATCATATTATAATATTAATGTTATTTGATGCTCATCACTTGTTGCCCTTGAAAAGACAGTTCTGCTTCAATCTCTGACATTTATATCTCCCACACGTCCTTTTATATTCAGTCTTATTTCCCTCCTATGAAAGCTCAAGTCATATCTGACCAGTAAACCTGTCCTACAAGTACAACCCGGATTATACTTTAAAGGTAAATCATTGGCTAAAGTTTCTTGAAATATTCAAAATGGAATATGCAAAGTGCTAGTTTTAGATTTAGGTATATTATTGTCAGGTGTACCTAGGTACAGTAAAAAGCTTTGTTTTGTGTGCTGCTATCCCATCTGATCAGATAATACTATACATAAATACAGCCAAGTACAATAACTTCAAGTACAATAGGCAGAGCAAAGGGGAAGATACAGGATGCAAAATGTATGAAGCACACCAGTTACATAGACAAATGTTGATAATAGGAAAGAGGTGAATCAGACAGTATGTTAGCTTATGGACGGACATTTCAGAAGGGAAGAAGCTGATCCCAAGTCTGGTGGTATGCGCTTTCAAGCTTCTGTATTTTCTGCCTGGTGGGAATCGGGAGAAAAAGGAATGATCAGTGTGGGACAAGTCTTTATGTCTCATAATGTACTGCTGCTAAATTTTAAGTGTTTTCGAAATCAAAAATATTTTGAAAATAAGTAATTAGACAAGGATAATACATTTTTTGATAATATTTTGAATGTGCCCTTGATGTTATCTTTGAAACTGCAATTATGATATTAATATTGTTTGATGCTCATCAATTGTTGCCCTTGGAAAGGTGGTACTGCTTCAACCTCTGACATTTTGTAGGGAAATAAGAGTCAAGGGAATTGATTTGGAACATGTTGTTCAAAGTGAGAAGGCCAATTGCTTCTCCTCCTTGAATGACAACAATAAATCAATTAACTTTCATTTCTCTTTTGATTCCTCTATTTCTTCAACAATCTGACAGCTTGGGGGTAATTTTTATTGGCAGCAATTTCTTTTATTTGCAGATTTGCTTTTGAATCAAATTCAAAATCTGACGTTTCCATGGTGCAATTTAGTCTTGACTGCTCTGGATTAAGGGCCTTAAGGCACTGTATTATTTGTCCACTAAAACTGCGTTGAAGGAAGCAAGGCAAAATCAAAGCAGGTAGTTGGGAAAATACAGTGTTGCTTTTGTTAATATATGATTAGTCAGAATATAGACAGAGGAGATTGGTTAAGTGATTGTTAAAATGTAGAATCAAGGAACTGCAGATGCTGGTTTACCAAAGAAAGACACAAAATGTTGGAAGAACTCAGTGGTTGACCTGCCATACTATATCTGCCCCCCCCCCCCCCCTCACACTCTTCTAGCTTTATTTCTCCACACTCCTGCAAACAGTCTGAAGAAGGGTCCTGAACCGAAACGTTACCTATTCATGTTTCCTGATGCTGCCTGACCCAATGAATTACTGTAGCATTTTGTGCCTTTGTTTGAGGAATAGTTGTTAATTGGACAAATCGAAAGACACAGCTTTAAATTATCATTACAAGGTTCTCATTGTGTAATTTTAATGCCCTAACTTATTAAAAGTGGTGTGCATGGACTATGAAGAGAGACCACATTTTTTTCTGTGGGGTATTTATCTGGGTCATTTCAATGTAACCACAGATTTAACACTTTAGAAGGATGAGGTGGTGGGGTGGCGGGGGCCTGGATAGAGTGAATGTGGTGAATCTGTGGAATTCACTGCCACAGACAGCTGCAGAGGCCAAGTCAATGGATATTTTTAAGTTGGAGATTGATAGATTCTTAATTAGTACAGGTGTCAGGGGTTATGGGGAGAAAGCAGGAGAATGGGGTTGAGACGGAAAGATCAGCATGATTGAACTTGGACTTGAAATAGCCCAATTCATCTTCTAGAACTTATGAATATTAATGAAGAACAATTGTGAGTGGGTGATCGATGGATGGTGTGATCAAGGGGTTTGTTTCCATACTGTATCTCTAAACAAATTAAACATTCACACCCACTTTGGGTAGAGATTTCCAAGATTTACCAACTTCTGTGATTTTCTCCCCCAACTTTAAATGGCTGACACCTTGTCCTGTGCTTCAGTACCTGCGGTTCTCCAAGCCGAGGAAACACCTTCTCTACATCTGGCCTATGAATCCTTTTCTCAATCATTTTATGATTTTCTCACTTTGCATCATTCATATTGGATCCCAGACATTTGCCATCAACTGATGTCAGGCTAATTTGTCCAAAATGTCTTATAATGTAACAATTTGTCCAAAGTGTCCTGCAGCACAACATCTTTTTATCTAGAAATCTGGTGAGACTATTTGAGAATCTAGGGAAATTTGAAAGAGCATCTCTTTTGCATCTCTTATCTAAGAACAACATCCTTTAGTTGCCTGGGTTTGTTGGAATTAGGTCTCCTTAGTTAATCCAATACTTACTCTTGTGATTTAAGTTGCTTACTTACATTCATGTCTTGATTCTCATTGTTACTGTTAAGTACATCGTACACTCTAGAACGAAGACACATACAAAACAAGGGTTTTATGCCTCAGCCATTATTTTTTTCCCAGTAATGATAATGTTACCAGTTTTACATTTAAGGTACCTGTATAATTTTGCTGCATTCTTTCCTTTCAAACAATTTTTTCAGTTATTTCATATTTTTAATTGATTTTCATTTTGTATCCTTGTGTTTTCTAGCTTGTAGCTCATCTGTTGCTGCTCCCAAATAGTCTCCAGGACTCTTGGCAGCTTTATAAACCTCTTCCTGTTCATCATCTGCTGGCAAACCAATCAAAATCTTTACCGCACTTTCCCCACTCAGCTCATTGTATTGAAATTGAGGTTTCTAATTCAGAATGAATTGTGTCTCCCTTCAAGAAAATATTTCTAGGTTATTGGTACTGGTATTCTTCTCTTCTTCTTAAGCCCTTTGCTCCTCTGGGGAGCAAAGGTCATTGACAAATGTCCTCCACCTTACTCGGTTGTTGACAGTTCTTTCGAGATTTCCCCTGTTGAGCACACTCAGACATTTCTGTCTGGACACCTCTTCTCCAGCTGTCCCTGGGGCAACCTCTTTTCCTTTTTCCTTGGGGGTTCCATGTCAGGGCTTCCCGCGTGATGTTTGGCATTGGCTCATTAATGTCACTTGTATTGCACTGTTATTGGTATTAATATTGGCTTGTTGGTACCCGGACGTGGCGCCGACGGACAAGAAGCCGAAGCAAAGAAGTGGAAGCCAAATAACCAAATGGAAACTAAGTAGAAACGCCAAATATCCGAAAGGGTGGGACACCTAAATGGGAACTAACTGAAAGGCTGCGTCACCTAAAAGCAAACTCACCGAATGGCTGCTCTGCCGAAACGCCACCTCCCCGAAAGGCGTCGTCACCTACAAGCCAACGGGCCGAATGCCGCTCAACAGAAAAGTCAATAGCGGACACGATTTTGCCAGGGGGGCGGGACTTGTCAGTGTCCATCGGGACTTGTCAGTGTCCATTGGGACTTGTCAGTGTCCATCACATCACTGTGGAGGGATGAACATTGTCCAACATCTCTACTCGTCTCTCTTTCTCTCCCCTCTTCTCTCTCTTTCCCCCTCTCTCTCTCCCCTCCCTCTCCCTTCTCTCTCCCCCTACTCTCTCCTTCTCTCTCTCCCCCTACACTCTCTATCCCCCTCTCTCTCTTCTCTCTCTCTCCCTTCTCTCTTTCTATCCCCTTCTCTCTCTCTCTCCCCTCTCTCTCTCTCTCCTCTTCTCTCTCTCCCCCTATCTTTCCTCCCTCTCTCCCCCTTCTCTCACTCCCCTTCTCTCTTTCTCCCCCTCTTCTCTCTCTCCCCCTCTCTATATCTCTCCTCCTCCTCTATCTTCCCCCTCTCTCTCCCCTTCTCTCTCCCCTCCTCTCTCTCCCCCTCCCCTCTCTCTCCCCCCTCTCTCTCCTCTCTTTCTCCCCGTTCTCCCTCTCCTCCTCTCTCACTCCCTTCTCTCTCTCCTCTACTCTGTTTGCAGAGAGGAGGGGAGAGAGAGGAGGAGAGAAGAGGGAAGAGAAAGAGAGAAGGGGAGAGAGAGAAGGGAGAGAATGAGGAGAGAGAGGGGGAGAGATAGGAGGGGGAGACAGAAGAGGGGAGAGAAAGAGAGAAGGGGAGAGAAAGAGAGAAGGGGAGAGGGAGGAGGGGGAAAGAGAGGATAGAAAGGAGAGGGGAGAGGAAGAAGGAGAGGGGGAGAGAAAGCAGGGGAGAGAGAGGAGGGGAGAGAGAAGGGAGAGGGGGGAGAGAGGGGGAGAGAGAGGAGAGGGGAGAGAAAGAGAGAAGGGGAGAGAGAGAAGAGGGGAGATGGGAGCATGGGGTCATTTTCCCACACAAGCCATAGGTGACTGGTCAATTTGAACCAAGCACCAAGTTGTAAGCGGTCGAAGGTGAGCATCCCTCGGGACAGCCCCCACTCTCCCATGGCCACCCTCCGCGGACTGTGGGTCGGGTGGAGCAAAGGTGTGGGACAATGTTCATCCCCCCACAGTGATGTGATGGACGCGGGGGTCTGGATCAATCGCTGCCAAGTTCCGCCCTCCGACAATGTTGTGTTCATTATTTAACTTTTCTGTGGGGCGGCATTCAGTTCGTTGGCTTGTAGGCGATGCCGCTTTTCGGGTAGGTTGCCTTTCGGCAGCGGCCTTTTGGTTAGTTTGCATTTAAGCATCCCACCCTTTCGGTTAGTTGGTGCTTCGGCTTTGTTTCCATTCGTTTATTTGGCTTCCACTTCTTTGCTTTGGCTTCTCGTCCGTCGGCGCCACGTCTGCACACGACCTTATTAATGTCACTTGTTCCAAGATACAACAGAAAACTTTGTTTTGCTTACCATCCAGGCAAATCATACTTATACATGAGTATAAGCCATGCACAAGTGCACCAGGTAGTGAAAAGAGATGGAAACTGAGCACAGAATGTAATGTTACAGCTCCAGACAAAGAACGGAGACGAGGAAACACTTTTTCTTAGAACGGAGACGAGGAAACACTTTTTCTTAGAACGGAGACGAGGAAACACTTTTTCTTAGAACAGAGACGAGGAAACACTTTTTCTTATAACGGAGACGAGGAAACACTTTTTTTCACAGAGAGTTGTGAGTCTGTGAATTCTCTGCCTCAGAGGGCAGTGGAGGCCGGTTCTCTAGATACTTTCAAGAGGGAGCTAGATAGGGCTCTTAAAGAGCAGAGCCAAGGGATATGGGGAGAAGGCAGGAACGGGGTACTGATTGGGGATGATCAGCCATGATCACATTGAATGGCGGTGCTGGCTCGAAGGGCCGAATGGCCTACTCCTGCACCTATTGTCTATAAGACCAGATTTTTTTAAAGTGCCAAGTGGTGCATCGGGGGGAATGGGAATTACATCTTTAGAATCTGAAAGTTAATTAGTTTTAGTTTATTAGTTAAATGGTTTGAAAACATTGGAGATTAAACTGTTTCTGAATCTGATGGACCCAAAATGCCACCTATCTATTTTTTCCAGAGATGCTGCCTGACCTGTTGAGTTATTCTGGCATTTTGTGTCTGCAGTTCCTTTTCTTTACGTACTGGTCAGGAGACCCTTGGTGCTCATGTTGAAGTACACCTCTAGACTGTTCAGCTCTCATGAAGCACATCCTCGGCATTGGAAAGTTTGTTTCTCTTATCTTGAGGACAGGTATTCTTGAGTATCATGTTCCAAGATGCTGGTTCCTCTCTAGAGGGGGAAGGGAACATCAGTCATGTATTATATGAAAATGTTGTCTTCATTCAGACAGCTTGCTGGGGGTGTGAGTAAATTAGAGTGGGCGCAGTACTGCGGGATAAACACATTTTGGCAGCTGCCCCAGGAGTCTTGCTCATACTTTGAGAGAGCTCTCCTTGTGGTCTTGTGGTCACACCCCACCTGAACAATAGCACAATGATAGCATTTAAGGTTACTGAATACTCAAGATCTAAATCGTGTGGTTAGATTACATAGTGCAGAAAAACAACAAAAGCCAGAAACATCCACTTATTTGGCTGACATTCATCAGTGCCAAAGTATTTCATTGCCCAATGCAATAATGATCAGCACACTGAGATCCTGTGCACATCTCTGGTGGTGCCCCAGAGGGATTGTAAGAACCAGACTTTACAGGTACCGATTACTTTCATAGACACTGCAGGTCCAGGCAGTAGCAAAACTTGTTCCGAAATGCCCCATAGATTTTCTAGAGAACACAAAGTGCTGGAGGAACTCAATGGGTTAGGCAGCACAAAGTGCTGGAGGAACTCAATGGGTTAGGCAGAAGAGAATGGACAGATGACGTTTTGCATTGGGATCGTTCTTCAGACTAAATAAAGTGTCCCAATCTGAAATGTTGTCTGTCCATTTCCTCCACAGACGCTGCCTGACCTGCTGAGTTCTTCTGACACTTTGTGTTTTGCACACTACTCCAATATTTGTATCTCCACAATACTCCAATATGTGTCTTCAAGATCTCACTCAGGTACTCTGAACTTCTGCAGACTTTGATGTTCAGACACGTCAGGGAGATTTCACATTTACCTGTGTGTCATATGTGATCTCCTGCTGGAAATACTCAGCATGTCAGGCAGCATTTGTGGAAAAAGGAACACCTTTAACATTTCATCAGAAATGTTAACTCCCTGACTGCCAATTTTTCTTATCCTTTTGGATTCTCAAGCTCTGCAGTTTTGTTTTTGCATCGCTCTGGTCTCTTGGCAGTTGGATCTATCTGATGCTCCTCGCATGCAACTGCAGAGGAGTGAGGCATCTCTGCCCTGCTGCTCCTGGGGATTGTGTTGTTCCTCCCCTATACATAACAATGTCAAAGCATGAACTAGGCACATGAAGCAGGAGTAGAGAGCTGCCAAGTTCAATGACCAGATGGACAGGTCCAAAGTATTGAACATATGCTGCAACATCTACAAAGCTATCAGAAATCACACAAATTCCTCTTGCACTGTCCTATTTATAAGTTTCCGAGAAGTTAGCCTCACACAGAGGCCTTGGCATTGATTGCCAGATTTTCACATCAATTTCTCAGCCTCCATCCTATGCACTCTGACGTCTTCCTGGAAGCTCAGGAGATCCATAGGCCCTGACACAGTCGCAAACACCTGTTAATGAAGAACTAACACGTGGAGACTGCCAGCCCACCTTCCCAGAAGTGTCTACCTGGCCACAGCCTAATGTGCTTGGGTTAACTCAGTAGGATGACACTGCGTTTCTGGCATATTGGCACTTTGAGTGGATTTAACCCTACTGGCTGCTCCTAAACCCGCTCATGTGGGTTAACGTACCCCATGGGGGTCTGGTTGAGCCTTTGCATTTGTATCACTAACAAATACTGAGTACGAGCAGCTTTTAATTTCATTGTACATGTATAGTGACGATAAATGGCATATCTATATCTATCTAAATACAAAATAAAATGAGAAATGCAGATTTTCAAATGAAGGGTGCGCTGACACAAATGTTGAGAATGAGCAATGAAGATACATAAATAGTGCTCCTTGGACTTGCTATTCTACAGACTGAGGTTCAAAGTATGTACATGCTGAGAGTCAGGAGAAGATCACCATCATTTAATAAATCCTTGTGAATCTGGTTGTAACCTAATTTCTGACCGACACCTACCCTTGCTCATCGTATCCATCTACTGTATCTGCGCCTTTATTCAAAGATTCTGCTTCCACTACCCTTTAAGGCAGAGAGTTCCAAAGACATGTGATCCACTGAGAGAAACAAATAAATGGTGTTATCTCTGCCTTGGATGGGTGACATTGTTTTTAAACTGAAGTGGCTGGTTCTAGTATTCTGCTTAAGTAGTTACATGCACTTAGAAGAACGCTGTGCACTTTTCACTGTAAGGAAATAATCAAGCCAGTTTTAGTTTCCAACTACATTCTATTTTTGTCCTGCCCCCTTCCCTGACAACAGTCTGAAGAAGGGTCTCGACCAGAAATGTTGCCCATTCCTTCTCTCCAGAGATGCTGCCTGTCCCACTGAGTAACTTTGCTGCGACGGGTGCACGTGCCCTCACTGCCCACTGGATCATCTCCTCCGACAGAGGTGCGCAGTTTACCTCCGACCGCTGCTTGGCATGTTTTGCATGCTATCCAATCAGGTTAGATATTGTACATAAATACAATCAAGTCAAACTCAAGTACAACCCGTAGAGCAAAGGAGATCCGCAAAACTGCAGGTGGTGGTTTACCAAAAAAGACACAAAATGCTAGAGTAACTCAGGCAGCATCTGTGGAAAACATGGACAGAGACATTTCAGATTGGGACCTTCTTCAGAGCAAAGGAGAATATACAGAGTGCAGAATATAGGTCTCTGCATTGTAACACACTGGTTCCATAGATAAAGTTCAATGTCTGCAATGGACAGTACACTAGTTGAATCGGACAGTACACTAGCTTGTGGAAAGACTATTTAGAAGCCTGATGACAGAGGGAAAGAGGCTGTTCCTGAGTCGGGTGGTCTACGCTTTCAAGCTTTTGTCCCTTTTGCTCAACACGAGCAGAGAGAAGAAGGAATGACCGGGGGTAGGACATTTCTTTGAATATTTTGTTGCTTTACCAAGGCAGTGTAAAGTGTGGATGGAGTCAATTTTGGACAGTCTGTTCTGTGTGATGGACTGGGCTACATCCACAACTCTGCAATTTCTTATGGTCTTGGGCAGAGCAGTTCCAAAAAGCTGTGATGCAATCCAATCAGTATGCTTTCTCCAGAGATGCTGCCTGTCCGACTCAGTTACTCCAGCATTTTGTGTCCACCTTTGATTTAAACCAGCATCTGCTGTTCCTTCCTGCACAGTACGCTTTCTACGCTGCATTTGGAGGTATTTATAAGAGAAATTGGAAACATACCACATTTCCTCAGTCGACGAAGGAAGTAGAGGCGTTGTTGTGCCTTCTTGGCTGTCGTCTCGATGTGGTTGGTCCACGGCAACACGTTGGTAATATTAACGCCAAGGAACTTGAAACTCATAATCATTTCCACCTCGTCACCATTGATGCTGACTGGGGCATGGACTCCACCATGCTTCCTGAAGATGAGAACTAGCTCCTTCATCTTGCTGAGATCGAGGGAAAGGTTATTTTCCTGACACTACGTTACACAGTGCTCTATCTTCTTCCTCTAATTCGTCTCGTCATTGTTCATTAGATGGTTGGGTCATCCTACATGTGATGATATCTGGGTTTGTCACCAGTTGATTAGATTAGATTAGATTGACTAGATAATGTTGCACTCTCATAGAAACATAGAAAATAGGTGCAGGAGTAGGCCATTTGGCCTTTTGAGCCTGCACTGCCATTCAATATGATCATGGCTGATCATCCAACTCAATATCCTGTGCCTACCTTTTCTCCATACCCCCTGATTCCTTTAGACACGAGGGCCACATCTAACTCCCTCTTAAATAAAGCCAATGAACTGACCTCAACTACTTTCTGTGGCTGAGTTCCAGAGATTCACCACTCTCTGTGTGAAAAATGTTTTTCTCATCTCGGTTCTAAAGGATTTCCCCTTTATCCTTAAACTGTGACCCCTTGTCCTGGACTTCCCCAACATCGGGAACAATCTTCCTGCATCTAGCCTGTCCAACCCCTTAAGAATTTTGTACGTTTCTATAAGATCCCCCCTCAATCTTCTAAATTCTAGCAAGTACAAGCCGAGTCTATCCAGTCTTTCTTCATATGAAAGTCCTGACATCTCAGGTAGTTTGACATTTGAATTAAATATCTGCAATGCTATAATTTGTAACTTCTAATTTGTTTGTTAATTTGCAACCAAACATTCTTCCAGGACCCACATGCAAGTTCATGTGAAATTTAAGATGGCAGATTTCACAGTGGCTACTGAGTCTATAACCTTAGGCAACAAAGCTGTTCATTTATCAATACAACCAACTTTGTTGGATCAATTATTTTACTGTTCTCTTATTGAGAGTGGCAGTTTTTTTTTTCTGAGAAAGCAGTTTAAAAACAGACGAGATCCTGTTTATCATAAATAGAGACACAGAGGTCAAAGACAGAGATTATGTTGAACCAAACATTCAGCTACACCTGAAATATTGTGTCAAATTCTGGTCATTGCACTTTTGCAGCAACGTGAAGGCCTTAGCAGGGTGTAGAACAATATTTAGTTTGTTTAGTTTGTTTAGGTTTACAGTGCAGAAAGGCCCTTCAGCCCACCGGGTCCCCACCCACCAGCAATCCCCATGCACTAGCACTACCCTACACACTAGGGACAATTTACAATTTACAGAAGCCAATTAACCTGCATACCTGTACATCTTTGGAGTGTGGGAGGAAACTGGAACACCCCATCCCCTCATCTTCACCATGGACGTCCAGTCACTCTACACCTACACCCCCACAAGGATGGTCTCAAAGCCCTCCGGTTCTTCCTCGACTGGAGAACCAACCAATACCCATCCACTGATACTCTCCTCCGCCTAGCGGAGTTGGTCCTTACCCTCAATAACTTTTCATTTGACTCCTCCCATTTCCTCCAAACACAAGGCGTAGCTATGGGCACTCGTATGGGCCCCAGCTATGCCTGCTTCTTTGTAGGGTCGTCGAACAATCATTGTTCGAGACGTACCAGGGCCCCATCCCCGACCTCTACCTCCGCTACATCGACGATTGCATTGGTGCCACCTCCTGCACCCATACACAACTCACTAACTTCATCAACTTCGCCACTAACTTCCATCCGGCACTCAAATACACCTGGACCATTTCCGACACTTCCCTACCATTTCTTGACCTCACTATCTCCATCGCAGGTGATAGACTTTTGACCGACATCCACTATAAACCCACTGACTCCCATGGCTATCTACACTACACTTCTTCCCACCCTGCGTCCTGTAAGGACTCCATCCCCTACTCCCAATTCCTCCGTCTACGCTGCATCTGCTCCCAGGATTAGGTGTTCCACACCTTGGCATCGGAAATGTCCTAATTCTTCAGGGAACGGGGGTTCCCCTCCCCTACCATAGATGAGGCTCTCACCAGGGTCTCTTCAATACCCGCAACACTGCTCTCTCTCCCCATCCCCCCACGCAGAACAAGGGCAGAGTCCACCTTGTCCTCACCTTTCACCCCACAAGCCGTCACATACAACAAATAGTCCTCCGTCATTTCTGCCACATCCAATGTGACCCCACCACTCGCCACATCTTCCCATCTCCCCCTGTCTGCTTTCCGCAAAGACCATTCCCTCCGTAACTCCCAGGTCAATTCTTCCCTTCCCACCCTTCCCCCCCCCCGGGCACTTTCCCTTGCAACCGCAAGAGATGCTACATTTGTCGCTTCACCTCCCTTACCAACTCCATTCAAGGACCCAAGCTGTCATTCCAGGTGCGACAGAGGTTTACCTGCATCTCCTCCAACTATTGCATCGGCTGCTCTAGATGTCAGCTGATCTACATTGGTGAGACCAAGCTTAGGCTTGGCGATCGTTTCGCCAAACACCTCCGCTCGGTCCGCATTAACCAACCTGATCTCCTTTTGGCTCAGCGCTTCAACTCCCCTTCCCATTCCGAATCCGACCTTTCTGGCCTGGGCCTCCTTCATTGCCAGTGAACACCACCGGAACTGGAGGAGCTGCACCTCATATTTCGCTTGGTCAGTCTGCATCCCGGTGGCCTGAACATTGACTTCTCCAATTTCCGGTAGCCCTTGCTGTCTCCTCCCTTTCTCAGCTCTCCCTCAGCCGTCTTGCTCCTCCTCTTCCTTTCTTCCCCCCCCCCACCCTGCATCAGTTTGAAGAAGGGTTTTGGCCCGAAATATTGCCTATTTCCTTCGCTCCATAGATGCTGCCGCACACGCTGAGTTTCTCCAGCAATTTTGTCTACCTTCGATTTTCCAACATCTGCAGTTCCTTCTTGAACACCCGGGAAAAGCCTACATGATCATGGTGAGAACATACAAACACCGTACAGACAGCATCTGTAGTCGCGTCTCCGGCTAGGTAAAGGGGCTGTCCCACTGCGTCGACCTAATTGGCGAGTTTAGAAGAGTTTAGGAGAGTTTGAAAAAGTGTCATGTTGAAGACCTCCTTCAACTATGTAGAAGATCTCCTTCGACCTCCTTTGACTATGTTGAAGACCAGCTTCGACTAGTCCGGAAGTGGCGGTGCTGCCCTAGTAGGTGAGGCTCGCCTGCAGTCCGTTTGTTTTTTTCTTTTTTTTAATGTTTTCTCGTCCCGTTGTCATTGTTTGTTTCAATTTTATTTTAGTTGTGTATATGTGGGGGGGGGGGGGGAGGACTGTTTTAGTCTCTTTCCTTTGGGGGGATGTGATCTTTTCTTGTCGTATACCTCATCTCCATCTCCGTCTGCGCTGAGGCCTAATGGCGGAGCTGGCGGCCTCCAACTGGACCGACCTCGAGGCTCCGGAGGCAGAGCCAGCCAGGACTTACCATCTGGCCGACTTCGGGGCCGTGGTGGCGGCGACCCGACTTCGGGGCTGTGGCGGCGTTGCGGCGGCGGCGGCGGCGACCCGACTTCGGAGCCTCGGCCGCAGGCCCAGTGGATGATAACATTGGGAGCTCGCAGGTCACAGGTTGGTGACCTGTTCTCCGGAGCTCCCGCAACAACAGCTGCGTCCGCTGGACTGGAGGGTGGCAGCTTTGGCAGCTTCGACTGCCCCGGAGTTTGAACTGGCCCGTTTGCGGAGCTCGGATTCAGCCGTGGGACTTACCATCACATCACTCTGGCTCAACACAGAGGGAGAACAAGGAGGGAAGAGACAAGGACTTTAAGACTTTTTCCTTCCATCACAATGAGGAGGGCCTGGTGGACTCGCTGTGGTGGATGTTAAATCTGTGTTTATTGTGTGTTTTGTTATTTTATTCTATGTTATGACTGCAAGGCACAAAATTTTGTTCAGACTGAAAAGTCTGAATGACAATAAAGGATACTTGATACTTGATACTTGAACTACAACTACCTTCGATTATCTTCGACGACACTCGATTACCTATGAATAACATGTCGACCTACTTCGACTAAACCTACGAGTAAAAAAAATATCGATATTTTTCCATGGCGACCTTTTTTTACGCACGGGCATTTTTCAGCATGTTGAAAAATACTCCGCGACCTAGCTGAGGCCTCGAGTACGCGGGGACTACTCTCGAGGATGAAGGAGAATTACAAAGACGTCCTAGGACCTTGTGTCAACCGTGCTGCGAGTAGGAGTCGAGGGCAAACTCTTTTAAACTCACCAATTAGGTCACCACAGTGGGACAGCCCCTTATGGCAGCAACTCAACCGCAGCGCCATTATTAGAATGGTTCATGGGGTGACAAATGTGTCATGGTGAAGGGCTGGATAATCTGGGATTATTCTTCTTACAAAGGTGATAATTGAGAGGAAATATATCAATGTCCTCAATTTTACATTCAATTTTATTGTATTGCAGCAAACTTAGTGAAACATAGGGTTGATGATGCAGTGGTTATGCTAATGAAATAATAATCTGAAGAGGCGCACCAACAATCCAGAGACACAAATTCAAGAAATTAAAGAATTTCACATTAAACTAGGGGATGAAATGTGGCCAGGTTAGTTACTGTGACCTCGAAACACTTACACTAATATAAAATGAAGCGTCCAGCTCATTAATGAGGAAATGAGTCATCTTTACCTAGCTTGCCAGAATCACGAAAATTAGTAGTCAGGTGCAGCACATAAGTTCATAGCTACAAAACTTTGTTTAGTTTAGTTTAGTTTAGAGATACAGTGCGGAAACAGGAACTTCTGCCCACCGAGTCCGCATTGACCAGCGATCCCTGCAAACCAACACTATCCTACACATACTAGGGACAATTTACATTTATTCCAAGCCAATTTACCTGTACGTCTTTGGAGTGAGGGAGTAAAACCGAAAATCGCAGAGAAAATCAACGCGGTCACAGGGAGAACTTACAAACACCGTACAGACAGCACCTGTAGTCGGGATCGAACCCGGGTCTCTGGTGCAGCAAGCGCTGTAAGGCAGCAACTCTACCACTGCGCCACCGTGCAGCCCAAGATTAAACTCTACCAGCTTTGCACATCTAGAGACTGAAATTTTTGCCCATTCTTCTTTGCAAAATAGGTCTGGACTTTGACTGGGCCATTCTAACACATGAATATGCTTTGATCTAAACCATTCCATTGTAGCTCTGGCTGTATGTTTAGGGTCGTTGTCCTGCTGGAAGGTGAACCTCCGCCCCAGTCTCGTCTTTTGCAGACTCTAACAGGTTTTCTTCCAAGATTGCCCTGTATTTGGCTCCATCCATCTTCCCATCACCTCTGACCAGCTTCCCTGTGTTTGCTGAAGAAAAGCATCCCCACAGCATGATGCTGCCACCACCATGTTTCTCAGTGGGGATTGTGTGTTCAGGGTGATGTGCAGTGTTAGTTTTCCGCCACACATAGCGTTTTGCATTTAGGCCAAAAACTTCAATTTTGGTCTCATCTGACCAGAGCACCTTCCTCCACATGTTTGTGCTGTGTCCCCCACATGGCTTGTGGCAAACTGCAAACGGGACTTCTTATGGCTTTTTTTCAACAATGGCTTTCTTCTTGCCACTCTTCCATAAAGGCCCGATTTGTGGAGTGCACGACTAATAGTTGTCCTGTGGACAGATTCTCCCACCTGAGCTGTGGATCTCTGCAGCTCCTCCAGAGTTACCATGGGCCTCTTGGCTGCTTCTCTGATCAATGCTTGCCCGTCCTGTCAGTTTAGGTGGACGGCCATGTCTTGGTAGGTTTGCAGTTATGCCATACTCTTTCCATTTTCAGATGATGGATTGAACAGTGCTCCGTGAGATGTTCAAAGCTTGGGATATTTTTTTATAACCTAACCCTGCTTTAAACTTCTCCACAACTTTATCCGTGACCTGTCTGGTGTGTTCCTTGGGCTTCATGATGCTGTTTGTTCACTAATGTTCTTTAACAAACCTCTGAGGCCTTCACAGAACAGCTGTATTTATACTGAGATTAGATTACACACAAGTGGACTCTATTTACTAATTAGGTGACTTCTGAAGGCAATTGGTTGCACTGGGTTTTATTTAGGATTATCAGAGTAAAGGTGGCTGAATACTTTTGCACGCCACACTTTTCAGTTTTTTATTTGTAAAAAAATTTGAAAACCATGTATCATTTTCCTTCCACTTCACAATTATGCGCCACTTTGTGTTGGTCTATCACATAAAATCCCAATAAAATACATTTACGTTTGTGGTTGTAACGTGACAAAATGTGGAAAAGTTCAAGGGGTATGAATACTTTTGCAAGCCACTGTAAATGCATGTAAATGCAGATGAGTTTGTTTGTAAGTTTGCAGAGTTGTGGATAGAGAGGAGGGCTGTCAAAATATACAGCGGGATATAGATTATCTACAAAAATTGGCAGATAAATCGTAGATGTTTTATTCTGAGCAAATATGAGGTGTTGCACTGGCAAGACTCGACAGCACAATGGGATCTTGGGGTCCACGTCCATTGCTGTCTGAAAGTGCAACACAAGTAGATAGAATGGTGAAGAGTATAAGCATCAGGAAGTCATGGTTAGGACATTGGTTAGGCCACATTTTGGGTATTGTGTACAGTTTTGGTTGGTCCAACTTGCCCACACTGGCCAACGTCCCATCTACACCAGTCCCACCTGCCTGCGTTTAGTCCAGATCCCTCCAAACCTGTCCTATCCATGTACCTGTCTAAATGTTCCTTAAACATTGTGATAGTACCGGCCACAACTACCTCCTCCGGCAGCTTGTTCCATACACCCACCGCCCTTTGATATCATTAATCATTTGAGTTATCTCATACAGAATGAATTCCCTTCTTTCACTCCAGCATCCCTACCCCACAGTCGCTCCCACCCACTTGCAAGGAAATCTATTCCTTTCATCTTGAAAATGCTAATGCACATAATAGTACAATGTTATTAGGTGCATCAGAAGAAAATATGTAGGATTCTGATGATTTTATTTTTTTAATTAAAACACGGTCAAACAGAACAGGGGGTGTAGTCCTGAGGTTTAACTGTACAATACATTTCCATAAACATAGAAACATAGAAAATAGGTGCAGGAGTAGGCCATTCGGCCCTTCGAGCCTGCACCGCCATTCAATATGATCATGGCTGATCATTCAACTCAGTATCCTGTACCCGCCTTCTCTCCATACCCCCTGATCCCTTTAGCCACAAGGGCCACATCTATCTCCCTCTTAAATATAGCCAATGAACTGGCCTCAACTACCTTCTGTGGCAGAGAATTCCAGCGATTCACCACTCTCTGTGTGAAAAAAGTTTTCCTCATCTCGGTCCTAAAAGATTTCCCCCTTATCCTTAAACTGTGACCCCTTGTTCTGGACTTCCCCAACATCGGAAACAATCTTCCTGCATCTAGCCTGTCCAACCACTTAAGAATCTTTTAAGTTTCTATAAGATCCCCCCTCAATCTTCTAAATTCTAGCGAGTACAAACCAAGTCTATCCAGTCTTTCTTCATATGAAAGTCCTGACATCCCAGGAATCAGTCTGGTAACTTCTATAACTGTTTAGTTTAGTTTATTATTGTGATGTGTAACAAGGTACAGTGAAAAGCTACTGTTTGTGTGCTACCCAGTCAAAGAAAAGTGTATATGATTACAATCAAGCCATCCACAGTGTACAGATGAAAGATAAAGGCTACTACAGCCTCAGTCTTGAAACTTTATTATTAAAATACCTTTATTTACCAAAATCTGCAGTTTAAATTGTAATTTATTGTAGAGGTCTAAAGATTCCAATATGTTGTGCACTCATTTTGCATTGGTGCTGTCCTCTAATATTTCCCCACAATTCCAGATAACCAGAGAACTAAGGCCTGGACCAAAGGTCAGTCTTAAAAACAAACAAATTATGACTGAAGTTTGAATGCTTGCTGCAAAAATGGAGCTATCTTTCATTTTCTAAACATAACATTTGATCCATTTAAAGTTGTTCATACTGCTGTGCTTACAACAAAAATAAAAACACACAGTACTGAAGTAATTCAGTGGGTTAGGCAGCATCTCTGGAGGACCTGGATAGATGACGTTTCCGATCAGAATCCGTCTTTAGACTGATTGCAGCAGAGGGAAGAAGAAAGCTGGAAAAGAGATGGGGGAGGAACAAAACCTGGCAAGTGATATGTGGATACAGGTGAGCGGGCTTTGATGAGTAGACAAATGCTAGAAATGAACAGATAAAGAGATAAGAGGAATAAAATGTGAAGTCAGAGGGAGGGATATAGGTGGAAAAGGATGGGGGGAAGGGGAAAGGGCAAGGTCAGGGGGGAAAGTGGGGAAATGAGTGCACCTCAAGGTGGGGAAATGGGGGAGAGGGTGAAAGAGGGTAGTGTTAACTAAAATTGAAGAATTCCATGTTCATACATTTGTAAACTATCCAGGTAGAATATGAGATGCTGTTCCCCTAGTTCGCCTGTGGCTATGTAGGAGGCCCAGGGCAGAAAGGCCAGTGTGTGAGTGGGAATGGGAGTTAAAATGGTTAGCAGCAGGCCTTGGTGGACCAAGCAGAGGTGTTTGGTAAAGTGGACACCTATCCTTCTCTTGGTCTTGTCGAGTACTTATAGCATTCATGAGAAGGCTGCTTCAATATGTCACTGTTAAATTTAACAGTCCAAAGGATAAGGAGTACTTTTTTAAAGTACTAATAGTAAGATTAAACGAGAACTTACCAGTTCGAAGTTTGATCGTCATTTTATGAGGTGTAACGTTGAGGGATTACGTGAAGAACCCGCCAGGACGCATGCGTGTCATTCTTCAAAGCAACGGTGTGAAATCACAGATAACAGTAATGACTGGACATAGTAAGATTAGAGAAGAGAATACCAGTTGAACTTTATGATCAAGGGTGGGAGCGGAGGGCACATAATCCCTCAGTGTTACTCCTCATAAAATGACGATCAAACTTCGAACTGGTAAGTTCTCGTTTAATCTTACTATTTTACTTCGGAGTCACGTGAGTGACTACGTGAAGATTTCAAAGCTCTGTAATTTCATGCCGTGGAAATGAGTCCATGCATCACATCTGCCTTAATTGACTAAGGGAGGAATTGTGTTAACATATTTAAACATGAATCCGACATTGAAAACCCATGATAAATTTATTAACAACAAATTATAGCCCCTATTTCATGGGGTGAAATCATAATACAGAACGTAAAATTGTTTCTGCAAAAGTTCCAGGTTTAACCACTGGTTTATAGTAGAATTGTTGGAACGTTTTTTCCCTAGACCATCCTGCTGTCTCCAGGGTTTGGTCCATCGGTACGTCCAATTCCATAGCTGCCGATGTAGCTGCAGCCCTGGTGGAATGAGATTTGAATATGTTAGTATCCACCCCAGCTGTTGTTAAAACCTGTTTCAGCCATCTGGAAATAGTTTGAACCGACACCTTTTTGTGTGGTTGTTTGTGGCTGATTAGTAGTGCCATCTCATTGCCTCTGATATTTTTGGTGTTCTCTATGTATAACAATAAACGTCTTATTATACAGAGACGATCATCTATAGGGTAAGCCCTAAATTCTATTTTGAGGCCTGATGATCTCGGTCTGTTCTGTTTGACTAATTTGTGATTATGAAAAATTATATTTCTTGTTGAAGAAGTCATATTGTCCAGCCTTAACTTATGTAAAGACTGTACCCTTTGTGCTGAGACCAAAGCCATCAGTATTACTGTTTTATGCGTCAGTTTTTGCAGGGACAGAGCTGTTGCTGGAGACCAGTTCCTTAGCAACGTTAGGACAATACTCACATCCCATATATGAGAGTACCTGGTTCTTGGGGGATTGGTATTAAAATTTCCCCTCATAAGTTTGGTTACCAGGGGGTGAGTCCCAACAGAATGACGCTCTGATCCTCGCCACAGATATGCTGAAAGGGCACTTCTGGCGCAGTTAATGGCACTCTAACTGAGCCCCTCATCATAATGGAGGCCTGCCAGGAATTCCAGAACAGACGTTATGTTCATCGTGCTGTAAGTGATGTTGTTTTTGAAACAATACATCTCCCATTTCCTGATGTATACCAGATATTGTTTTTTGGTGGACTGCCTGTTGTCCACTGAGATAATGTTCAATGTTCGGTCCGTCAGTCCCAGTTCCAGTAGAGGTTTCTTTAGACTGTACAAATTAATAAATTTGTCGTATTATGACATGGATGGCTATCTCCCGTTACGGGATGAACCAACAAATCTGGTCGTTTCAGGACGGTGATACATGGTTCAAAGACCATGTCGAGAATCACAGGGAACCATGGTTGAGTAGGCAAATCGGGCACTACCAAAATACCAGACGCCGAGTCTTGTTGTATTTTGCGTAGTACCCGGCTGATGAGGCAGAAAGGAGGGAATGCATAGAAAAAACAATTTCCCCCAATGCAGCGAAAAAGCATCTATCGCTGATGCCCCAGGGTCTGGTTCCCAAGAAACATAGTTTGGTAACTGGTGATTGAGTCTAGATGCAAATAGATCGATATCTGGTGTTCCGTACCGTGCTACAATATCAGCAAATACTTTTTGATCCAACATCCATTCGATGTTTTCATTGAATTTGCGTGACCTGGTGTCTGCCACTGAATTGAGGTTACCTGGTAGGTAAGTAGTTGATATCCAAATATTTTTCTGAATACACCATTGCCAAATTGTATTAGCCAGATTGTCACATGATGTCGATTTGATTCCACCCATATGGTTAATATATGCCACCACGGTGGTATTGTCAATCTGTAGTCTAACATGCTGGTGATATATTCCAGAACATTATGATTTTAAGCCATAGAACGCACCCAACATTTCCAGGTAGTTTATGCCAAGTGTCTGAAGTAATGATGCCCCCTGTGCATTCCATCTACCTCCACAGCTAGAGATGGAGTTGGTAGCACCCCAACCAAGCGCACTGGCATCAGTTTGTAACACCACTGAGGGGTTGCTGACAATGATAGGGCTGGAACAATGCCGACTGTTATCCCTCCTCCATTTTAATTCCATAATTGCTTTGATTGGTAGCTTCATTGGTCTGTCAAAATGACCAGCATTAATTTTGAGTGCTTGTATTTTTGCCCTTTGTAAATTTTGGTAATACAAAGGTCCAAATTGTGCGGCTGGAAAAGCAGCCATTATTTTGCCAATTACCCTTGCTACCAATCTAATAGATGGTTCACTGATGTCAATGAGGTTGTTGCAGGCCTCAGTTAAGACTGTAGCCTTGTCCTTTGGTAAAGTCACCGACATGTGAACTGAGTCAATTGTGAACCCCAAATAATCCATTATGGTGGAAGGCGTTAGTTTAGATTTAACTGGATGGATGATAAACCCCAGTTTCTCAAACAATTATTTGGTGGCTGATACAGCTAGTTTAGCTAATTCCAAAGGTTTGCCCACAATTAATATATCATCCAGGTAGGCCATGACTATATATTTTTGTTTCCGAAGAAACGCTAGGGCTGGTTTCAAAATTTTTGTAAACAGCCTGGGGGCTGATGTTAATCTATTGGGTAGAGCTCTATACTGCCAGTGGTGCCCCATCCAGTTGAATTTTAAATAACGTCTGTGATCAGTCCGTATAGGCACTGAATAGTAAGCATATTTTAGGTCGATGCTAGCCATGAAGTAGCCTGTGGAAATCAATTGTTTGGCAGTAACAAAGGTTTCCATTTTGAAATGAATATACTGCACAAATGTATTCAATTTGATCAAATCTATGATGATGCGACAACCACCATCTTTTTTGTTTTTGGTAAAGATATTAGACACAAATTCCAGAGAATCGTTTTGGGTTTTTTCAATAACCCCCTTAGCACAAATTCAATGGTATATCCCTGGATACTGTTTAGAATATAAATGTCTGTTGTTAATGCACTCCATGCCTCCCAAAAGAAGTGTAATCTCCCACCGATATGTGTATTATCTACACTTCCTATAATTTGTAAGGGACCAGACCCACCTATCTCCATGGTTACCAGTGGAAAGTTTACTTCTTCCTGTGTAGTCTTCGAGGAGGTTGAGGCACCGGTGTCTGGGTTTGGGTTGGGGGTTTGCGCATTTTCCACGAAGGCCGGTCTGGGCCATGGCCTAAAAAAGACCGCTGTCCTGTATGTACGGCCTTTGAGCTTTCACCAGCTTCTGATTGTCTTGCTCTGCTGGTGGGTGCGTAAGGGTGCTGTCTTTGAGTGTAGGAGGTCCTTCCTGTTGTCGCCTTTATGAGCCCCAGGGTTTTTGCCTCCTCATCAAGCTCCTTAACCTGTTTGGACAGGTTTCCCTCAAATAATAATATTGGTGGCTTTGTGTCTCCAGGTTTGCACAGGCCTGCAAACTTTTTCATCCATTGTGCGAGCGAATGCTGCGATCCCTGCTGTTAGTAATTTTAGTACTTTCTGGAGTTTTACATCCAGCAGTACACTCCTGCTCCGACGTGTTTCCAAATACAATTGTTCACCACTGGAACATTCAGGGATACACAATTTCCTGGTGCCAAATATTTGGCAGTGGTGTCCATCACAGCCTGTTCCTGTAGTCGCTTGAATGATAGGAAATCAATGCTGGATGCTGGTTTTTGTTCTAGATTTTTTCCAGTCTGATCTGGCTGTATGTATTTGGACACCATGTCCAGTAGGTTTTCTCCTTCCTGCACCCCCTGCACACTTGTTGTTTGTTCAGCAAACCCCTCTTCAGGGTCAGACCAGAATTGACCACCAGTACTCCCCTCTGTCGAGGGAGATGCACTGTGCAGCCCTACGTAAGGTGCTGGGGACAAAATTGAGCCAAAATAGAAGATCAACCATGATGTTATTGCATGTTATTTGGTGTCGTTGAAGGCCAAAGTCAGCTTGGCTTTGTGAAGGGGAGGTCTTGCTTAAAAAATTTGCTGGAATTCTTTGAAGAATTAAATAGCAGGACAGACAAAGGAGAGTCAGTAGATGTTTACTTAGATTTACAGAAAGCCTTTGATAAGGTGCCACATGTTATGCTGCTAAGGAAAATGAGAGTCCACAGTATCAAAGGGCAATTACTAACATGGATAGCAGGTTGGCTGAATGGCAGTAAACAAAGAGAGGCAATTAAGGGGGCTTTGTCTGCCAATGACTAGTTGAGTTCCGCAGGGCTTGGTGTTGAGGACGCTACTCTTCACGTAGTATATGAATGATTTGGATGAGGGGATTGAAGGCTTTGTGGCAATGTTTGCGGATGATACGAAAATAGATGGGGGGCAGATAGCGTGGAGAAAACGGGGGCACAGCAGAAGGACTTGGACAGGTTTTAAGAGTGGGCAGAGAAGTGGCAGATGGAATATAATGTAGCAAAGTGTGGAGTCATGCATTTTGGTAGTAGGAATAAAGGCGTAGACTATTTTCTAGATGGGGTGAGAATCCAGAAATCGGAGGTGCAAAGGGACTTGGGAGTTCTGGTGCAGGATTCCCAAAAAGTTAATTTGCAATCACTAGTTGGGTTGAATCAGAAGTAAAAGAGCGGGGCCAAAGACCCAAGTTTGGGTCATTTACAAATTAACCCGAAAGTGGTTGATTAGGTAACAGATAAAGAAGGTTGTCACGCCAAGGATACAGGAAGAGTGAAGATGGGGAGCTGTGAGAAAGGGGAATAAACATGGAGTGCAAGAAACCCCGGTGGCTGTGCCTAATGAAAACAGGTACACCCTCTTGGGAGCTGTCGGGGGAGACGACGCATCCAGTCCGAACGCCGGGCAGGTCGGTGGCTCCAATCCTAGCGATGAGACTCGACCGGTGAGACCGACGTCGGCAGAGCAATAGTGGTGGGTGACTCCATTGTCCAAGATGCAGACAGGAGATTCTGTGGTGGATGGCGAGACTCGAGGATGGTCTGTTGCCTCGCAGGTGCCAGGGTTCAAGATGTCACTGACCGACTTCGGAAAATCCTAGAGAGGTAAGGTGAACAGACAGAAGTAGTTGTGCACGTCGTCACAAACGATGTCGGGAAGGAGGTTCTGCAACGTGGGTTTAGAGAGTTAGGAAGAAGACTGAAAAGCAGGACTTCTAGGGTGGTTATCTCTGGATTGCTTCCTGTACCTCGTGCTGGTGAGGGCAGGAACAGGGCGATAGGGGGTCTGAATGTGTGGCTGGGAGCAGGGAGCAGGGATTTAGATTTATAGACCACTAGGATCTCTTCTTGGGTAGGGGTGACCTGTACAAATGGGATGGGTTACACCTTAACTGGAGGGGGACCAACATTCTGGCAGGCAGGTTTGCTAGTGCTACACGTTTGGGTTTAAACTAAATAGCGGGAAGAGGGGTTGACAAATTGGGAGTATAAAGATGGAATTAAAGGAGTACAGGAAAAGTTACAAAAGACTCCCAATTAATGGGAAGGAAAGTTCGAGAGGGGATAAGAGTGTAAGGTCAGGGCCAATAGTGACCAGTGTGAGAGGGGAGGCGAATACCTAAGTTAAAGTGTTGTATATGAATGCGTGAAGTATAAGGAATAAAGTGGATGAGCATGAGGCTGTTAGAAATTGGCAAGTATGATGTTGTGAGAATTGCAGAGACATGGCTGCAAGAGGACCAGGGCTGGGAACTGAATATTCAGGGGTAAATGTCCTATCGAAAAGACAGACAGGTGGGCAGAGGGGGTGGGGTAGCTCTGTTGGTAAGGAATTAAATTCAATCCCTTGCGAGGGGTGATGTAGAATCAGGAGATGGATGGATAGAACTGAGGAATTGTAAGGGTAAAAATAACATAATGGGAGTTATCTACAACCCTCAAACCTGGATATAGGATGCAAGTTGCCTGGATATAGGGTGCAAGTTGAATCAAGAGTTAAAATTAGCATTTTCAAAGGTAATGGTTTGGTCTGTTGGTGGTTATGGGAGATTTCAACATGCAGATAGACTGGGAATATCAGGTTGGTACTGGACCCCATGAAAGGGAGTTTATGGAGTGCCTCCGTGATGGATTCTTAGAGCAGCTTGTATTGCAGCCCACCAGGGAGAAGGCAATTCTGGATTTTGTCTTGTGTAATAAACCGGATTTGATAAGGGAACTCAAGGTAAAGGAGCCCATTAGGAGGTAGTGACCATAATATGATATTTTAATCTACAATTTGAGAGGGAGAAGGGAAAATCGGAAGTGTCAGTATGTTAGTATTTGAGCAAAGGGGACTATGGAGCCATGAGGGAGGAGCTGGCCAAAGATGACTGGAAAGAGACCCTAGCAGGGATGACAGTGGAACAACAATAGAAGATATTTCTGGGAATAATACAGAAGGTGCAGGATCATTTCATTCCAAAGAGGAAGAAAGATTCTAAGGGGAGTAGGAGGTGACCATGGCTGACAGGGGAAGTGAACGACAGTATAAAAATAAAAGAGAAGTATAACATAGCAAAGATGAGCAGGAAGCCAGAGGATTGGGAAACTTTTAAAGAGCAACAGAAGATAACTAAAAAGGCAATACGGGGAAAAAGATGAGGTACGAAGGTAAGCTAGCGAAGAATATATAGGAGGATAGTAAAAGCTTCTTTAGGTATGTGAAGAGGAAAAAAATAGTTAAGACAAACGTGGGTCCTTTGAAGACAGAAACAGGTGAATTTATTAACAAGGAAATGTCAAATGAGTTGAACAGGTACTTTGGATCTGTCTTCACCAAGGAAGACACAAACAATCTCTCAGATGTACTAGTGGCCAGAGGACCTCGGGTGAAGGAAATTCACAAGGCAGGAAATGGTGTTGGGTAGACTGATGGGACTGAAGGCTGATAAATCCACTGGTCTGATGGTCTGCATCCCAGGGTACTTAAGGAAGTAGCTCTAGAAATTGTGGACGCATTGGTGATCATTTTCCAATGTTCTATAGATTCAGGATCAGTTCCTGTGGATTGGAGAGTAGTTAATGTTATCCCACTTCTTAAGCAAGTGCAGGGAGAGAGAAAACAGGGAATTATAGACCAGTTAGACTCGCATGTGTGGTGAGGAAGATGCTGGAGTAAATTATAAAAGATGAAAAAGTGGCACATTTGGATAGCAGTAACAGGATCGGTCCAAGTCAGCATGGATTTACAAAGGGGAAATCATGCTTGGAATTTCTTCTGGAATTTTTTGGGGATGTAACTAGGAAAATGGACAAGGGAGAGCCAGTGGATGTAGTGTATCTGGACTTTCAGAAAGCCTTTGATAAGATCCCACATAGGAGATTAGTGGGCAAAATTAGAGCACATGGTATTGGCGATAATGAGGATGCAGGGTGACTTGGACAGGTTGGGTGAGTGGGAAGACGCATGGCAGATGCAGTTTAATGTGGATAAATGTGAGGTTATCCAGTTTGGTGGCAAGAACAGGAAGGCAGATTATTATCTGAATGGTGTTATGTTAGGAAAAGGGGAAGCACAACGAGATTTGGGTGTCCTTGATCATCAGTCACTGAAAGTAAGCATGCAGGTACAGCAGGCAGGGCTGGATTTAGATGAAGAGAGGCCCTAAGCTATTTCACTTGTGAGACACCCCCCACCAATCCCCCACCCCCACAACTAGAGGACCATGCCTACCCGACAGTGACAGTGTGACACTTTTAGATCCTACTGTATGTTGTCATTAAACAGTTGGTTTTTAAATACATATTGGATTCACCACAGAGCAGGCGGTGCCTTACCTGGATTGCCGTTTGAAGCTCTGGAGTGTTGGGTTGCTGCTTCAACATCATGAAACTGAGGTTTGCGGCGCTCCCAGCCTTGGGCCGCGCTGTTTTTAATATCGCAGAGCCCTGGGAACCCATTGCCGAAGGGCTCCAGCGCGAATCTCCGCCCAGCTCAGCCTGTGGACTTCAGGAGCCGCGGTCTCCGGTAGGAAGTTGGCCGATTCGGAAGTCCAAGCCGTTGAGAATGTTCTCCCATTCAGACATTGGATGGTGACCCCCAAATGTCATTGTACCAATGGCCATGAGGGGGGGGGGGGGGGGGGTCCAGAGGAGGGGGTCCGTTGGAGGCGGGAAAAGGGATCATCAATGGGGGCGAGGACTCCTTCCCATGGAAGAACGGTGTGAGGTGGAGGCGACGGAAGAAGAGCTCCAAATCACGGCGGGCTCGGAACTCATTGAAGTGGGGACGGAGGGGGACAAAGGTGAGACCTCTGCTGAGGTCAGACCATTCGGTATCAGAGAGGGGGAGGTCAGGCAGGATGGTGAACACACGGCAGGGATGGGGGTTGGGGCCGGAGGAAGGCAGGTGAGTGGACTGAGGTTGAGTCGATGTCTGGTGGAGGGGTGATGGGTGGTCAAGGGGGGGGGGGGGGGGTATGAGGACTGTAGTGGGGGTGGGGATGAGCTGGGGTCAATGGTTTCAGGGGAATGGGGAAGACCCAGTGGAACAGCCACTGAGGTTACCACAGTTGAGGGGGGGGGGGATAGCACTAGGATCCAGCGCAGTCAAACCCAGGGGAGTTGAAGTCTGCAGCGTGGAAGCTTCAGGCCCAGTGCTGAGTTCAGGATTCAGGTACGGCGATGGCTGCGGGCTGCTGGGAGGGCAGTGGAGTGGCGAGGGTCAGCGGGCAAAGAGTAGGAGGCCCCGGTGGGCGGATGGTCGGTGGGACAGCAAGGTTCGACAGGTCCGGTGAGGTGAGTAGGCCCCCCCTAGATCTCAAGGCCCTAAGCTTGTCTAGCTTATATGTAAATCCGGCCCTGCAGGCAGTGAAGAAAGCTAATAGCATGTTGGCCTTCATAACAAGAGGAGTTGAGTATAGGAGCAAAGAGTACATTTGTACAGGGCCCTAGTGAGACCACACCTGGAGTATTGTGTGCAGTTTTGGTCTCCAAATTTGAGGAGGGACATTCTTGCTATTGAGAGAATGCAGCGTAGGTTCACAAGGTTCACAAGGATGGCGGGACTGTCATATATTGAAAGAATGGAGCGACTGGGCTTGCATACACTGGAATTTAGAAGGCTGAGAGGGGATCTTATTGAAACATTTAAGATTATTAAGGGATTGGACACGCTGGAGGCAGGAAACATATTCCCGATGTTGGGGGAGTCCAGAACCAGGGTCCACAGTTTAAGAATAAGGTGTAGGTTATTGAGAACGGAGATGAGGAAAAACTTTTTCACCATTTCTGTTGTGAATCTGTGGAATTCTCTGCCTCAGAAGGCAGTGGAGGCCAATTCTCTGGATGCTTTTTGGAGAGAGTTAGATAGAGCTCTTAAAGATAGCGGAGTCAAGGGGTATGGGGAGAATGCAGGAACGTGGTACTGATTGTGGATGATCACAGTGAAAGGCGGTATGGGCTCAAAGGGCTGAATGGCCTACTCCTGCATCTATTGTCTATTGTAAAGAAAGCAAACTCAATGCTAGCATTTATTTCAACAGGGATGTCATGTTGAGGCTCTATAAGGCATTGGTGAGGCTGCATTTAGAATATTGCGAGCAATTTTGGGCATCATATCTGAGGAAGGATGTGCTGGCTCTGGAGAGGGTCCAGAGGAGGTTTACAAGAATGATCCCAGGAATTAGTAAATTAACCTATGAGCTTTTGTCAGCACTGTGCCTGTACTCGCAGGAGTTTTGAAGAATGAGGGGGGGTGTAATTGAAACATACAGAATAGTGAAAGGCTTGGATAGAGTGGAGTTGGAGAGGATGTTTCCACCCGTGGGAGAGTCTAGGACTAGAGGTCATAGCCTCAGAATTAAAGGACGCTATTTTAGGAAGGAGATGAGGGTGGTGAATCTGTGGAATTCTTTGCCACAGAAGGCTGTGGAGGCCAAGTCAGTGGATATATTTAAGGCAGAGATAGATAGATTCTTCATTAGTACATTGTCAGAGGTTATGGTGAGAAGGCAGGGGAGGTTAGGAGGGAGAGATATGTAGATCAGCCATGATTGAATGGTGGAGTAGACTTGATGGGCCGAATGGCCTAATTCTACTCTTATTCCTTATGAATATTGGGGCAATTTTGAGATGCCAAGGAGACTACTATTTCTTGTTAAGAAGTTTGTACAAACCATCGAACAATATCTATTTAATGTGATAATTCTGAGGTAACTTGGGAATTAACATTTTTAAATCATTGCACTGTCAGTATCCTGTACTTTTAAGAATGGCAGCAAGGAAAAGCTTGGGAACTACAGACCAATTAGGCTGATGTCTGTGGTAGGTAGGTTACTGGAGAGTAATCTGAGGGATAACATATAGTATATGCATTTGGATAGAAAGGGGCGGTCTAGGGATCGTCAGCATGGTTTTATATGCGGGAGGTCATATATCATTAATCTGATTGAGTATTTTGAAGAAGTAACTAAAAAGGTTGATCAGGGCACAGCCATAACGTTGTTTATATGGACTAGTTCCGTGAAATATCTTCATCGATAGATAGGGTGGTCAAGATGGCTTTTGGCACATTGGCCACATTGACAGAACATTGAGTATAGAAGTCCGGATGTTACGCTACCGTTGTACAAGACATTGGTTAGGCCACATTTGGAGTATTGTGTTCAGTTTTGGTCACCGTGTTATAGAAACATGTTGCTAATCTGGAAAAGATGCAGAGGAGATTTATGAGGATGTTGCCAGGACTTGAGGGCCTAAGCTGTAGTGAGAGGTTGAAAAGGCTAGGACTTTATTCCTTGGAGTGCAGGAGGATAAGGGGTGAATTTATAGAGGTGTATAAGATCACGAGAGGGATAGATAGGTAAATGCACAGTTAAAACCCATAAAACCTAGGGTTAGGGTGAGAGGGGAAAGATTTAATAGGAACCTGAGGGGCAACTTTTTCACACAAAGGATGGTGGGTATATGAAGAGCTGCCAGAGGAGGCATTTGAGAGGTACTATTCCAACATTTGAAAGACATTTGCAGATGTACATGGATAGGGAAGGTTTAGACGGATGTGCGCCAAACACAGGCAGGTACAACCAGTTGGGTCGAAGGGCCTGTTTCCGTGCTGTACGGCCCAATTACTCCGTCCATCCACATATCAAATGTGTGTAATAAAATGGCTTTGCAACTTTTCAAAAGTAAATTGTGGGTGCTTACTTGGTTCTTTCAGAACAGGATTGGTTTTAATATTCAGGGTTCATACAGCTGTTTTTTATTAGTACATTAGTTTTTGTATTCCGAAACACTTGTTTTATATATAGCCTTGAAATATCAAAAATTGTAGTTAACTTTTGGAATTGGTAGTAATAATCCTAACATATGTAGGTGACCTAGATAAAATATTTTTTAAAGTTCTTAATTGAAGATATATTAAAGATTCTGTAGTCTGTAATATATATGCACAATATTTTTTTTTGCATTTTCCTTATTAGTGATCTTGCTGAAGAAACAATTAATATAACTTGTGTTGTAACGCCTGCGGCCTGATCAAGGTCTGGAAAAGGGATTTTTTTTTTCAAGTTGAGCTCCCAGCATTTTGCCTCATTGCGCCAGATACCGAGATGCGTGGGCGAGAACAAATTGGATCTCAACCTACTCCAACCACATAAACCAAGCATGACAATCTTCAGGAGCGGATTGAGAATGATTTAATAGGAATGCTGCGTAGCACGGAGCAGATTCTTCCCCTCCTTTCTCACTCATTCTCCCTGCTGCTGTTGTTGTTGTTACAGACGAACTTTAAATAGCTCTGAAGCTGCATTCGAGCAAATCGACAGAGGCTGTGGCTTACTGCAGGATTGGCACACGCTGACGGCGCTCTTCATTGGTCTGCGGCGATAGGGGCTGTGTTAACACTAGGGGGAAAGAAGGGCTGCTGCGGGGATGTGTGTACGAGAAGACCCGCCGTTATCTGGCCGAGACTTGCACTGGTGTCCTTCATCGCCTACCCCGAACCTCGCCAACGGCTTTGCATTCGGGGAGGGGGCAAGAAAGTAGCAGGGGAGGGAGGGAGAGAGACAAACACAAAAGGGAAAAACACACACTGAAAACAAAGCACCGAAAGGGCTTCAAAATGAATTGCAAAATACCGATAGATACAAAGAGGAGCAAAAAAATAACAAAGCACAAAGAGGGCAAAAATTGAAATAAAAAATAAAGTGAGGAGCAGGAGAAAAATATAAAGAAAAACTAAGTGGAAGTGGTTTACGGAGATAATGGAGACAGGGGAATGAGAAAGATGGATTTTAAAGACTGTAGGGAGGGAGGGGGCGGACTGGAGAGAAAAATTAGACCCAGTGGGACATAATTTGGACCCCCGCCCCTCACAACGTACACAGACGCGCCAAGTGCAGGGGATGTAAACACGGACAGGGAGAGGTCTAAGCATGGACCGCCCATTCTCCTGGCACCGAGTCAAACTCGCAGCCAAGTGCAGGATTCCAACATAAGGGGGGAGAGCAAGGGGTTGGGCTGCTGGGAGGGAGTGAGTTTGTGGATTTAGCAAGGGCAAACTGCCTGACTTTGACTTTGCCGCTTTTTTTTTTGAAAAAAAGGCCGAGCGATCGCTTCCGGTTTGCAAAGGCCACTTTAAGAGAAACAAGGGGAGAGGGGGAAAAAAAGCCTTTTGGCAGTTTTGCAGAAGCTCAAATGAACTTGAGGAGAAATGTGACGCTTTAAACCGTTGTAGGCATACTGCAAATTCAATATACTTTATTGCAACATTGTACAATGGTACGTTACAAATATATATATATATATATAATTCGTCTTTATTTTTCCTTGCTATTATTTGCTCAGGTTGCGTATTGGCCGCCGAGCTCCAAAGCTCTGAAAATGCTGCTTTCACTTTGTAATTATTTTTTGCAATACTATTGGATTGTTTTTGTCTGCAATCGCCAGCTTTCACGATGTAGGTCAGGCCGCTATCAGATTTGTTTTTTTTTTGTAATGCCAGTGATGAATCAGTAGTGGTTGCATCCAAAAAACGCTGAGCTTGGCAGATTTCCCTACTTTGAGTTCTCTCTCCTCCCCCCCTCCCCCCCGCCCTCTCTTCCTCTGGTTCGGCGACAGCTCCAAGAACATTTGAGATTGATGGTCGCGTTATGTTGGCTGAAATCAGACACTGCAGTCTGATCTTTTCATTCACTGACTTACCCCTCTTAGGTTTTGGTTTCTTGTATTTTTAATTGCATTGTCTACGGGTCATTCTGATTTTTCTCTCCTCCTCTGTTTATATATATCTATATATATATTTATAAATATCCTCCACGTCCTCTTGCGTGCACCGGCCGATTGCCTTTATTAATAGTGTTTGATTTGCGACGGGGGAGGGCAGGGTTGGGTGTTTGTCACCACATGCCGATGTGGCGTGATCGGAATGCTCAGGGCTTCGAGTTCAACGCAACTTTCTCCCGGCTGCCATTGAACTTGAGACCCAGACCAGGAACTTCTGAGTCTGTAGCGCACCGGCCGGCAGGGGCAAGGCAGCGGGGAGAACGAGGAGAGGGCGAAGTCCGCTCGCTCGACTCCTGCTGAGCGAAGCTAGAAGTGCGAACCAAATGCACCCTGCAACTTCGCGCACAGCCCGTAACTTTTCCCCCCTCCCTTTAAGTAGGGCGAAACAGCAATGGCAGCGGGAAGGGAGCAAAAGCGCGTGTCTGAGCTGCATTAACGTCAGTCGTGTATTTTGCAGTCGTGTATATGCTAAAGTTTAACTTCATTTTCCTCACACTCACTGTCGATCCCGAACACAACATCCTTTCACCTTATTAACTAGAGGAAGGGACATTTGAGAAGGTTTACAAACTGGCGGAGATTTTGCTGCAGATTTCTTCCTACTGCATAATTTAAAAATGCGGTGCCGTAGAGCGCACAAAATCCAAAGCTGCGGAGGATTCAGTGAACTATTGGTCGCAATGTTATTAATACTGTCATTGGCACAAAATTTAAACCACTGTCATCTCACCCCAAGTAACACTGCTACAGAGATAATTTGAACAGGTGCATTTTTTTTTCTTGGAGAAAGAATAAATTACCTTATGGATTTTCTTTGTTAATAATTAAACTCGTCTTAGGTAAAAGTGCAACGGGCCAGATTCTCAATGGAAATTCCACAGTATATTTCAGTGATTACTTAACTAAGTTGAAAGGAGGTTGGAATCCGGTTTGTGTGCAGAATTATGTAAGGATCGAATATAGCTTCAATAACTTTTTTTAATGTAGACTTCCCATGAAGTAGTTAGTAATGAAACACGTTGCAATAATTCAAAAGGGCGCCAAATGCTAAAAGGAAAACAATTTACCTGCACCTTTCCAAGTTACACTTGGACTACTTTAGAAAACTGAGGCTTTCAAGTGTTATAACAGATGTTTTCAAATCTGAAAGTAACTCTTATTTGAGGATAACATTTAACGCAGGTCCAAATTTAATTTAATTCCACCCAGCTTTGCGTTTGCGCTTCGAGGCTGTTGCTTCACAGTTCAAAGTGAACAAAAAGACTACAGATTTCAAGCTTGAATATGGGGGACATTAAAATATGAGGGAACGCAACTAGCTCGACAGAACTGTAAAAAAAACCCGATATCGTCAATCAGATATGTTGGAGGTAGAAGACAGTAAAAAATATATATAAATTGCATTCCATGCAATCACAAGCTGTGAAATGCACTTCTACAACGCTATACATCAGATAAATCATTGAAATCATTCTGATTCAATTCGCACTATGACCACAATAATTATTTAACTGCAAATACAGAATTCAATGCAGGTAGAAAAAAAGTACAAGGTTATTGATGGACAGTAGGTGTAAAATATGAATCCGTGCGAACAAACTGTTAAAGACGGCGCGATAACCACAAAACCGACAGTTCTTTGGGATTCATTCTACTTAGTAAACTATAATTATCCCTAACCTGTTGGCATATTATATTGTTGATTCTCTGAAGGACACCCAATACATATTAAAACAATAACAAGTGCAAAATATAAAACCATGTTTAGATGGTGCCCAAGTTTTGAGGGGCGCATACATTTTGCAAACTGTATGTCGGGCGAGATAGGTTGGATGGAAAGGCGTATATTCTGGCCATTTCGACTGTTTTTTTTTAGAAAAAGTGTATCTTTGTGAATGGTACCTTAGGGGATGCTATCTGCTGGAAGTAGTTTTTTAAGTTTTAAGGTTTCACGATCTGGGCATTTTCCATTTCGTTGTCCAGGGCACGGTAGTTGCCAAATTATACCGCTTGTAAAATGATACTATACCGCGGCAGCTTTTGACAGAATCGGAGTTTAAAAAAAAGTTGTAAGCAGTCTCTTTTGTCTTAATAGGGGAGAAGATCAGGGGTTGGTGGATAGGAATGCGTGCATGTACCGTCTGACCGGGGGGGGGGGGGGGGGGGGGGGGGGGGGGGGGGGGGGAGGCGGGCGACGGGAGAAGGTTGAGTTTATATAATAAATAAAAGAAATCAGTGAGCTCGGCAGAGAGGACCTGAGGGTGCAGTCGGTCTAGATCCACTGTGCGGGAGCGGAGAGGCGCGATCACCACTTACTTGTACCTGGTCAACAACCCCCCTCCTCCCCAACGCATTCCTCCCCTCCCACACACACACAACACAACAGTCCCTGTGCCACTGGTGGGATACGGCCTCCGATCCGCCAGCTCACGTTTTACTGCGTTGAATCGAAAGTTTCGCCTTGCAATTTCTGCCGTTGCCTGCCCTTGGACTTGACTGGTGTGCACTGGCAGACACCGCTCGCTGCACCCATCCTCTGGCTACAGACACATCCAGGATATCCCACTGGAAAATTCACTGGGAAACTTGCCATCGGATCATTAGGCGCGAATACCGGCAGACTTTGCGACTTCTCCACATCAGAGACTTTTTTTTTGATTCGACAACTATATGAATGGATAACACGTTACTCCGAACCTCCGCTCCCTAAGATCTGCCGGAGTTACGCGAGGATTTTTGCCTTTCTTGTCTCTCTCTTTTTGGCACCGTGATGATGTACTCCCCGATTTGCCTCACGCAGGTAGTTGTATTTTTTAATAACGCATGTTGCTTTGGGGAGGGTGGGGTGAGAGTGAAACGGCTGTATTAGATCCTCTTGCAGTTTGCGGGGGGGTGGGGGGGCTAGAGAGAGAGAGAGAGAGAGAGAGAGTCGCGTTTGCGGATCGCGGCGAGCCTCTCTCCCTAAAGCAGTACAGTAACATTTCAGTGCAGAGACCGGCCTAATCAGAGCAAAAGCAAATGTCAGTCAAGTGAAGTTTAGGTGCAAATCTGGCAGCCAATGGATATCAAAGAGCCACTTTCCAAAATCGCCAGTCTTAAGGAAAGAAATGCCTGGCCGGTGCAGCGAGATAGGAACATAACGCGGCACCTTGACACCGTCCACTATAATTGGAAACACACTCCTTAGCCACCTGCGAGCGAAAGTCCTTTTGCTGGCTTTAAAAAATATATTTTGTTTAATAAAAACATTTTTGTTTTAAAAACACAGACTCCACCCGTAGTTATATTTCATTCTCACTCTCCTCGCTGAAGTTTTGAGACTGTTTCTGAAACATTTCGTAACAGAATTACTACCGGTACTTATACTGTGACCGGGCATAAGATTAGTCTGACATAGCCGTGTGCAATTTTGTGGCCCCTATATACATTTCGATAGATAAATTCCAAACGTGTCGTGATATATTTAATGGCCCATAAAGGTAATCGGACAAGGTGCTTGCCACAATTAATTTATATATCTTTTTGGACTTCTATAAGTCAAGTAATACTTTGGTCAGCCAGGTTCCACCAGTACATTCATTAAATATGTATCCAATGCAATCTGGCACGGGTTTCGCACTTTGTTCATTGTTTGGCAAATTTATATTTAACTATATTGAAAAAAAAATCGACATGTGGGTTAATTTTTATACATTACATTTCTTAAAGGGGAGGGGTTGAATATATAATATTAGCTTTAAAACATTTTTTTTTGTGTGGAAATGGCCCGACTCGGTTTCAGGAGAAAAAAGAGGCTCATTCAAGATGGGAAGAGCATGTATTTTGAGGGGGAAAGGTTGTGCATTGACAGCATGGTAAATGTTCAAGGAAAATATAAACCAGGTAAAATATGTAAACCACCCCAACCTCTCCAACAATTGAAGAAGTTGCACTAAAGATGATGGACAATATCTTTTGAATTTTCAGTTTACTTTGTTGTTTCCCTTATTCGCTGGAATTTAACTTATTATATTTACCTCTTTTAAGTCTGCAGTCAAATATTTTGCTATACAAAGTACAAAGAACAAGCAAGATCTGCAACATAACTCACCACATACTTGAATTGTAACCAAATTTTCAAGTAGCTGATATAAACATTAACATCATATTGACAAAACATGTTTTCATTGACAATTGTAAAGGTATCTATCCCTCAATAAAGTTATTTTTTTCTTTTCAAGATAGTGCTGGGTAAGAACAATACAATTAATTTTACAAAAGGTATGCTAAATTAATACAAAGCATACCTAGCACAAAGAAACAGAAGGCAAAGCTACATAAGTGTTTAAGAATGACTTTTCTTTGCTACGCATTGTCGGCTATTTTTACAGATTTTTTTTGTGTTGGTAAAATGAGCGGTAAACTGAATAAATGAACCAAATCAATTTGGCAAAATTATTGTGTAATGCATTTATTGTTTGAACCAAATTTTCTTTGTAGGTTTCTAGATATTAAATATTTTTCATGAACTTTATAGTAGTTGTTAAGCTCATAATTCCCACAATAACTACAATCTTTTCTTTACATGCTTCCAAACTCAGATGCATACTTTTGACATTAATCACTGATCAGTAAAGTGAACATTTTTTTTTTCAACTGAATTGGCAGAAGGGACCATGCATTAACTATGAATTGAGCATGAAGATGGAAAAATGATGTGGTTTTCATAATTGGGAACAGTTGCATTGTTGTTTTGCTAACACTTTTGTGTTTCCTTCTTTCTGTTTAGTTTGGCGTGCTGAAAAGATTTACTGAGATAGCTTTGTTTTCCGTAAAATGCCATAGCTCAAAATTGCGGTTCAGAAATTTGAGGGATAAAATGTGCCAGATAACATTGCGCAGAGCATTCATCGAAATACATAGAAAGTGATGAATTTAAGAATTATATTAGTCAATTTTACAATATTTTGAGACAATGAAAGCTTTGTTCATATGCAGTTCACGAAACTCATTGTTTGTAGTCAAAAGCAAGCAGCACTTACAAATTTAGTAACGTGATTTTGTAGATGAAGTACATTGCATTCACAATTTTTTTTTACATTTATACTGTAACACAAAGCCGTCTTCCATTGTTATATACCGGAATTAAGCAATTGGTAATAATTGATGAACCAGTTATTTATCTAAAATGATTACAGCTTACCGTATATAATTTTGTCCTAAAATGCCACAATTTAATAATATCTTTTCAATTTTTGCAAAAATGTGCTAATTTTGGGCAATAACGAATAGGATTGCGGGTAATTAACATTATATTATTTATTATTGAGGTAATATTTGTTTTAGGTAAAGTGATGGCATGAGGGCTTGAAGAACTGTACAAGAATGGTACAATTAGTTAAAATATAAATATTAAGTTAGCCTTGAAGCTTGTGAGCTTCAAAGTTTCATTTCATCTCGTGCGTAACCGGAGTGTGTTTTATACAGTGCTCTGTGAATTGTCTAGCGATATACTAACAGATCAAGTTAAGGTTTAGCCTCAGCCGTTCTGCAAATTCTAAACCTTATTCATTCAACTGAATGAATACTTAAACATTTTTCTTAAAATATGTTGACAAAAAATTGCAACATTTTAATTTAACTACAATTGAAAACTACAAAAGCATCAAACTGGCTGGAGACAAATATTTTACACTAGCCATGACTTTAGCAAAGACAAAAATATTTTTGCACGGACTAAGGTTTCTTTTCCAAAGAGTCCGAATGTCTTAAAATATAAGCACAATTTTAGATTGAGGGTACAAACCTACAAAGGAAAACAGAAATGCAAATATTTTTATATAAATTGAACAATGAAAATGTAAAAAAATTACAAATATATAAATGTTTCTTTTTTGCTCTTGTCTCCAACAGTAAGTAGTAATCGTTGAAGATCATTTAAAAAAAAAAAGTAAAAGTAGTGCGTGGATTTAGCTTAAGATGATCAGTTTATAGTTTATGTATATTTCCGTCCAGCCATGGCATACAACCAAATAAAATAACTTGAGTTCAGCTTCGTTGACTTGACTTTGGCTGTCTAAAGAGAAATGCCATCATCACTTGAAATAAAAAAGTAAGACTGTCTTGGCTTAAAAAAGAAAGCCGTACCATTTCAAAATTTGTCAAATTGGATGGAAGAAAAGGCAGAAAATATATTTGCTTATTTTTCTTTCGACGGCAATAGTTCTTGGAGTCAAATGTTGTGCGCATTGTTTCAAGTTGATTTTAAATTTTGTTTGGGACAATTAGAATGCAGAAAATACATATTTTTACCGGGAGGAATGCCAATGTATAATTTTGAAGTGGTTAATCATTTTGTTTGTTAGCAAGAAGGATGAAAAGAAGTTAGGTAGCATTGGTTTGTTTTAACCACGTTCCGGTTCCTTTTAGCGCACTATGTGGATCATGATGGCGCATTGTATATAAAAAAAGTACATACATTTCCCATGTGCATTGCTTTATTCGGGAAATTAATAAATTACTTCTAGCATGCTAAAATAATTAGACAATTTTTGTTTATAGCTTTCTTAAATAAAAAACATTTTAAAACCGTAATGTTAGCGCGGGGAAAAATTATGAACTGATTTGTAAGGCGGCAAATCAGCCTTGGAGAATGACTTGGTGTCCAAGTGAATTTTTTAAGCACTTTACATGGGGAGCAGTGTGCAGAGGTTAATTGATGTAATTCCAATTTATATTTTGGAAATATTAAACTAAAATGACAAACTGCTTTTAGAAGTACTGAGAAATACAGAAAGATTGTAAGTACATCTCCCTTTTTCATCACCTAGGATTTTTGAAACATTGTTTTAGAGTTTCTGATTGTGAAGGATTTGGGTAGCTGATCGCTGTTGGCTTGCTTGGTTCCTTAGTTGCTAAGTTTTGTGCTAAAATATTTCAAAGTTGACATAAAGGAAATTTTTCACTGGTATTGTAAATGCATTACATGTTAAAAAAATAACTTTTTATTTGCACCTGGTTCCAAATCTAAGATTCCTCTGTAAATGGATAGTTTGGAAACTGAACAATAGGAGTGAAGTTGAGGAGCAGAAGCATTTATATCCAAGGCTGTGGTTACCCAGAACAGAGCTCTTATTCATGCAGAAAGTTTGTGGCTTAACTCTTTAGTGTCTTATTATATTTTACATAACCACTAATGCGGTGATAATTTTGTTGATTCTAGTCTATTGATTAAAAAAAATAAAATTATATATAAAAATACATTTATCATTTTTGACATTCATTGCATTTATGTAGCCACCTACTTTCTTAAAAAAAAGATGGCATTCAGAATTACCCAGGATTTTTCAATCATTTTGTTAGAGCAGTGGGAACATTATCCTTCTTTGAATGAATATGATTGGGCAACTAGGAATCATAGAGTGTGATGTTGTAGTTTTATTTATTCAAATCTTAAGTAATTAAGTGAAATAAATAAATTTGCTGATGGCTGTATTATAAAGAGAACCGTTCATTAGATCTGCCAGATATAAAATGCTGTTTGAATTAAAAATTTAAACAAATTTGCTGTGACATTCCAGTCACATCATGCAAAACATAAAGAATGCCCAGTGCAGACAAGTTACCATTTTTCATTATCCCACAGCAGTTATAGTTTCAAAGTTTTGGAAGATAATTGCACGGATCGCTACAGCAAATTATCTGGTATTGCATGCTTCATCATCTAAACCTAAAATGGCCTTTCCAATAAGCGTATTTGATTTATTCGTATCACTGCAACATGTAAAACTAAAAGTAGGAAGTCTTGCAAGCATGAACAATTATGCTCATCATCATAATAATAATAATAATAATAATAATAATCTATTTGCCATTCATTTGTCCAACCTAACTTTCATGTGTGCCCTGCAAGAGTAATCCCTTTTCTCTACATCCCATCGTTGAATGAATTTGTAAAACTTTATATAAAATCCGGATTAACATTGAACCGTCAGGCTAGTTGATGGGATGTAGCTCTTGATCTAACGCAATTTTTGTTTCTCGTGCTGCTTTGCTGAGAACGTTCTCCAATGCCAGCTGCATTTAAGACTCTGTCTGGTTTAGGATTTAGCTCTTGAATCTCCACATGATAAGGAGAAGAAATATTGGTTCATTTTTTTTTACCTCTAATAAATATCCGTTTTAATGAACTTTTTGTTTATATGTCATATTGTTAATGTGACCAAAATAAAACTTGTTACAATTATTAACTTATTTTCTGTTCTTCTTTCTTGTTTCTTTTGCATAAAAGGACGAATTCCATCCATTTATCGAAGCACTTCTCCCACACGTGCGTGCAATTGCATACACCTGGTTCAATTTACAAGCCCGCAAACGCAAATATTTCAAGAAGCATGAGAAGCGTATGTCCAAGGATGAGGAAAGAGCAGTCAAAGATGAGCTGCTGAGTGAGAAGCCAGAAATCAAGCAGAAGTGGGCATCCAGGTTGCTTGCGAAACTCCGCAAGGACATAAGGCAAGAATACCGGGAGGATTTTGTGCTCACTGTTACAGGCAAGAAGCATCCTTGCTGTGTCCTGTCCAACCCTGATCAGAAAGGCAAGATGCGAAGAATCGATTGCTTGCGGCAAGCTGACAAGGTGTGGCGGCTGGATCTAGTCATGGTGATCCTGTTCAAAGGCATCCCACTGGAAAGTACTGATGGTGAACGGCTTGTCAAATCCTCACAGTGCTCCAATCCCTTGTTGTGTGTGCAACCGCATCACATAACTGTATCGGTCAAAGAGCTCGATCTGTTTTTGGCATACTATGCTCAGGAACAAGGTAAGGGTGCATCATTTTCGGGTAGTGCCATTATTACTCCAGGCGATTATTGGCCGACAATATTTTTCAATGTTTAAATCAATAAATGTATTTACAGGTTGGTCTTCCAGTTTTAATTTATCATACATTTCAAAACCTTCCCAACATTTGTAGGCTCGCATTATTTCATAAGCATTATTTTTACCTGGAAAATATAAGATAGTAAATGGGCAATTAACTGGTAACCATAGGGTGCTAGGGTTAACTAAAACCATATAAATTCATAAGAGCTTGCCGGTCACATCAACAGTTGAAATGGGACTAGTTCTCAGTTGAATGTAAGGTTATTGATGAACTGACATTATTCAATTGGAGTGACGTTCTTCAGAAAATTCATGAACCTCTTAATTCTGATATTGAAAGTCTGATCTGAAACGTCACGCATCAGTTTTCTCCAGCGATGCCACCTGACCCACTGAGTTACCAGCACTTTGTGCCTATCTACTGATATTAAAAGACTTTTTGCAAAAATGGAATAAACAATGCGTCTTAGCCAATGCTCTGATGTTCTACAAGAGAAATTGGATTTGAAATTATTTTTTAATCTTTTTTTTTCTCCCCTTTTTAGGTTTCTCTGTTTTAATATAAAATTCTAGCCAAGTGGCTAGACTTTGCAAATGTCCATCTTTAACTAACCACAGGGAGGTGTGTAAGATTGCTGAGGTTAACAGACTCACTTGTTCCTTGTTGCTGTGAGGTAGAGCTCTATTTTCTGCTGGCTCGTGTCATATCTGTACAGTGAAACCAGCCGTTGTTGAGAACCTGGTGGTCAGGTAGTGTCAGTGTTCATAGAGTGCACGGCCTTTGCTTACACCTTCCTCCCGGCTTGCTGGGCAAGAACAGGTATCTGTCATTTGGAAACTAAAGAGTATGAACCCGCATTCTTTCACTTTTAGGTGTGCAGTCGGCTTTTGTATGAGCTGCTGAAATGCTGACTGCTGTGGGAGACCTATCAACACAGTCACATGACCCCGACAATGTTCAGGAAGTAAATCAGTCAGGCACCTTGCAATAAAAGCAAAAGCCTCCTTCACTGTTGTCAACCTCACTCTAAAGTGCAGAGTGAAGTACCATTTTCACCTTAAGTCACTAATTCCATTCATTGTTTTCCTGCAATTTGAAATTTCAATTGCAAGAGAGATTAGGTAGTTGCAGTATACCAAAGACTGGACACAAATACATTTTTGGAAGCCTTGAGATGAAACGCGGATCTTGGATATCTGCCTTTCAGATTTAAGATCACGTAGTGAAAGTGAAGAATAGGAATGGAGATAATTGCTACACCAAGATATGGCTGAAGCCATTTACAATTTTCAGAACCGTTTCTTCCCACTGCCTCACATCATACCTGTACAATAACACCAGTTGTTAGCATCCTGGTGGTCAGCTGTGTGAGTGCTTATGGAGGATTCCTGGATTTTATTAGATTGTATATGAAGGAACAGATTGACAATAGATCCTCCATTACTGAAGCAAGGAAAATACTCACATTTATTATGTTGGTTAAATTAGATATGACGGTCAGAAATCCTTTGAAACACCTTGGATCATAGACTTATTTTCTAACAAAATAAGACCTGTTTTATTGAAAGGTCGTTTCTTTTATGCGTCACTTTCCTCAGATCATTTTTCAGGAAGTCCTAGTTTTGTCATTGATTTTTACATTTATTGCAAACGTACTTTTACTTTTTGAGCACATCAAACGTCAGAAACAACTACCTTAGTTTAGAGGGAAAACTACAAATGAACTGTTTAAGTATAAGATAATTATACTTGATTGCAGAACTGGTCAAACTGTATATAGAAGATGGAGGAAAGCTGTGAATAGTAATCAGTTAAAGGCCAGCCAAAAAATGGGAAGTTTGCATGTATTTAAGATAAACGTGATCACAGTGACCAGAATAATCCTCAACTTTACCAGTTTTCCAATTGCTTGAAGTCACATTAAGTGCAATTTGCTTGCAACCCACCCCCCCTCCCTCCACACACATACCCCCACCCCCAGAATGTAGGGTTGACAATTCAATTAAAACAACGGTAGAATGTCACAACATAGAAAATGGCAAGTTGGTCCATCAGATTTATGATGAATATTCTGGATTTAATAACTAGAAATGACGCATGATTCACATTTGATAACAAATACGCTGATTTCATCCATCAAAATCTTTGCCTATTCACCGGTGCCAATTGCTACATTCAGGTGATGCTGCATTCTTGGTACGCAATTGACGACTTGTGCAGAAAGAAGGGTTATGGGGTTGTTGCAGTTTCATTCTTTATATAGGTATAAGTAATGCTCAGATATTCCCCTGAGTACAATCTGTTGGCACATGGTGCAAGTCTAAAAATAGAGTCACGGAATAAAAGCTGCAAAAGACGCTTGTGCACATGCGGCAGTTTCAGAAGTCTGTTTCTTGTCCTTCTCAAATGGATTTTTCAAAGGAGCGTATTTTGATGTAAAGGGACTGAGTCTAGCTTGCAGCTACCATGGATAGGTGCGAAGGAAGAAAAAAGAGCATTATCATGTTGACCAACTTGACCACATGTACTGTTTGCCTCACCACAGGTCAGCTCGGAAACACGAGGAGACATCGGCCAGAGTACAGTTCTCACTTTTCTCTGCTTTCTTTCCCAAGCCAGTTCTCCTGCCTTACATACCACACAGCCATTTTTTTTTCAAACTCCAGTATCCACGATTTGCTTCTTTCTCCTGCAGTATGCATTAAAATGATATCTACCTTTTAAAGTTACGTTGCTTAAAAAATGCATTGGAAACATTAACCATTACAACATAAGAATTAAATCCAAAAAAGGAGTTTAATTTTGTTTTAATTATATGGAATCACAGCATTTTAAGGCATCTGGCAATGTGAGGGAGAAAATTAGCCACCAGTGATGTTCACTTGATGACTGTTTAATGTAGCTCAGCTCATTAACAAAACCTGTTAAGCTAAAAGAAAAACTCATTCTCAACTTGCTGCACAAGTTGTGGCATAAGTTAATTATAGATAAACTTTCTTCCCTTTCCCTGTATCCCTGAAAGGAATACAGCACAAAAGAATTGTTTGTTTTTGCAAGCTTTTTATGAAGCAGAAGTTCATTAGCCAGACAGAAACTACACCGTTGGTTGGAATTTTAAGAATGTCCCCCATCATGCAGGATTTTATTTACAAGACACTGTGCTTGACTTTATAATGGTTTGGATTTTGCAAAAGTCTTCTCGTGTAGGTGGCATGCTCTGAGTAGCAGGATTGGAAAGACAAACTGTTGGGAAAAAATTGCCCATTATAGGCAGTGCAGTCTGAAACCTCGAACAAACGGCTGAGAGCTGAAAGCCGAAGTTGCAGTTTGTGTTTCTGAAGAATCGGGCAGCAAAGTTGAATTTGCTGGTTCAAGATGCCGGTTAATAAAAAGCAACGGCTTCTCAGTTTAAATTACTCTATTCTGCAGAGCATGGAAACGCTTTTGTGTCTGTGTGCCATTGATTTGCGAGCCACCATTTTGCTCTTCTCATGCCAAGAAAGATTAAGGCACATGCGCGGAGCCAATAATGGTTGCCACTGGAACAAGGCTTGGCATCGATAGCTGATTGTGTATGTGTGCAATGCCTCTGATTCGCTAGCTGGCATCTGCAATGCAGTGAAGGATTCTGAAAAGTTTTTGACGGTTGCTGTTCCTAAGCTGCTGTCTTTTTTTTCCCAGAATTAGAAAGATCTTGCGGAATAAAGCTTTTTCAAATTCTTTTCTTTAAACGCAAGCTTTCATACTCAGTGTGGGTACGCAGTGTTAGCATAATTACCCAACACAGAGTGCGCATGCACATTGGCTGCACATTTATATTTGTAACATGTTTAATTTTAACTTTTCCCGCATTTCCAACTGCAAAATTAAAAATATTCAGATTTGTTTTTGCGCAGTTTTAAGCAACATACTGAAACCTAGATTTGTCAATAGTATGTAACTAATAGTCAGCGAGTTGAACTGAAGGAACAAAGGTAACACCTGCAAGCTTCCTGCACCACTTTGGTTTTAAGCAGGATCAAAACATTCTTTGCCGGATAACATTGGCAAAGAGAAATTTCTTGGTGTGCTTATCTGAATTTTAAAAATCAACCATTTCTCCCTTTTCAAAAATTAAATTACGTCATCCAAATACTACTTCAGGCCAAAACATGGTTGAAATGTTCTTTGAATCTTAGAGATCTGTACAATTGTTGGAAGAAATTACAATTCTACCAGAAATTGTTGATTAGTGCTTAAGTTTAGAAGAATCCCCACAATATCTATATATAATTTTGCTTGATATTGGAGTAGGGTATGGGTGCCTTCTGAAAATACGTTGCTGGTTACTCGTTTCTGGATAGTAATACAAAACCCAAATTTTAATCTGTTAGCCAGATTTCTATAATAACTGAAGTATTTCAATACAATTTCCCTCTATTTATTATTCCATACAGAAATTTTGATTCTCATCCATCTAAGTTTACAGGTTGTTAGCAATGCAGATGAAGATGCATGTGCAAATCTTCAAAGTGTGGCGATTATCTCTATTATGAGTGTGATGTTGCGTTGAAGGCTTTGAGCGGAAGGTTAGGGATTGCTGCTAAGAAACAGTGCAATTTTCTATCCAAGGACGGTGCGGCAATTTATAATTTTATTGTGAGTCCAGGATTGTTAGCGATGGGGATAGGATGGGAGAAGTTTCAGGACCTTTAAGTGGGGGCACTTTGCAGTGAGTGGACACTCACAGATCAATGAGGGGGAGATAGAGCAGGGTTAAGATTACACAAGAGTTGAATGGTAAGGACTCCAATAAGAATCTGGCATCCTCTACATTAACTATACTGTCGGCAGTAGGAAGCATGCATTCTCAATAAAGACAGGTTGTTAATTTGGTGCTTTCTCATTAAGAGAGTTTAATTCAGCTTTTGATCCTAAACCTGGATGCTTAATTTCCTAAAGTCCATGAATCCCATTTGTGGCCAGAACAAACTTGTGCTGAATGGGAGAAGTTGTGAAGAAGTTAACCTGGCAATTAATGCTTTGGCCTCACACTTGTAGCCTTTGCCGGCTCTGTCAGGGGCTTTCTTCATGAGAGCTTTGACAGTGCCTTCCTCAGAAAACTGGAAAAAGTTTTGAGAAACTTTGTGGTGTCTTTGCGGTTTGGTGTACTGAAGCTTCAGCCATCCATAATGCTTATTGTCATTAGCAATTCTCTTGCTTCTGCATTGCTGCTCATGCAGAGATCCAGAGCAACCACACCTAACCTGCAGCTGCAAACCCAAGGGGAGATCGCGACAGGGATGCAGCTTGCAGGAGTACCAATGCTGCACTCAGGGTGTGTAGGCAGATGCTCAATTTCCTGAATGTTACAATTTTCTAGTCTTGGAGATGGAGACTGCCACAGAAGGTGGTGACAGATCGTTGCAGTATCCCAGAATAGGACCTGTTATCTAGTTTATTTTAATTTATAGATACAGCACGGAAACAGGCCCTTTCTCCCACTGAGTCCACGCCAACCATCGAACACCCATTCACTTTTGGATCTACTCCGTACACACTTGGGGCAATTTAAAGATGCCAATTAACCACTTGTCATAAGGCTGTGGGAGAACGTGCAAACTCCACACTGACAGTACCCAAGGATCTGGATAAAACCCAGGTCTCTGGCACTGTGAGGCAGTTGCTTTACCAGCTGCGTCACTGTGCCACTCCACTATTCCGTCTCACCTATGACCCATTGTGCCGCCCTTGGTGAACATGTTGCCTGGAGGCTGTTTAAGAAACCCTGGTCCATGGTCTCAACTCTTTGGGACCCATCTAGGGTCCTGTTATATTTGTAGAATATTAGAGTCAGCTGCTCACCAGTGGAAGCTGACTGAAGCCTTGTTTTCAAGAGCTGATATGTGCAGATGCAGTACTAGCAATGAGGGGGGTTAGAATGAGCAGACACTCTGCTTTAAGACTGGCTCAGTTCCTAATAGTATAGGAGGCACGACTGCACTCCTGGGTTCTGACGCATCGTGTTCTCATGCTTGGCCCAGAATTGCAGGAAGATGTATCTGCATGTGTGTGAATCCTCCTTGGACAGGTGCCACGGTTCATTCATCCTGCGATATTTCACTCCATCCCAAGTCACTTATCCATTCAAGGAGAAAAGAGTCAAGGGTGTTTAATTGACCTGTGCTTTGTAATGGGAACAATGACATTCCCACTTACTGCAGTTTTTCAGGCACATTGAAAGCAACAACAAAATACAGTAAACAATAATACAATAAATAATAAATAAATAATAATGATGCCAATCTGAAACATTGCCTGTCCTAGTATCCATAGATGTTGCCTGAACTTGCACAATTACTCCAACATTGTGGTCTATGCAAGAATCCAGCACAGGCAGTTCCTCGTGTCTCCAAATTATCAGTTACTAGACTAAGTGGGACCCGTTGGGTCCCAGCTTCACATGGGAGGGCTGCTCCCCCAACGCAATATTCCACCTCTCCACCAATTCCAATATACGCCCACACACACACACACACACACACACACACACACACACACACACACACACACACACACACACACACACACACACACACACACACACACACACACTCTCACACACACACACACACTGACTCACACGCCATATATATGACAGTAAACTGTCTTGAATCTACTCACATGGCTGAGCGCGGCCTCTCCACTGTGAGGCTTCCGCAGTCAATGGAAATTATGCAACCAGCGCAACCTCTGCACTCACCGGAAATTACGCAATCAGCGCGACCTGTCCACTAAGCAGAAGTCACAAAATGAGCGGGACTTTTGAACTAAACACAGTCGGACCTAATAAAGCATTTAGTCCTTCCATACACAGTCAAACCTAATAAAGCATTTATTCTTTCAAAACACAGTCAGACCTAATAAAGCATTGCAGTTTCAAACACAGACAGGACAGCAGGCCAAACAACTCATGACATTGTCATTTCATTTCCAATTAAGCATTGCACTTTCAAGCACAGACAGGGCAGCAGGCCAAACAACTCATGGCATTGTCATTTCATTTCCAATTAAGCATTGCACTTTCAAGCACAGGCAGGGCAGCAGGCTAAACAACTCATGGCATTGTCATTAAGGGCTAACAAATTATTTATTGCAAGTACATTGCAGAATCACAGTTCAGTTGATTCACAGCTTAGAATGACAGTCGTGGCCTCTCCCTCGCAATCTTCCAGAGTGACTGACTCACGTCCAGGCTTCCGGGGTTTTATAGTCCTGCTCCCTCCCCCCCCTGTGATTGACAGGCGAGAGGACCAATCAGCATAACTTTTTTATTTTTCATCTATGGGAAAAATCCTCGGGGCTGGCTCAGCGGAAGAGGACTGAGTAAGACGGCCAAAAATCTCAGCGATACAAGGTAGAATTTTTTCTAAAATCAATATGCAGCACAGACAGAAAGTGGTCAAGATGAGACTTTTAATTATATAGATATTAGCTCACCAGACCATAATAGTGCAGGCTAACTGAGGAATGTCACAGTGGCACATCGGGTATAGCTGCTGCCTCACAGTGCCAGAGACCCGGGTTAAATCTTGACTATTGGTACTGTCTGTGTGGAGTTTGCACATTCATCCTATGACCACCTGAGTTAAATGGACATGCATATGAGTAGATCTCACATTGTGGCTGTGAAACCTGTAGACCTTTGACAAGTAATGAAATTTGATATTCAACTAAGTTGGATTGTACACATAAAATTAGTTCTACAGCTGGTGGAGATTCGGTATTCCACCAGTTATCAGATTTGTCCAAAGCTGCTCTATATCTTGTATATGATCATAATGCATAGGGACAGTATTAGGCCATTCGCCCATCGAGTCTACTCCACCATTTAAGAAGCAATAATATACATATATATATACATAAGAATGCAGTGAAACATGTTTAATACATTCTTAGCGTCTGCCTATGCATTCAATATTGCTGGTTCTGTACACTGTAGTGTGAACACGTTCCTTTTTTTCTTCACATTGCCACTTTGTGAGGCCATTTTCTGGCAAGCTTCAGAGTCACAGGCGATGGGATACATTTTATTAGTAGTTTTGCAGTAAAGACAGCCACTTGTAATGCACTCACTTTTTGCTGCGTATTACCAAGTTGCTTTGCTGGTTGCGTGGTACAGTGGGTATTCTTGATTGGGGCGGCTCAGGTTGGTATGGGAAACCAAAAATCAGTTAATGTATAATAAGTAGAAATGTAATAACTTTTTGGTTAATTCTGTTATTCTTCAATTGGTTGACCTGTATATAACAGTTTTCTTCTCTTACTGGAGCTGGCATGGTAATAATTTCTAACAATGAAAACAAGTTAATGTTTAGAAAGGGATTAACATTAATCTGGATATTGAACCTGGGCTATTGTTTACTATAATGTCAGGCTTTACTAGTTTTAGAACCACTTTTTGAAGTTGAAACTTTTCCCTCCTAAATTTACTCTAGGACTTGCTGATGATTGAACTTAACTCACAGATTTAACATTAAACGTTGGACTGATTTGAGCAATTGTGATCAGCAAATTTGAGAAGTACTTCAAAAAGCTGGTTGTTTATACATTTTTTCGTACCTATAACTGTGGAGTGATTTTTCTGGAGTATGCGGGCTGATATCCTGCTTGAAATGCAGTCTGTTTACTTGGAGAACATCCTTGCTTTGACAGCATTTGTATTTGCTAATAGCACCTTGACGGAGATGGAAAAATCACATGACATAATGCGTGGTGTATTGAAAGATATAAATACACTTTGCTGTCTCTGTGACTTTTTGTCCTAATCAAAAGGACACAACGTGCTAGAGAAACTCAATGGGTCAGGCAACACCACCGGAGAATATGGATAGGTGAGATTTTGGGTTGGGATCTTACTTCTGAAAATGTAAGTCTGAAGAAGGGCATCGACTCAAAATATCACTGTATCCATGTTCTCCTGAGATACTGCCTGAGTTACTCCAGCACTTTGTGTCTTTTTTTTTGTAAACTGGCATCTGCAGTTCCTTGTGTCCATGTCTGACTTTTTGTCCCATGGGGAAAAAAAATCTCTATGGTGAGATTTATTCATCAATGCACTGCCAATCTCCAGGAGTCAGTTGACAGGCAGGCACTGGATCTGGTAGATCACGGTGTTGGTGGTGGAACAGATGCTTGCTCTCCTTCCAGAAAGATAGTTGGTACAATTTCCATGGACTATTTGATCTCCGGAGGAGAGGTACTCTTGTTGCCAAGCCAGAGCTAATGTAGTTCCCCTCAGCAGATTACAGAGGCTCTCTCACCTGATGCCTCCCCTCCTTTCACCACCCAGTACATGGTCCATTGACCAACATAACTGACTGACCAATGCTTCTGCACGATCGTGAGGATGACAGTGGACGTTAAGTCCTGCAACGCATTTGTAGAATTATTTTCACCCCATTTTATCTTCCCGGTCCTTATATAAATCGACGGAATGTGTTAGGAGCGAGAAAGATATTACATTGGCACAATGGGATGTTAGAACATTTTGTCATGCTGTAAAAAAAAGCTGCAACAAATTAAGCCTTGGAAGTGACTGATGTCCGTTCAAGCCACTGTTTTGTGTTGGTCAGGCTGTGACAACCCTTCGTCCTAGATATATCAACTTTAATTTGTTACGGCACATTCAGAGCAGTATTTATGAGGGCTACTGTCTGACTCCCTGTTTCAAAGTCAAGACCCCTACAATGAGAAGTTATGTGCCTTGTGCAGCTTAACCGACTAAAGTTGATTTGTTAAAGCAGATTGATTATGCCTGCATTTAGCCCAAAGCCTTATGTTACCTGAAGCCCTTGACCTTTGCTCTTTGACACACAGTACGGCAGCCAGCCGCTTGACCTTTACATTGTTAGCAGTGTCACCGTTTCCTTCAATTCTGTGCGGGAATTGCTAACACAGGGCTCACTGAACTGACTTTCCAAGCGGTGGATTGCATGCATCCCTTGGGAGCATTTGTCACTGCATGATATTATTTGGCTGAAGTGTTTGCTTTCTTTCGGACATTGTCGGACACAGTGAACAAATTATTCCTTGAGCCGAGAAGACATAAAGGATAGGGGTTATTTTATGTTTCTTGCGACCGAGTCCAGTTACGGTTAAAAAAAAATCCAGCAAATGCCACCTGGCTTGAGCAGACCGATTATGAGAACCCAACTCTGGTTTTAAAAACAGAATTAACCCAGAGGTTGGGGAAGGGGAAGCAGACCTGCTAAAGGGGCATTCCTTGTGATCGAACGTTGCATCAATAATTCACATGCATATTCTGAATATATTCAATATAATATGATAAAGTGGACAGTTGTCAATTTATTTTAGAATATTTTGTTATACATGCAATAGATAGAATGTTTGTATAATTTCAGATACTCTCTCACACGTGAACGATTCATGGTATTTGGTCAATAAACATTCAGCCTTGCTAGTTTTTTATTGAGAAATTTAGCAGGTTCCCATTGGCTAATAGGTGGCCTCATAAAGGTGTGTCTAATTAAGTCCCTGCTCTAAATGCAAATTTTATTTAAGGTTGCACTGACTGAGGAATTGATGTACAGTTTTGTTTGATTATCCTTGTGCACTTGCATTTGTGCACCGTATCATTAACAATTACACAAGATAATTTTGGGGGTAAGCCCTGTGGTAAGGCAGGTCCCAACGACATGGGGAAGAGGGCTGGTCATCAGGTGTTGGGAATAGAGTCACAGACTGGGTCAGAAGTCATTGGGCACTCGGTCAGGACTTAGACTGTGTCATTGGAGATATAAGGAAGAGAAGAAAACTGAGTTTCCTGACCTGGGCTGAGACCTGCTTTGGTAGCAGTGCTGTTATTTGGAGACTGGCCATTGACAGGTACACCTCAGATCCACCAGTAAGAAGCCAACATAATCAAGGACCGCTAACACCCTGGTCATTCTCACTTCCACCCCTCTCTCGTTGGGCAGAAACATACATAGAAACATAGAAAATAGGTGCAGGAGTAGGCGATTCGGCCCTTCGAGCCTGCACCGCCATTCAATATGATCATGGCTGATCATCCAACTCAGAAGTTACAAAAGCTTGAAAGCACATACCACCTGATTCTGGAACAGCTTCTTCCCCACTTTTATCGTATTCATAAGCCAAGTATGTTGTCCCGATCTCCCAATCTACCTTGTTGCACCCCTTGGCACTTAAAAAAAAACCCCTGCATTTTCTCTATATTCTGCATTGTTTTCTTTCTCTGTTTATCCTGTCCACGTGCATTGTTTGATTGTACTCAAGTATGGTAAGATTTGCTTGGATAGCATGCAAAACAAAGATTCCCTTTGTATGTGGCTAGAGGGAGTAATCTCTTGAACGATATAAAAATCTGCCGCTACAGTTGTTGCATGTGACAATAATAAACCAATATTATGTAGCGATATTATGTAGCGAATATCATTATTCTGCATGTCTTTGACTTGGAAATCCCATCCTATGAAATTTGAGATTGGAAAATGTACGGTTAAATTACCAGAGTCACATAATTTGCTTTGCAAATATCATAATTGATTCCACTCAAAAAATAAAACGATGTCATAAATGTTTCACTCAGAAAAAAACCCTAAGAATTTATAGTGTTTCAAATGGACAGAACAACTTTTCACCCAGTAAGATCTGAATTTGCTTGTACTGGAATTATTTTTCGTGGAGTTGGTTAAAATCTTCTCATTTAATTTTCAGCTTTTAAGAATTTTAATTCTAATTTGTAACATATTTGTTTGGATTTAACTTTAATTAAATCCATTAATTTTCCTTCTGAAAATCTGCAACGGATTGCCTACTTATGGTACCAGCTTGAGTATTGTATGGGCAAAGATTAAAGGGATTGATGCTCATTTCTTTTATTTGTGAATGAATGGATTTTCACTACTTGGATTTGCAAACTGAAGGCTGAGAACATAAAGCGTTATTGTTTTAAAATAAAATGCACAGAAAAAAATTATAGAAACAAAGTTCGGATGTTATATTTTCTGAATTTTTTCATGGCTTTTGCAATGAAATAAGTCAATTCCTTCCAAATGTTGGGTTAAAGCTTAACTGTGCCAAAATAAAATAGTTATGTAGACATGCAAATGAGTAGATCTCGCATCATGGCTGTGAAACCTGTAGACCTTTGACATGTAATGAAATTTGATATTCCACTAAGCTGGATTGTACAAATAAAATTAGTACTACAGCTGGTGGTGATTCAGTATTGCATCAGTTATCAGATTTGTCCAAAGCTACTCCTTTATATGATCATAAGGCATAGGAGCAGATTTAAGTCATTCGGCCCATCAAGTCTGCTCCACCATTTCATCATGGGTAATCAATTTTTCCCTCTCTATCCTATTCTCCTGCCTTCTCTCTGTAACCTTTGGCAGATTCACCACCCTATGACTAAAGATATTCCTCCTTATCTCCATTCTAAAGGTACATCTTTTTATTCTGGGGCAGCATTATCTGTTCCTAGGCTCTCCCACAACTGGACATATCCTCTCCGCATTCATTCTATCTATGCCTTTCATTATTCGGTACGTTTCAATGAGATCCGCTCTCATCCTTCTGAACTCTAGCGAGTGAGGGCCATAGCCACTGAATGCTCCTCATACATTAACCTAATCATCCCCGGGATCATGTGGCTCAGCAAGACATGGGACTGAGATTCTTTTGCCATAATCCAGGAAAAATGTGAGAGGTTTAATTGTCATCAATTTATTGAAATGATAACTTTACCAAGGTTAAAGATTTTTTAAGTAGTAGTTTGTTAGTTTAGTTTAGATTATTGTTACATCTACCGAGGTACTTTCAAAAGCTTTATGGTGTGTGCTAACCTGCCTATGGAAAGACAATACGTGATTACAAGTGAGCTACCCACGGTGTACAGATACAGGATAAAGGGAATAACGTTTAGTGCAAGATAAAGACCGATATATAGATAGTCCGAGGGGCTTCAATGAGGTGGATATTAGCTCAGGACTGCTCTCGAATTGTTGGTAAGGTGGTTCAGTTGCCTGATAACAGCTGAGAAGAAACTGTCTCTGATTATGGAGGTATTCGTTTTCACACTTCTGTACCTCTTGCCTGATGGGAGACAGGAGAAGAGGGAGTGAGACCCGTCCTTGGAAATGCTGGTGGCCTTGTTTCATTTGCGATACAATGGGACCTTATCAATTGGCTCAAAGCATTTGACCAGCATGGAGGCGCATTTTCCACAATAGTACAATAGTAACCTTATGTGGGTGTGCACGGTCAAATTTATTTTCTTGCAGATGAGACAAAGGTTGGAAGAATGGAAACAGCGTTAGTAACATACAGAGACAGAGATAAGCTGGCACAAAGAGTGAATAGACAGAAGATAGCATTTAATGCAGAGAGGTGGGAATTGAATGATTTTGGTGGGAAGAATATGTGAGTAAATGGCAATGTTCCAAAGAGCTGTCTCGCAGCTGAAGACTTGGATCATCCTTGATAGTGACAAGGACCGTTGAGAGGGCAATTAATAATGTATACGGGATTTTGGGATTCATAAGATACAAAAACAGGGAGGTTGTATAAAACTTGAATTTAAAAAAAATACTGGTTCGGCCACAAATGGCATATTACTCTCAATCATTTAGGAAGGATGTGAAGATTCTTTTGAGGGAGCAGAAAATATTTACTAGCACGGTTCTGGAGAGGATAAATTGTGGATGCCACGTCAAATTGAGGCCGTGATTGTTCTTGTTGGAGCAAAGAAGGATGAGTTTTTACAAACAAGGAACTGCAGATATTGGTTTACAAAAGAAGACACAGAGTGCTCGAGTAACTCAGCACCTCTGGAGAACATGGATAGTTTGGGTCCCTACCCAAAACATCACCTATGAATGTTCTCCTGAGATGCTGCCTGACCTGCTGAGTCCTTCAAGCACTTTGTGTCTTTTTTTCTAAAGTTGAGTACAGATTTAATTTCGAGATCAAGAATCATTTAGGCAAGTTAGAAGGAAGCTATTTCCATTGGTAGTTGATTCAGGGACCTAGGCACAGATTAAAGAGTTGGGACAAATGATAGAAGATGGTTTTTGTGCTGAGAATATTTATGATCTCAAATTCGCAGTTGAGGTGCTGGAAACAGAATTAATCAAGGGTTTCGATAGAGAATTGGATGAGGGAATTATTTGCACTATAACAGGAAAAGAGCAGGAATATGAGACTGATAGGATTAGTCTGCTGGGAGCTGGCATATCCTCAATGGGCCAAATTACCTTTTGATTTCATTCTGTTCTAAGAAATTAAAAACACAGTCTCAAGTTGCCCGAGCTAGAATAGTCACTGCAGTTTGACTGTGTCTGTTAACTTTGTACAGCTTCCATTACTTTATTGCGGAAGACAAAGTACCTTCAGTATTTTAGATTCAGGCTCTTCCGCTTGCAGAGTTTATAATGCACTGGTATTGTTCAGTGCTGCATCTGATCTCTGAAGTGAATCGGTATTATCTGAGGTGGCGAGGTTTGTCTAAGGGGCTCTGAACTCGGGAGTGGAAGCTAGCCTGGCTTGCTGCTTATGACTGCTATTCTTTGACCTCTAAGAGATGAACAGATGTTTGGATTGCAATTTTGGCAACATGAGAAGAAACAAGAAACTAAAAGGTGGAGCAAACGGACCGATGAATCTTGGCATACTGTAATTCAAATGCATGCTGGATTGAAATACTAAACCACTCCCACCAAAGAAACTGGGGAAAAATGCATCTAAACCTGGGAGAGTTGTACTGAAAATGTGAAGATAAATTACCAGAAAATCTATTTTACACAAATTGCTGACACAAATTCTGAAAGTGTTCTATCTGTCTAATTTACTTTTTGGAATATGTTTGTTGCGTGATGGTAACAATTTGCACCATTTGTTCAGATCAACACTGGAATTTTGCCTGAAAATGTTAATGTGGCTTATAAAACTTCTGTACTCATGAACCAGTTTGATTGTATATACTGTAATAGACAGGCAAATCTATTGGCAGCTTTATAGTTACAAACTCTTGGCCATCTGATGTTGCTGTTTATTTGCATTGCAACATTCAAAAATGCTTTTTATCTACATGATCTTCTCCTCCCGTACTGTTTAATGCTGAAAAGAAGCTTAGATTCTTAAAAAGCTCAAATCAAAGTAAGTTGCCAGAGGGCTGAGCAATAAAACTAACTGCTGGAGGAACTCAGCGGATCAGGCAGCATCTGTGGAGGGAAATGGACAGACGCTGTTTAGGGTTGGGTCCTTCAAGCCTTGAGAGATCCCAACCAGAAACACTACTTGATTTTGCTAATAACAATCTGAGGATTTTTTTTTCATGTGATTTTTTTTTCTCTTTCAATTATCTCTTTCTACCAGGTCTCTTGTCCCATATCAAATAGGAATAAAACGAGAAGGCAAATTAGACCCCGCAGGCATTATTGAAAGGAATAGAAAATAGTTTCCCTCTCCCCTGTGAAGGAATCTCTGAGCGGAGAATATGTTGATGAAAATCAAAAAGAAAGCAGATGTTGAAAAATCCGACATTAAGACAGAAAATGTTGGAAACACTCAGCAGTGAAAAGGAAAGTAGTGTTAACATTTAAGGTCTTGGACAAAGGAACTGGAAATTTAACTGTGTTTCTCCTTCCATAGATGCTGCTTGACCTGCTGGATGTTCCCAGCATTTTCTGTCTTTACTTTATATTGGTGAAGAGCTTGTCTTTTGGTGATTCACTTGTTCATTAGGAATCGTTACCCTTTCCAGATCCAGAGAGCACCTCTATTTTTTTTTTAACACAGATGTGAAAAATATAGCTTTTTGGCTTCTCCTTGTGATTCCCATGAGAAAAGATGTTGCAGACTAAATTTGTGGTGCAACAGGAAACAAAAAAGCTGACGTTTGCGGCTGTGTCAGCCTTTCCATGAAATGCAGGAACAGCCCATGTGACATGCATTCCTGGTAAAAGAATACCTGAGTGAATGCTCTTCTTGCAAGTATTGAGCTTAGTCTTTCAGGCTGAATCATTCCCGGAATCTTGGCTGAAATTTGCAAATTAATCCAGAGTTTTGCATGTAGCAACCAGTATAACGATGGACTGGATTTTCCTGTTCAGAAATTCTGCTTGTGGTTCCTGCCCTGCCCTAACTTCCCTGTGCTAGATATGGTGATGCCTATCCTTACTGATTGCAGTCCATAGATCAGGAAGTCAAAGATTCATCCATGGAGGTGGATGCTGAGCCCTTCAGTAGGTCCAGGAGTTTGAAGATGAGTTTGGTTGGAATTATGGTGTTGAGGGCAGAGCTATTGTCAACAGATAGGAGTCTGACATAGGTGTCTTTGTTATCTGGATGTTCCAGGGATGAGTATAGGGCCAGAAAGATGGTGTCTGACATGGACCTCTTGTAGCGGGAGATGAATTGTAGTTTATCAGGGTTGTCTAGGTGACTCACTCAGTGCTGAATAGAGTTTAAAATATATAAACACATCAAGAAATTATGACTGGATGAACTGAAGTTGTAGGAGAAACAAATCAATAGAATGAAGAATGATACTGATGTAGCTAACCGTTTTTGTTACTGGTATCGGTAATGGTTTATTATTGTTACATGTACGGGTTTATAATGAAAACCCTTGTTTTGCAAGCTACCTGGTCAAATTATATAATACATGAATAGATTCAAGCCATACACAAGTACAACAGGTAGTGCAAAGAGAAAATTAACCAGAGTGCAGAATATATTGCTACAGCTACAGAGAAAGTGCAGATAAAAAATAGAGAAAGTGGCATTGAGATAGGTTGGTAAATCGCCCTAGTGACTACACCTTAGCTTATGAGCGATCTGTTCAGTCGTCTGATAACAGCAGCTAAGGGACATTTGTATCTTCTGTCTGACGGGAGAGGGGAGAAGAGAGAATGGCTCGGGTGTAAGTGGTCCTTGAATATGTAGGCTGCACGGTGTAAATGAATGATAAATGCCATGTGCCGGGTTACAATATTAGAATTTTTAATATTCCCAGGCCTTACACTGGGAACAGTTGGTAGTTTATATATTCTTTGAATATTACTTAGTTCACCAATTTATTCATCTTCAAAACTCATATTGTAGAAATAGACACTATGTGATCTCACTTTCTTAACGTGCAGTAGATGCAAGCAGCCAAATCCATTTTTATGGTGCATGGTGTTTTTAGTATTAATTTTAAGATGATGCTTTTCCAAAGATCTTTAACGGTCCATTTAATTATTCCCTGCGTTAAACAAATTCCAGGGTAATGAAACTGAGCTCCACAGTGTCCACGAGTAGGTGGAAACTGCAGATTCTGGTTTACACTGAAAATAGACACAATATGCGGGAGTAACTCGCGGGCCAGGCAGCATTTCTGGATAGAAGGAATGGGTGAGGTTTCAGAAGTAGGGTCTCGACCCGAAATGTCACCCATTCCTTCTATCCAGAGATGCTGCCTGCAGTGGCGGACTGGGTCTAAAAATATTGGTTGCCAGGAGACAAAGGGGGCCCACTTCATCAGGGGCCCACTTGCCATCGGGCAAGCTGACACCCTGGCCAGTCCGCCACTGGCTGCCTGTCCCGCTGAGCTACTCCAGCATTTTGTGTCTGTCCACCCAAGGGCGAATGACATCATTTTGGGGTGAATTAAACTAGAGGGGTGAATGAAGGGTGAATGACAATTTATTCAGATATTTTTATATTTTTATATACTTAAAAAAGGCATTGCCATTAAAGTGGTTAGTAAGCTCATATTGGTTTTAATGGCAGTGCGGTTGGAAATTTGATATGTTTTTTCTCTCTACCTATGGTTTTCGAATTTCAAAGTAGCAGGATAATTCCCAAAATTACTGTAATATAACCTTTTAGGGAAGACCATGGTTTTTTGAGCTAATTTTCCAAGAAAAAAAACTGCAGTAATCAAAACCCGAAAGGGTAGGATGGGGCTGAAGCCCAGTGTTTTATACGTTGGAGTGGATTTTTATCATTCTAATAGAATGATTTTCCAACTCCAGTGGTAATTAAACTTATTTTTCTCACTCCTAGTTTTCTTTTTAGGATGTTTCGAAAGGTTGATTGAAATAAACACTTAAGAAATTAGTTAATCTGTGTTTTTTGCTCAAAATAAATTATACATAAAATTATACGCAAGGGAGAATAAGATGAAAATTACCAAAAAACACATAAGAAAATTTAGTCGAGGGTGAATGAAATTTTGTGATAAAGACTCAAGGGTGAATGACGCTGAAATAGTTTTAGCCAAATAGAGGACTAATTTGGCTGGAAGCTCATGTTTAGTGTGTGCATGAATGTTTCAGTGAATGCTGGGATTTGAGAACTGTAATAGTTTACGCTGGCCTTCGTGTCTATCCTGGCTCTCTATAAGGACAATGCAATGCCCCATTCCCCTTCCCTGCAATGTTTCTATTTTATATTGATCCTTTTGAAAGCATTGATGGCACAGCAACACAATAGTAGAGTCGCTGCCTTGCCAGTGACCCGGGTTAGACCCCGACTACGGGTGTTGTCTGTATAGATTTTGTAGTTCTTCTTGAGACTGAGTGGGTTTTCTCCAGGTGCTCCGGTTTCCTCTCACACTCCAAAGATTTACAGATTTGTAGGTTGATTGGCTCCGGTAAAAATGTTTAATTGTCCCTGGTATGTAGGATAGTGCTAGAGTATGGGGTGATCGCTGTTTGGCATGGATTTGGTGTGTCGAAGGCCCTGTTTCTGCGCTGTATCTGTAAAAGTCTAAAGTCTAAAAGTCATTGAATGGATCCATCAGACAATGTGTAATTGTTGGTTCTTCTACTCATCATCTGAAGTCTAGATTCTTTGCTTCGTGACCAATCAGTGGAATTAGAGTCATAGTCTTACAGCATGTAAACAGGCCCTTCGGCCCAACCTGCCCATGCCGACCAAGATGCCCCATCTACACCTCCCACCTGCCAGCGTTTGGCCCATATCTCTCTAAACTTCTCCTGTCCATGTACCTGCCCATAGGTTTCTCCTTATCTACTCTGTTTGGACCCATAATTTTTGACTTGCACATTTCTCAACTATGTCTGATCCAAGATAAACAATTCCAACTTTGTCCTTTAACAACAGCCTGTTTTGCTGGTACCCTATAGAACATACCCAGTAGTGTGATGGCAACTATATTGGTTCTGAACAAGTGGATTGCATTGTCGACTGTTCTAAGACATTCTCGTGAGTTCTGCAGTGTTCCCCTTAATCAGTAGTGCCATTGCACCTTCTTTCTCTTTGCCCCATATCTACCCCTGGTTAAAACGATTGCATCATATTTGCCTGCTCTCTACATATTGCATTCATACCTGCAGTGTAAAACTCCCCTCAATTCCCGGAATTTCCCTTGGAACCATTCTAATTCTCCAGGCATCCTATTGCCACACCGCAGTATGCTCCCTGAATTAACCCTGGAAGGTTCTCCTACCATAACCATGGTTGTTTCTGGAGTAATACCTGCCCTGCATTGACAGGCATTTTCTACCACACGGAGTCTGAAGTCTGACTTGCCACTCTCGCAATGTTTTGCCACCTCTCCCAATAATTTGCGAATTCCTCTGGTGTTATTTTTGTCACTCCCTTCCAGATGTTACATACATATCTGAAGAAATATTTTGCTTTGCGATAATTTTATCTATTTAGCTTGAACTCAGTGAAGCAAAGGTCTGGGGGAAAAAAAACCATGATAGAATTTTGAAAACTTGAAAGGAGGCAAAGAAATAGAACTTGGTTGTGTTTATGGAAAAGAACAAAGGACCACTGTCCTCCTCGAGATAAGATGACAAAGTACCTTTCATAAAAGAATTGCAGGTATGTGTGATATTCCTTAGGTGAAGGACTGAAATGTTTGCCTAAGTGAGTAGTGTGACTGGGACTTGCAATGATTAATATAAGATCTGCAAATATGCTTTTAAGACATCTTGTGAAATGTAGGTACAGTATTCACAGTGAAAAATGGGATCAAGCTTTTCAAAGTTGAAAGCAAATGCCTGTCAGAAGTGGCACAGATCATTCCTTAACTTTGCTGCAATTCCTCTCCGTCACCTTCCATTTATCGCAGTGTGTTTGAAATGTATTGTTAAACAGTCAAATTATTGTTGTTCATTTTTAGATTCTCACTAGCACTTTCTGTGGTCTAATCTGTTGTTCCTTTCAATATATTGTAGCTATAGTGTTAGAAATATTTGACCGAATAGAATACAGACTTTCTGAGCTCATCCTCATATTACTATTTCTAACATGGTATTTATGTTTTATATGTCACAGCACTAAATGTTGTCACAGGTGACAAGAAACAAGTTAATTGCACACCAAATTGTGGAGAATGGATATCCTTTCTCTTCATAGAACTTCATAAAACTGTCTCTTTGATTGTGATTGGATTGAAGTGAAATATTTGACCAGGAAAAGGCCATTCAGTTCTTCCTGCATGGTCATTGCTTTGGTTAATCTATAATCGCAACTTAGCTACCCCGTTCCATATTTCTTAAGAAATATAGGTATCATTCCTTTCCCATGGTAACTAACAGTTCAGATGATGTCCGACCAGTGGTAAAACAACTGAAGTATTATTCCTATCTTTCAAATGCCTACCTGCTTGAGATAAGCTTGGAGTCATTGAGTGATACATCCATAGTTATATAACACAGAAACAGGCCCTTCGGCCCAGCTTGCCCATGCCAGCTAAGGTTCCCCAATTACACTAGTCCCACCTGCCAGCATTTGTGTTCATCCCTCTAAACCTTTCCTATCCATGTACTTGTCCAATTGACTTTTAAAACATCTTTGTGATATTTTAGTTATTTTTTGCACATGCAAACTTGCCTTTAATTATTTATGTACATTGACATTCAACTTCACTTGCTTTTCCAAAGTTATCTCAATGCCGAGAAAATATGCTCATTTGAATGATCACTGCTTTCCTGCATCGAAGATTTTGCCAACTCACCTCAACTGTCCATTATCCTTTGTAACTTCCTTCACTGTGCTTGAACGGCAACTGCGAGCGTTATTCTTTCTTCCAAGCCATTAATATGCAAGGTGAGAAGCTGAGGCCCCAGTTTCATGGAGAACATCACCTTTCCCAAGTTAACTATCTGAGTACTACTTTCATCCCTATACTTTCTCCAAACCAACAACCATCACATACTGTATACAATACCATCCTCTCTACATTTTGCAAATAAAATCTTGTATGGAAGTTTATCCAGGTCTACTGGAACTCTTTGTAACTCAAAAAGAGAGTGGTCTGATTTAAACCGATTGATAACCAGGCATAGCTGCGACACAATGATCGATGACTTTTAGATTTCTGTGCCACAGAACTTCTATGCCACAGAACAGCATGGAACTATAGAATGGAGCGAATGACAGATTCAGAAGCATCCAAACTATCATTGACCCAGACAGACAACCCCGTCCAGCCTGTCCAGTAACAAAGTGAGTTCATATCTGGCTGCTCAGCTTTATGCATCCATGTAAACTTCACTTTGATCCCTCAGCCTTATGCCAACTATGTACCGTTCACAGTTGGCCCCTCATCTTTATGCCAGCTCTTGCATGTGGCATAGCTCCATTCATTTGAATGAAGTCACTCAACTTTCAGTTTACTTGAGTATGCAGTTTATTTTTCTTTATTTCTAAGAATATGTTTTTATTCAATTGTTACTATTTAGAGCATATTAATTAAGCAATTCCTGTGCTTTAAATAGATATTTAGATTTACTAGAATGTTGCCTGGGTTTCAACAACTAAGTTACAGAGATAGGTTGAATAAGTTAGGTCTTTATTCTCTGGAGCGCAGAAGGTTGAGGGGTGACTTGATAGAGGTCTTTAAAATGATGAGAGGGATAGACAGAGTTGATGTGGACAAGCTTTTCCCTTTGAGAATAGGGAGGATTCAAACAAGAGGACATGACTTCAGAATGAAGGGATAGAAGTTTAGGGGTAATATGAGGGGGAACTTCTTTACTCAGAGAGTGGTAGCGGTGTGGAATGAGCTTCCAGTGGAAGTGGTGGAGGCAGGTTCATTGGTATCATTTAAAAATAAATTGGATAGGCATATGGATAAGAAGGGAATGGAAGGTTATGGTATGAGTGCAGGCAGGTGGGACTAAGGGGAAAAAAAAATTGTTCGGCACGGACTTGTAGGGCCGAGATGGCCTGTTTCCGTGCTGTAATTGTTATATGGTTATATGTTATATATCATATATGAATATTTAAAGTATCATTTTTATGTTTCTAAGTAACCTAAATCAATATCAACTCTTTTCAAATTTCTGATTATCAGAGACTTTTAAAGATAAAACATTTGTCTTTGATAACAAGGGCAGCCACAAATGATACAAAGTGCTAGAGTAACTCAGCAGGTCAGGCAGCATCTCTGGTGTATATGGTTGGGTCTGAAGAAGGGTCCCAACCCAAAATGTCGCCTATCCATGTTCCCCAGAGATGTTGCTTGACCTGTTAAGTTGCTCCAGCACTGTGTGTCCTTTTATTTATTATCCAGCATCACAGCTCTTTGTTTCTACAGCAAAGAATGATGCTGGAGATGGGGCCTCAAGGTTCAACATTTAGAAGTGTGGTTGCTACTGGCGGCCTTATCTGTTCATGGGACAGTTATGGACAAAAACATATTCCATTCATTACAACCCATGGCAAGCTGTTTTAGAAATCCCTACAATTGTTTTCCATTTTTCCCTTGAGCTGTGGAATGGAATGCAGGCCAATGGAAAGGGTGGGAAAATAGCAATTTAGGAATACTCCTTGAACGAGATTATACCAGCATGATGCCCCCAAGCAGGTGGCACCCCTGTTAAACATCACTTTGTTTTTCTCATAAGCGGTTGAAATGAGTGGAAGTTTAAAGGAAAAATGGGAAAGAGCAATTTCCTGTAGAGTAAAAGAATATTTGTGCCATGCTGAACGTAGGCAAAGGTAAGCGTTTAGAGAAGGGGCTCAGTTAGTGGTTTTCCAGTAATAAAGTTTTATATAAAATGTTTGTTTTTGGAAGTCTTCCAGATGTCATACAGGAAGTAGGGTTAATACAGCAGTAAGGAAAGCATCTTGGACTCTATAAATGCCATTTTTAATGAATTATTATAACCACAGAGGCATTCTCAGGGGTTATCCAGTAAAGAGCTTGGTGGGTACGTTTGTTACAACAGAAGTGCACAGTACAGAATACTGCAGTTTGCCAATTAGATGCTTACTTGATTTCTTAATATATTTTGTGCTGGCAATTTTTTTAAATTGGTCAGAGATTCATTTAGTTTTGTCATGGTATGCAGCTATGGCCACAGTTTAACAATCATAATCACAACCATATGTAAAAACTACCAGCATGACAAGATATTGCTTATTTACAAGCCTGCCATAAAATATGCTGCAGCATGACCAAATGCAATTACAGGGTACATTCAAAACGGTGCATTCTTTTGGGTTTGGAATAATTAATGTTTCTGTTTGCCTTTTTCACCATTAACTCACTATCTTTCTGAGGTTTGAGGAAAACCTCAGCCACCGTGGTTAAGCATTATGTTCTCAGCCTCAAACTTTTTAACCAAGCTATTTCCATCTGGATTATGAGTCGGGTTAGTACAGCCACAGTCAACCACGATGAAAAGGCTCCAGATACAGCCTTGCCAAGGTTTTGTCACAAAGTTATGTCACAAAGTCATGTCACAACACATGTCTTTTCCTGGATTCTCCTTGACTAAAACATCTTGCTTATAAACCATCTTTGTTTGTTACTTACTTTTGAAACTTACAAAATTCTTAAGGGGTTGGACAGGCTAGATGCAGGAAGATTGTTCCCGATGTTGGGGAAGTCCAGAACAAGGGGTCACAGTTTAAGGATAAAGGGGAAATCTTTTAGGACCGAGATGAGGAAAACTTTTTTCACACAGAGAGTGGTGAATCTCTGGAATTCTCTCCCGCAGAAGGTAGTTGAGGCCAGTTCATTGGCTATATTTAAGAGGGAGTTAGATGCTGCCCTTGTGGCTAAAGGTACCAGGGGGGATGGAGAAAAGGCAGGATACAAGATACTGTAGATAACAAGATACTGAGTTGGATGATCAGCTATGATCATATTGAATGGCGGTGCAGGCTCGAAGGGCCGAATGGCCTACTCCTGCACCTATTTTCTATGTTTCTATGTTTCTATGTTACCAGACAACATTTTGTATTAAGATGTTAATAGATAAAGCTAATTAATAATGAGCGTCTCTGACCTCCTTGTGGGCTTTGGTGTGGATAACATTGTGCCCCTTCAGATTCAAGTTCCTCAACCTCTATGTGACTACCAGGCAGTTGTTTGCGATGTTAATATCTTTTCAAAATGCTCTTCTTCATTGCTAATGAAAGTCTCTGCTGTGAAATTGTAAATGCTCTTGTTCCTGTGAATGATCCTGAAGTGTCTCTTTTTTCACTTTTGATTTGTAATTTGGACATTGAAATCCCAGATGGGTAAATATTACATTTGGGTTGACGAAGAGCAGTTTCAAGTTCTGTTGACCTCCAGGACTAAACTTATCTTAAGTTGGAGGCACGAGAACTGCAGACGCTGGAATCTTGAGCAAAACATAAAGTGCTGAAGTAACTCAGCGGGTCAGGCAGTACCCGGGGAGGGATTGGATAGGCAACGTTTCCATTCGGGACCTTTCTTCATTGTTTTGATCCTCACTGTGTAAATTACCCAGTGTGTAGGTTCAAAATATCATGGCACAACTTTGTCTAGATGGCCAAATAGGCTAAACTTCATTAAGGTAATTAAGTGGCATTCAATATGTATATAGTAACTAATTTCTTGGCAATCTCCATACGCGAATTACAATGATCCAAAACATTTTAAATATTTATAATTATTATTTAAATTCTCTTCTGAATCATATACAAATCTTAGTTCCTGATTGGAGAAGTCACTGAAATTCTGCATCTACGAAACAATTTGAATGGTTCAAATGGCTCAACATTTTGCCCATTGGATTGACTGTGGGTTTACAAGATGGATGAGGAAATTAGCTGGAAAAATATAACTGTTGTTATGATATGTTGATGTTGTCATTGGTGAATAAATATAAACAATATTTTCTGCTAACTGGAATTACTTTTCTCATTTTGATCTTTTTAGAATTTTTTTTTAAAAATATGTGTCATTCACTATTCTCCCTATTGTTCAATTCTGCTTAAGTCATTATGGATAGTTCAAAACCTGAAGGTGGTGTTAAAATATGAAACATGACATGGAATTAAATGTATGGTCGAATGTTTTAATATGGCCATAACACTGCAACACAATACAGAATATTTTAAACACAACAGAATTATTTCTAAAAGATTTGTTGAATGTAAAAATCATACATCCCTGCTAAAATGGAAACATAATAAACCATTTAATGGATCTTACCCATGTGCAATCTGTTTATAGTACAATCAAAACTTTTTTTGCTGTCCATCTGATGATTATTTAAACAATAAATTATTGTCATGATTAAATAAAACCCTACAATCACAATAAATGAAATAGATCAACTCGCAAAATCCCTTGTTTAAACAACCTACTTTGGAAGAGACCGGGGTCATCCTGACTCTGCTGTACTTTGTGACTTAGCTGTCGTTTCTTCTACTTGGTATGTGACCAAAATCAGCCAATTGATTCATTTAATTGAAACAGTGCAGATCAACCAAGAAGCCCAGCTCAGCCCAGCCAACATAGTAGAGTGGAGCACAAGCTCAGTTAGATAGGACTTGGCATGATCTGAAAAGCATTGAGAAAGATTTGTCAGTGTGCAGTGCATTGCACCCCTAATTGGGACTCAGCTTCTCTGGCTATTAAGTGGAGTCATTTTGCAAATGTGTTCATAAACATGCCATTAGGTGTTTAAAATGAAATTATATATTTTTTAAAACACATTTGGCATCTCATTTGAAATCTTAAATGGAGAAAATATTGACAAATTCACTTAAATTGTTTCCACATATAGAACAGAAATTCTGACTAACAGTACACTTGGTATTACCACTTTATGGCTGTCAGCTTAATATCACTGCCACACTAACATTGTAGTATTAAGAATCTAATGTAAGATTTTTCATTGCAAAATAATGTGTAATCCTCCTACTAAGATAGTATGGTAATAAGTTATCATGTAACTCTATAACACCATCTTGCAAGAAATCTCATGAGAATATATTAAGTTTAGCAAATTCATTAATTTCCAGCATAAGGCAGAATTAAATGAAATAAATACAGTGGCACAGCTGGTAGAGCTGTTGCCTCACAGCACCAGAGACCCAGGTTCAATCCTGATCTTGTGTGCTGTCTGTTTGGAGTTTGCACGTTCTCCCTGTGACCGCGTGGGTTTCCTCCTATGTCTCAAAGATGTGCGGATTTGTAGTTAATTGGCCTTTGTAAATTGCCTCCACTGTATAGTGAGTGAATGAGAAAGTGATATAACATAGAACGATTGCGAACGAGTGACCAAGGATTGGCATAGACTAGATGGGCCGAAGTGCCTGTTTCCATGCTATATCTCTAAACTATACCAAACGGCACCGTAATAACCATTCTGCTGAACCAGTCGCAGTATTTGCCAATATTTGTACAATGAGCAAGCCTCTGTCCACCATTCTTCAACTAACCATATCTACATGACCCGCTGTTCCCGCCTCTTTCATTTACCTGTCTGGCTCCATTTAAATGCATTTATGCTTTTCTTTTGTCTCAGTCGCTGTCTATGGTCGTGAGTTCCACATCCTCACCACATTCTGTGTAAAGTGGCTGTCTTTAGGTTGTCTGATTAATTTCTTAAGGCCTGTCTTTCGTTGGCTGTTTGCTTTGCCATTCTCCATGAGTGGAAATATCCCATCTGAACCTTTTTGCAGTTTTGAAGAAAACAGTGGGTCATCTCTCAAAATTTGCTTTTCAAGAGAAAAAGATCATTTCGTAATTGTTAAAACCTATATATTCTGGTATCAATATTGCAGGCTGTTTGCAAACCCTCTGCAGTGCCTCCATGTTGCAGTTATATAATACGTAGGCGAGGCATCATTTAGAGTATTGTGTTCCGTTCTGGGCACCATGTTATAGGAAAGATGTTGTCAAGCTGGAAAAGGTGAAGAGAAGATTTACGAGGTTGTTGCCAGGACTAGAGGGCCTGAGCTATAGGGAGAGGTTGAGCAGGTTAGGACTCTATTCCTTGGAGCGCAGGAAGATGAGGGCTGATCTTACAGAGGTGTATAAAATCATGAGAGGAATAGATCGGGTAGACACACAGGGTCTCTTTCCCAGAGTAAGGGAATTGAGAACCAGGTGACATTGGTGTAAGGTGAGGAGTGAAATATTTAATTAGAACCTGAATGGTAATTATTTTACACCATGTGAGTGTATGGAACGAGATGTCAGAAGAGGTAGTTAAGGCAGGTACTATTGCAACCTTTAAGAAATATTTAGACAGGTACATGGATAGGACAGGTTTGGAGCGATATGGGCCAAACGCAGGCAGATGGGACTAGTGTAGATGGAGCATGTTGGTTGGTGTGGCAGAAGGGCCTGTTTCCATCTGTTTGACTCTGTGACTGTGAATTTTAATGGACTTATTAACCTGCAAAGCCTCTTTGCATTACTGGATTCTTATACACCTCCTCCATATTTAGTTATTTTCCAAATAAGATCACCTTCCATATTTTACATACCAAATACATCGCCTTGAACTTTTCATTGATAGATTACAATTCACTTGCCAATTAGTTATTTGCTTAATTTTCAGTTTTGTTACTTGTCACCACCAAATGTATTTGTAACTTTATAGAGCGACCAGATTTACTTATGGAAAATCTGGCATGTATATCAATGTTAAGCAATTGTCCCACAATGTAATATTATCATTCACAACCTTGAGTTTTTGTGAAAGACATGTGTTATCAACTGCAAGTAATGTTAATTCTCCAGTTATTTAGACCTATTTGCCACATCCCCAGACCAGTTGTAAGTAATAGTAGCCTTGAATTGACGGTAAATGCTCTTTAATAGCATGTATTGTGTCCCAGTTCCTTATTAAATATTTAAGATGTATTCGGTGTAGTACACTAATATGTGAATAGAGAGATTTGAATTGAAGTATCTTAAGTGTTTGGCAACACAGCGGCATATATTCCTTGCTTCAAGATTTGTAATCTTGCACAAAACAGTTTTTAAAACAGATCCATAATGCAACTTAGAGATTTTTTAATTGAATGTTAAGGATAATTCACACATATAAATGTGATCCACACAAAATGAGCAAGAATCAAGTGCAAGATTTATACATTTTATTGATGTCTGTATGTGATTTCTGGTTAGACATGGGGGAAGAATATTGGACAGTTGGAATAATCATGTTTTGTTAAGCGCAGAGGAGTCCAATCATTCGAGAAATAAGGAACTGCAGATGCTTGTAGAGAAAAGAAGTCTGATGAAGGGTACTAACCCAAAAGCTCACCTATCCGTGTTTTCTAGATATGCTGCCTGACCCGCTGAGTTACTCCGGCACTTTGTGCCATCTTAGATAGAAACATAGAACATAGAAATTAGGTGCAGGAGTAGGCCATTCGGCCCTTCAAGCCTGCACCGCCATTCAATATGATCATGGCTGATCATCCAACTCAGTATCCCGTACCTGCCTTCTCTCCATACCCCCTGATCCCCTTAGCCACAAGGGCCACATCTAACTCCCTCTTAAATATAGCCAATGAACTGGCCTCAACTACCCTCTGTGGCAGAGAGTTCCAGAGATTCACCACTCTCTGTGTGAAAAACGTTCTTCTCATCTCGGTTTTAAAGGATTTCCCCCTTATCCTTAATCTTCTGACTGATCATTCTATTCATTGTCAGTGCATCACAGCACAGTCTAAAGTTGCACCATCTGACGTGTAGAGAATGCAAATGGAAAAAAACACCATTGTTTGCCTTTGTTTCAGGTCAGTTGGAAATTTGTCCGATCAGCAGAGTGGCTTGTTGGTCTCCAAGCCAACTGTGCTGAGCAAACTTGTGTAGTTAATATCCAAGTTATGCAGACAAGGAGTGCTTTGGATTTGATTTCTGCGGTGCAGATACTTGGCTTCAGTGCACTTGGTTGGACAAGGAAAATCAGCCAAGGGTCCTGTGCCTGATAGATATCCAACATCCAGTGTTGGAAGTGTGGATGTTGGCTAAGAGTACAATTAAGTTTGGCAGTGATGTCCTTGTAGTGGAGGAACCTTCCCTCATTCACTGCCAGGTTGTCCATGTGTGAAGTACTCTGAGGTATGGAAGGAAACCTGATAGCCTCGGAACCTTATTTCACAACAGAAAAAATATAATCTATTCCCAATGATTGTGCATCTTGAAATTCATTACAGCTAATTTTAGTAATGCTCTAATATTTAATTGATTTGTTTCTCTGG